>NC_084753.1:37019310-37619310 GCF_033978785.1 Entelurus aequoreus
ATTTTTAAGTTGAAGAAACAATATGATTGGGTTATATAAACATGTGTATATCCTACATAAACAATGTATGAATACATTAGATATATATATATATATCAGCCCTTTGAGACACTTGTGATTTAGGGCTATATAAATAAACATTGATTGATTGATTGATTGATATATATATCTTATAGATTTATTATTACATTTATTATGTCTTGACACTTTGTATTGATATTACATTCTTCCCTTAAATGATAATGTTTACAGTCATTGTTTTGTATGTATTTTTTATGTATGTCGCTTTGGATAAAAGCGTCTGCCAAATACTTAAACATAAACATATATAAACACCTGAAAGTCTTTATATCAGCTAATACCACCAATCTGTTTCACTGGATTCAGAATAACACCAAATTCTGTCTTACCCAACAATGTTAGTATTTGAATATTGTTACTTGAAGACTTATTCCTGGTTACAATTATACTGTTAAGAAAGTATTGTCTAATACTTTGCCTAAAATGAGAATGCATCATAATCAGTGGCGGCTGGTGAATTTTGTTTTAGGTGTCACAATCATTTATTTCAACTTCATGTTATTCAAGTATGACATTTTTAAATGTAATTAATTTAATTGACAAGCAATTCTTATATGGTCATACTCTTGTTTGCTAGCGGCTACGATTTCAGTACTATTGAAGATCTTTGCTCCTTCTCAACTCACAAAATACAACCAATAGTGTGTTAATGTTAAATCTTACTTGTGAAAAGTAATCCCCCGATTCCTATTTTCAACAGTCCGCTCATTTGAGCAGGAAAACGCTGAACACCATCTTTGTTTTCTACCTGTCAACTGTCAGTTTAGGCTGCTCGCCGGCTCCTCGTCCCCACTTCAAGATGGCGGCCCAATTTCTCGCGTCACAGCAGCCAATGCTGCGTCTACTTATAAGATGTCTATGGAATAGAACGCTAAAAATAGCTCCCATGTAAGCTCACGCAAGCAGTGTTGCAATGTGATTTATTTAACACATCCACCCACTTAACTTATTCTAAGTGTTCTTTCATCTTAATAATCAAATATAAAAGTTTCGCTGGAGAAAGTTCCTCCTCGTGCTCTGCTATCTTTCTTTCTAACACTACAAATATGTATTCAACAGCCAGTTCGTCGCTGATTCACCAACACTTTCATCATTGCTATTTTACACATTTTCACACAATCACAACATTTTATACTCACACTTGATCTCTTCTTAGCGATGTGTTTTGATCACTTCCGCCCCTCTTTGTTAGCAGCTAACAAGCTAAGCTAACTAGCAAGCTAAGCTAGCTGGCAAGCTCAGCCTGAGAAGAGACGCGTCAAAGGTCACTGAGATGAGTTGAGTCAATCCTGACACGAATAACTAATACAGTTCAGTTTTTCCTACGATGGACGAATGAGTACAAATGTAAAAATGAAGTAATAAATGCAGCTTTAGAGGCCATACTGCGAGGGTGCGTTTTAAGAGACGATCGGTACTGAACAACGCAATCGCTTCGCGCATGCGCAAGGAACACTTCCCTTCCCACCTGCTGGCCACATTGTGTATTACAGTCAGTTGAACTGCATATCACGACACAAACCACTGCGGAAAACCTGCGGCAGTAAAAAGATTTTCCGAACAATATTTTGGCAATGAAGGAAACAATGAAAAGTAAATATTAACAGTAGGTAAGAAACGTGTGAATGATACATTAGTGTGGTACACTCAAAACTAGACCACCGTTTGAATTTTGAGAATTTATGCTGTGTCATTTATTTACACTGTGGATTATTTTATTTTATTTCCAAAATGTTATTACGGTTCAATATTGTTGTGAGGACCGGGAATATTTATTCAAATTTTTGGTGTGAAACAAAAACAATAATACTTTGGAAACTGGTGGGCGGAACCAAAGTGTTTAACGCCGGAGTCCTATGGTTGAGGACACTTCCGCCTCCTCGCCGGACGGAGCTTCGTGTTGATATTGACATGCTTTTCAGGTTGGTCCACGGTGAAAATCACATACGTGTTTGTTCTCATGAATGTGACCGTTTTTATGACACGTTCAACGAGCTTCGTGTCGGATTTTAGATGTGAAATGTGGCGTTAATAACTTTGTTTGAGATGTTGCGGCAAATGGCCGTGTTGTAAAATGGCCGCGGCAGGTGGCCGTGTTGTAAAATGGCCGCCGTTTGCAAAATATATTATTGTGGAAACACACACAGAATAGAGATAATAATTACGTTTCCACTGGCCCTGAATATGTATGAAACTGTTATTTATGTGATATAATGGTTGACTAAGTAACTTTTGACCTCTGTAGTTTAGAGTATAAGTAAAATGCTAATATGTTTGATGCAGACATAATTTGACTGTTTATCAAAGTTCATTTCTGAATACTGTGAATTCCCTAAATTCTGTGTTTAATGTCTTAAATGAGAGATACCGTATTTCAATGTCTAGTAATATTTTCTTAAAAAGCCAAATATGTTTATGGTTGCATTTAAAGGCCTACTGAAATGATTTTTTTTTATTTAAACGGGGATAGCAGATCTATTCTATGTGTCATACTTGATCATTTCGCGATATTGCCATATTTTTGCTGAAAGGATTTAGTATAGAACAACGACGATAAAGATTGCAACTTTTGGTATCTGATAAAAAAAAGGCTTGCACCTACCGGAAGTAGCGTGACGTAGTCAGTTGAACATATACGCAAAGTTCCCTATTGTTTACAATGATGGCCGCATGAAGTGAGAGAGATTCGGACCGAGAAAGCGACAATTTCCCCATTAATTTGAGCGAGGATGAAAGATTTGTGGATGAGTAAAGTGCAAGTGAAGGACTAGTGGGGAGTTGAAGCTATTCAGATAGGGAAGATGCTGTGAGAGCCGGGGGTGACCTGATATTCAGCTGGGAATGACTACAACAGTAAATAAACACAAGACATATATATACTCTATTAGCCACAACACAACCAGGCTTATATTTAATATGCCACAAATTAATCCTGCATAAAAACACCTGCGTGTTTGTTATGCTAGCTCCTAGCTCCTCTGCTAGCTCCTAGCTCCATAGAACACGCCAATACAATTCAAACACCTGATCAACACACACAATCACTCAGCCCAAAAGACCGTTTACCTAACCCAAGGTTCATAAAGCTTATATATTTTTAAAAAGTTACGTACGTGACGCGCACATACGGTCAAGTTATCGAATGTTTAGCAGCCAAGGCTGCATACTCACGGTACCTGATATTCAGCTGGGAATGACTACAACAGTAAATAAACACAAGACATATATATACTCTATTAGCCACAACACAACCAGGCTTATATTTAATATGCCACAAATTAATCCTGCATAATAACACCTGCGTGTTTGTTATGCTAGCTCCTAGCTCCTCTGCTAGCTCCTAGCTCCATAGAACACGCCAATACAATTCAAACACCTGATCAACACACACAATCACTCAGCCCAAAAGACCGTTCACCTAACCCAAGGTTCATAAAGCTTATATATTTTTAAAAAGTTACGTACGTGACGCGCACGTACGGTACGGTACGTGTTATGCTAGCTCCTAGCTCCTCTGCTAGCTCCTAGCTCCATAGAACACGCCAATACAATTCAAACACATGATCAACACACACAATCACTCAGCCCAAAAGACCGTTCACCTAACCCAAGGTTCATAAAGCTTATATATTTTAAAAAAGTTACGTACATACGCAAAAAAAAGCCAAAGCTGCATACTCACAGTAGCACGTCTGCGTCTTTGTCATCCAAATCAAAGTAATCCTGGTAAGAGTCTGTGTTGTCCCAGTTCTCTACAGGCGTCTGTGTATCCAAATCAAAAGTCTTCCTGGTTAGAGTCTCTGTTATCCGAGTTCTTCCATCTTGACTGCATCTTTCGGGAATGTAAACAAAGAAGCGCCGGCTGTGTACTGTTGTGGCTGACTACGTTCGAAAAATACGTCCATTTCGCACCGACAACTTTCTTCTTTGCGTGCTTGGCTTCCTTCTCCATAATGCAATGAACATGATTGAAACAGATTCACGAACACAGATGTCCAGAATACTGTGGAATTATGAAATGAAAACAGAGCTTTTTCGTATCGGCTTCAATGTGGAAGGCATACCCGTGTTCGCCGGGCTACGTCACACGCATACGTCATCCTCAGAGGCGTTTCGAACCGGAAGTTTAGCGGCAAATTTAAAATGTCACTTTATAAGTTAACCCGGCCGTATTGGCATGTGTTATAATGTTAAGATTTCATCATTGATATATAAACTATCAGACTGCGTGGTCGGTAGTAGTGGGTTTCAGTAGGCCTTTAAACTATAGTACACAGGAACAAAACTGTATTTAATTGCACTATGTGAAATAGATTTAGAAAAATCCAGCATATAAGGTGAAAACAGGCCCTTGGACTTGAAACAATGTGAATTTGGATAAATAGTTATATGTGTATTTAAATGTGAGTGAAGAGAAATGATAAATGTACACACTGCAAAAAGTCAGTGTTCAAAAACAATAAAAAAAAAATGAGGGGTATTTTATTTGAACTAAGCAAAATTATCTGCCAATAGAACACGAAAATTTGGCTTGTCAAGACTTTCCAAAATAAGTAAAATTAGCTAACCTCAATGAACCTTAAAATACCTTAAAATAAGTATATTCTCACTAATAACAACTGTACTACTATATGAGTACGTCTTTTCTATTATTTCATTGGAAATAAAACAGCAAAGTCCATTTGGCTGTCATCTGTTTTAATATAAGACACAATTGTGTCAGTCATGTTTTGTTTTTTTTACATGCTTGAAATAAGAAATTATTACTTTAAAAATTATATTTTTATATTTAGATATTCTAGTTTCAAGCATGTGTTACTCAATATAGGTCATCAAATCTCAGCAATAAGATGTAATATCTTACTGATATCATTTAGGACCAAAACCCTTAAAACAAGTAAAACACTCTAACATAAAATCTGCTTAGTGAGAAGAATTATCTTATCAGACAGAAAATAAGCAAATATCACCCTTATTTGAGATATTTCATCTTACTTAGATTTCAGTTTTTGCAGTGCATCCCTATTGTGTGTTATTTGACAGTCAACCATTTGATATTCAAACAGACATGTGAACCAGGGAAAAGTTGTCATTATTCTTGTACCCGAGGAACAAAGAGACGGATGTCGGAAAAGGAAAGAAACGCTTTGGTGCTTCATTCCTATGTTGGTATTTACCTGCTTTTCAGGGAAGAAACAACACTCATCCACCAAGATTTCTATTTGTTGCCACCGTCCTGATCACTTACGGGTCATAACGTTAGCAATTAGAGGTGGTAATCATTGGAGACCTCAATCCATCCACGATTCCATTATGATTTCGATTAAAAATCGATTATTGATGCATCTTTAATTTCTGTATATTAATGCGGTTTTACATTTCTATTCGTTTAACTAAATAAGTTAAAGTTAAAGTAGCAATGATTGTCACACACACACACACACACTAAGTGTGGTGAAATTTGTCCTCTGCATTTGACCCATCCCCTTGTTCACCCCCTGGGAGGTGAGGGGAGCAGTGAGTAGCAGCGGTGGCCACGCCCAGGAATCATTTTTGGTGATTTAACCCCCAATTCCAACCCTTGATGCTGAGTGCCACGCAGGGAGGTAATGGGTCCCTTTTTTATAGTCTTTGGTATGACTTGGCCCGGGGTTTGAACTCACAACCTACCGATCTCAGGGCGGACACTCTAACCACTAGGCCATTGAGTAGGTGTTACATTTTTTGTTTTTTTGTGTTTTGCTTGAGCTGGTCTGAGACGTAAAATAGGAGCGATGTTCAAATATGTTGTTAATATTCAGTGTTTTATTGTTCATAGTTAATATTGTAAATCCCACTTTCTTTATTTTAGCGTACATTTTGGGTGTCCCACTCAGTTAAAAAACTGTAAAATTCCATTCCGTTTTTTTAGGTGGTCTGGCTGGTAACTTTTTTAGAATTGTATCGGACATTGTGACTTTTGGTATTAGTGTTCCTGAAAAAAAAGGGACCCAAACACACACATACTGTACAGCAGGTTTTTACAGCTAAATGTGTATATATCATTTATACACACAAACACATTGGCCCCCTAACACTTTTTTTTTCTCTCAATGTGGCCCCCCCCGAGTCAAAATATTTGCCTAATGCTTTATTTTGTACAATGCCAAAACTTAAGACTGTACACATAATCCACATGATGTTAGTACATAGTTTGAGGAAAATAGACGCACATGCGGGACACATATTTTCTGGCATAAAATATGTAATGTTTTTTTTTTACATGGAATTCGGTCTACTCTGCAGTGTTTGTTCGCATTGTATTGTTATTTTCTAATCTATCAGTTGAAATAAATAATAAAATCAAACAACAGGATGTTATTAATGTAATTTGGGGTGACTTACAGCATTACACCTTTAATGATCAAAAGCATTTATTCAGGTAGGCATGTCACATGTTACAACAACAACAACATTTTATTTTTTTTTTACAAGCAAAGCACGATCGTAATAATCCACATTTTGCGTGGCAGGGAACGCAAAATATTTCAGGGCTACAGAATTTCGCACGACACCGGTATGGTTCCGCCGCAAGTTAGACGCATGTATCCAAATACAAACAATTACTAACAATGTTTAAAGGCCTACTGAAATGATTTTTTTTATTTAAACGGGAATAGCAGATCCATTCTATGTGTCATACTTGATCATTTCGCGATATTGCCATATTTTTGCTGAAAGGATTTAGTAGAGAAAATCGACGATAAAGTTTGCAACTTTTGCTCGCTGATAAAAAAAAGCCTTGCCTGTACCGGAAGTAGCATGACGTCACAGGAGCTAGTATTCCTCACAATTTTCCTTTGTTTACAATGGAGCGAGAGAGATTCGGAGCGAGAAAGTGACGATTACCCCATTAATTTGAGCGAGGATGAAAGATTCGTAGATGAGGAACGTTACAGTGAAGGACTTGAGAGGCAGTGATGGACGTATCTTTTTTCGCTCTGACCGTAACTTAGGTACAAGCTGGCTCATTGGATTCCACACTCTCTCCTTTTTCTATTGTGGATCACGGATTTGTATTTTAAACCAGCTCGGATACTATATCCTCTTGAAAATGAGAGTCGAGCACGCGAAATGGACATTTAAAGTGACTTTTATCTCCAAGACAATACATCGGTGACACACTTAGCTACTGAGCTAACGTGATAGCATCGTTCTCAAATGAAGATAGAAACAAAATAAATAAACCCCTGACTGGAAGGATAGACAGAAGAGCAAAAATACTATTAAACCATGGACATGTAACTACACGGTTAAAAATTCTCAGCCTGGTAAGGCTTAACAATGCTGTTGCTAACGACGCTAAGGCTAATTTAGCAACTTAGCAACCGGACCTCACAGAACTATGATAAAACATTAGCGCTCCACCTACGCCAGCCAGCCCTCATCTTCCCATCAACAGCCGTGCTCACCTGCGTTCCAGCGATCAACGGCGCGACGAAGAACTTCATCCGTGGGTTTGGCGGCAAGCATCGGCTAGGCGTCTTCTATCAGGGTAAGTAGTCCTTGTTGTGTTGCTGTAAGTATTGTACTTAGCCGCTAATACACCGATCGATCCCACCTACAACGTTCTTCTTTGCAGCCTCCATTGTTCATTAAACAAATTGCAAAAGATTCACCAACACAGATGTCCAGAATACTGTGGAATGTTGTCGAAGAAAACAGAGCTTTGTGTATTGTGTCCAATAGGGCCCAAACACTTCCGTGCATTTTGTGACGTCACGCGCATAAATCATATCCAAAGGAGTTTTTCAACCGGAAGTGTGGCGGGAATTTTAAAATTGCACTTTATAAGTTAACCCGGCCGTATTGGCATGGGTTGCAATGTTAAGATTTCATCATTGATATATAAACTATCAGACTGCGTGGTCGGTAGTAGTGGCTTTCAGTAGTCCTTTAATGTATTAGACAACGTTTATGCGGACATAATAGTAATCACCAAAAATGATTCCCGGATGCGGCCACCGCTGCTGCTCACTGCTCCCCTCACCTCCCAGGGGGTGATCAAGGGTGATGGGTCAAAAGCAGAGAATAATTTCGCCACACCGAGTGTGTGTGTGACAATCATTGGTACTTTAACTTTAACTTGACATGTACGCACTGATGAAGAACACAGAACTATTATAAACACAATGACTTCTCTACCAAACGCCATCTTGCTTTTTCCTCGCCCCGTTTTGTCCATAGACATCTTATAAGGGTACGCAGCATCGAGCGCTACTGCCTACTGGCGCTGACGAGACGCGGGGCCGCCATCTTGGAGTGGTGATCCGCTCCACTCAGTGCAATTCATTTGGCAGGAGCAATGAACTGTCAGCGCATTTAATTCATCTTACCTCACTGAATACCACTCATTTTCACGCTGTTTTTTGTCATACGTGTAGGTATGATAAAGGACACATGTTTTATTATTCATAGTTTGCTTAACAGTAATATAATATTCTTATACGCTATAAATGACCAGACGTCCGAGATCAAAACTGGGAATATAATCCCAGAGAAGGGGGAAAAAAACAGTCAGCTATTTTTAAGTTGAAGAAACAATATGATTAGGTTATATATACATGCGTTGTTCTGTTACAACTAAAAGTTGTAAACTCTTGTTGTTGAAATGTGTTGTGCTTAAATAAGCTTGTTATGTAATTAATATTATTACATGTGTATTTGTCGCCATCATGTGGTCATGGCAGTTAATACATCTTTGAGAAGTGTGTATTTTGAATCAAACTTTATTGACCGGAAGTTACATAAGCCAAGCAGAGAAATCTCCGGTTCCAGCACGTACTTTATGGTGGTTATTTTCGAAGAAAAACTGCATATATCCTTTGTTTAAGGTTGCATCGCCGGTATGTATCATAAGTTGAACTTTGAAACTTGGTTTTTGTCTAAAATATTTCGAGCTAAATTTATGATTTTTGATGTATGATCTTTGCCATACTCATTAGCAATAATTTGCGATGTCATCTAAGATGGCGTCGTAGTACAATTTCACTTTGTTTACCTTCTCATGTCTTGTAAGGTAGCATTACAGCATATATATGAATACATTTGCATAACATATTTATATATTGACTGTATTGTTTGTCTTTTTAGTTTCACCCTTTTGAATGTCATTAAACCTGCTGACAACGCTCATCGGTCTCCAGAGTCGTGACGTAAGAAAGGTGTTAAACAGCCCTTGCATCAGACATGCACCCCTAACGGCACATGTGTGTGACAATCATTGGTACTTTAACTTTAACTTGACATGTACGCACTGATGAAGAACACAGAACTATTATAAACACAATGACTTCTCTACCAAACGCCATCTTGCTTTTTCCTCGCCCCGTTTTGTCCATAGACATCTTATAAGGGTACGCAGCATCGAGCGCTACTGCCTACTGGCGCTGATGAGACGCGGGGCCGCCATCTTGGAGTGGTGATCCGCTCCACTCAGTGCAATTCATTTGGCAGGAGCAATGAACTGTCAGCGCATTTAATTCATCTTACCTCACTGAATACCACTCATTTTCACGCTGTTTTTTGTCATACGTGTAGGTATGATAAAGGACACATGTTTTATTATTCATAGTTTGCTTAACAGTAATATAATATTCTTATACGCTATAAATGACCAGACGTCCGAGATCAAAACTGGGAATATAATCCCAGAGAAGGGGGAAAAAAACAGTCAGCTATTTTTAAGTTGAAGAAACAATATGATTAGGTTATATATACATGCGTATATCCTACATAAACAATGTATGAATACATTAGATATCTATATATCTTAGGGACCTGTAGACTGTATCTCTGTTGCTGCAGCAGCAGAGAGTTTATTCTGTCCTGACACTTTGTATTGATATTTTGTATTACATTCTTCCCTTAAATGATCATGTTTACAGTCATTGTTTTATGTGTATTGTTTATGTATGACGCTTTGGATAAAAGCGTCTGCCAAATACTTAAACAAAAACACATGAAAGTCTTTATATCAGCTAAAACCACCAATCTGTTTCACTGGATTCAGAATAAAACCAAATTCTGTCTTACCCAACAATGTTAGTATTTGAATATTGTTACTTGAAGACTTATTCCTGGTTACAATTATACTGTTAAGAAAGTATTGTCTTATACTCTGCCTGAAATGAGAATGCATCATAATCAGTGGCGGCTGGTGAATTTTGTTTTAGGTGGGGCTGAAGGTTTGTAAACCAAACCCCTGTAGGGGCGTCATCCTCCCCCAGAAGATTTATTCGTGATTTTCACATACAAATGAAGCATTCTGGTGCATTTTGACAAAATATTGACAACAAAATAGAACATTTCATAGGTTTGCAGAGAACTATATACAATATGCACACAAGGCATGATGCCAAGTTGAAATACTTATTGGGGTGTTACCATTTAGTGGTCAATTGTACGGAACATGTACTGTACTGTGCAATCTACTAATAAAAGTTTCAATCTAAAAAAAAAAAAAACCCACCATAGGTTTGCAGAGAACTATATACAATATGCACACACTCTTTTCACAAAATACAACCAATAGTACGTTAATGTTAAATCTTACTTGTGAAAAGTAATCCCCCGATTCCTATTTTCAACAGTCGCTCATTTGAGCAGGAAAACGCTGAACACCATCTTTGTTTTCTACCTGTCAACTGTCACTTTATTCTGCTCGCCGGCTCCTCATCACCACTTCAAGATGGCGGCCCAATTTCCCCGCGTCACACCAGCCAATGCTGCGTCTACTTATAACATGTCTATGGGTTTGTCCACACGCAGTGTGGTGACCCGGAAGTACGACGTCACTTCTCCAATGATATCTTTCAAATTCAAATAGCTTTTGTTTTAGCATGTTTTAAATAAACAGCATTGCAATCTGTAATGTGTACAGTTAGGACAACATGTTTTTTTATTATTTTTTTTTTGTCGAAAAGGAAACAGTAATAGAGTAAATAGAGGAAACGTTTCATGCTTTTTTTTGTAAATCTCATGAAAAGGCTTAAAAATTGTGATACACCGTTCGCTTTTCTTGTATGCACACATTTATATTGTTCTCACTTATGTACGATTACGGCACTGATTTAATCACGACTTGAAATGCCACGTTTGTATGCAAAATAAGATGATTTAAGAAAATAAAAGTCGACAAAAAGCGACACTTTGCGCATGCGCGGACTGATCGAGTCTTCTGATACCGACCGCGTCGCGACGGCGACGAAGCCCTCCGGTCTTAGTCTGCCTTAATCCTGAATGTCTACGATTTTACTTGTTTTTCTATCGTATGAAAAAACTACACTTTATTTATTATTCGTGTCAGGATGAACTCGACTCGTCTCAGTAAGCGTCGAAGCTTCTCACGCTAGCCGAGCTGGCTAGTTAGCCTGCTAGTTAGCTTAGCATGCTAGCTGCTTAACAAATAACTGCGGCGATTGAATAAATATTTGTAGTGTTCGGAAGAACGATAGCAGAGTACGAGGAGGAACTTTGTCCAACAAAAGAGGAGAAGGAGCGACATCATCAACTACTGGACGCTGTTTTCAAGAACCATCAAGTTGTGTTACACAGAACAGGTTTGTTTACTTCTTACTCTCACATGTTTACTAATTTATATTTCATTATTCATATAAAAAGACACTTGGAATGTCTACATTAAGTGGGAGCATCGTCAAGAAGTGAAAGTTTGCAACATAATGATAATACACAATGTTAAATAAAAAAAACAACTAATTTTGGTGTTTCCTACATAACTGCAATCTTGTAGGGGCGTGGCTAAGTGATGTCAAGATGATGTCATGGTGCAATTTCCATCATTGGCACATATATACTTTTAAAAAGTCAAGTATTCATATCCAGTGGCACCCTCGACGTACGAGTAACCTCAGCTACGAGCCGTTGCTCAGCTTTTTATTATGCTTTGAATTGCGAGCACACCTTGAGTTACGAGCATTTCCACCGTGTGTTGATTAATATTTGAGCGGTAAAGAGTTCATATAACATCACACCTTGCTGTTCTTGCTTTGTTTACACGAGAAACAAAACTGACAAAGAAAGCGTTACTATTAGGGATGTCCGATAATGGCTTTTTGCCGATATTGTCCAACTCTTTAATTACAGATACCGATATCAACCGATACCGATATATACAGTCGTGGACTTAACACATTATTATGCCTAATTCGGACAACCAGGTTTGGTGAAGATAAGGTCCTTTTTAAAAATAATAATAAAATAAGATAAATAAATTAAAAACATTTTCTTGAATAAAAAAGGAAGTAAAACAATATAAAAACAGTTACATAGAAACTAGTAATTAATGAAAATGAGTAAAATTAACTGATAAAGGTTAGTACTATTAGTGGACCAGCAGCACGCACAATCATGTGTGCTTACGGACTGTATCCCTTGCAGACTGTATTGATATATAATGTACGAACCAGAATATTAATAACAGAAAGAAACAACCCTTTTGTGTGAATGAGTGTAAATGGGGGAGGGAGGTTTTTTGGGTTGGTGCACTAATTGAAAGTGTATCTTGTGTTTTTTATGTTGATTTAATAAAAAAAACTAAAAAAACAGATACAGATAATAAAAAAAACCGATACCAATAATTTCCGATATTACATTTTAAAGCATTTATCGGCCGATGATATTGGCAAGCCGATATTATCGGACATCTCTAGTTACTATGATGGGTTTATTATGGTTTTTTTGGTTTAATTATTAAATCAACATAAAAAAACACAATGTACACTTAGTTAGTGCACCAACCCAAAGCCCCACCCTCCCTCCACCCCCATTTACGCTGATTCTCACTCATTTACAAAAAAGGGTTGTTTCCTTCTGTTATTATTCTGGTTCCTACAATATATATCAATACAGTCTGCAAGGGATACAGTCCGTGAAGCACACAGGATTGTGTGTGCTGCTGGTCCACTAATAGTATAATAGTATAATATAACATCACACGTTGCTGTTCTTGCTTTGTTTACACGAGAAACAAAACTGACCAATAAAGAGTTACTATGATGTTGAATGAATAAATGGTAAATGGGTTATACTTGTATAGCGCTTTTCCACCTTCAAGGTAGGGCTGGGCGATATGGCCTTTTATTAATATCTCATATTTTTAGGCCATGTCACGATACAAGATATATATATCTGGATATTTTGCCTTCGCCTTGAATGGACACTTGATGCATATAATCACAGCAGTATGATGATTCTATGTGTCTACATTAAAACATTCTTCTTCATACTGCATTAATATATGCTCATTTTAAACTTTCAGGCAGAGAGGGAAATCACAACTAGGTCAATTGACCAAAACTGTATTTATTAAACAGTTATTAAGCAGTGGCACAAACATTCATGTCATTTCAAAACAGAAAGTGCAAGATTGTCAGAGACATTTTAAAACAAGCTATGAGTGCACTTTTGTGCATGATGTCACTAAGATGACATATCAAACCACACTAAATTAAAGGCCTACTGAAATGAAATGTTTTTATTCAAACGGGGATAGCAGATCCATTCTATGTGTCATACTTGATCATTTCGCGATATTGCCATATTTTTGTTGAAAGGATTTAGTAGAGAACAACAACGATAAAGTTCGCAACTTTTGGTCGCTGATTAAAAAAAAGCCTTGCCCCTACCGGAAGTAGCGTGACGTCACAGGAGGTAGAATTCCTCAAAATTCCCTGTTGTTTACAATGGAGCGAGAGAGAATCAGACCGAGGAAGCGACGATTACCCCATTAATTTGAGCGAGGATGAAAGATTTGTGGATGAGGAACGTTAGAGTGACGGACTAGAATGCAGTGAAAGACACATTTTTTTCCGCTCTGACCCTCTCATTGGATTCCACACACTCTCCTTTTTCTATTGTGGATCACGGATTTGTATTTTAAACCACCTCGGATACTATATCCTCTTGAAAATGAGAGTCGAGAACGCAAAATGGACATTCACGGTGACTTTTATCTCCACGACAATACATCGGCGAAGCTCTTTAGCTACTGAGCTAACGTGATAGCATCTGGCTCCAATGCAGATAGAAACAAAATAAATAAATCCCTGACTGGAAGGATAGACAGAAGATCAACAATACTATTAAACCATGGACATGTAACTACACGGTTAATAATTTCCAGCTTGTCGAAGCTTAACAATGCTGTGTTGCTAACGACGCCATTGAAGCTAACTTATCAACCGGACCTCACAGAGCTATGCTAAAAACATTAGCTATCCACCTACGCCAGCCAGCTCTCATCTGCTCATCAACACCCGTGCTCACCTGCGTTCCAGCGATCGACGGTGCGACGAAGGACTTCACCCGATCACAGATGCGGTCGGCGAGACGGAGAAAGTTAAGGTGAGTTCGGCGGCTAACGCGTCTGCTATCCATCTCTGTCTTCCTGGTTGTGTTGCTACAGCCAGCCGCTAATACACCGATCCCACCTACAACTTTCTTCTTTGCAGTCTCCATTGTTCATTAAACAAATTGCAAAAGATTCACCAACACAGATGTCCAGAATACTGTGGAATTTTCCGATGAAAACAGAGCAGTTTGTATGGGTCCCAATACTTCCATTGCCGTCGTGACGTCACGCGCATACGTCATCATACATAGACGTTTTCAACCGGAAGTGTGGCGGGAAATTTAAAATTGCACTTTATAAGTTAACCCGGCCGTATTGGCATGTGTTGCAATGTTAAGATTTCATCATTGATATATAAACTATCAGACTGCGTGGTCGGTAGTAGTGGCTTTCAGTAGGCCTTTAAAGTGCACTTTTTGTACAGAGCGCCACTACAATAGTTTAAAACAAATAAAAATGCACTTCTGTGCATGATGTCACACAAGATATTTCAATAACTGTCAAATAAAAATGAGTTGCATCATATGAAATCAAATAGTGTATGTCCTTCGCTATGTGGTAGGTTCCTGCGGACGTTATCTCCTTCTGTTGTTGACTATTTTTTTCATACGGTGTTGCTGTGGAAATGGAAGACGCCAGGCTCAATTGGGTCTGTGCTGGTTGCTCCGGCATTTTGTTGGTGTGGCACCGAACGGAGATGTTGACATACGGAGTTTCAAGCACTCTTCATTCTCTAGCGGGTGACTTTTCAAATGATGCTACACATTAGCAGTGGTGCTAAGTTGCTAACGCTTTTGCCGCATAAATGTTCAACATCTTCCCGCTTGAAGCCAAACCACCGCCGGACGATGAATCCCGTGCTGTTTTTCTTGGGAATTAATTCTTCCTTCATTTGTTACCACCTTCTCTCTCTCGTATTAGCACTCGCACCTCTTGGCTAGCATCACAGCTAACGTTACCCATGCCGCTACCTGTCTGCTCCGCGAGAGCGTATGACGTTGCACGCGCGTCAGTATGTGACGTATGTAAGAAGGTGCGCTTGTTTTATGTCTCTGTGAGAAGGAGAGACAAGAAAGAGTGAAGAAAAGCCTGTAGTGTAATGCCCGCAGCTAAAAACAACTGCGTGAGAACGCATACTCGAATATCACGATATATAGTCATTTTCTATATCGCACAGAGACAAACCCGCGATATATCGCCCAGCCCTAGTAGAAGGTATATTTTTGATGTGATGGATGTAAACAGGGTTCCCAAAAAGGCGTGGCTACAGGATAGAGTTGGCAAATGGGGAACGTTTTCTGACTTTTTGGCACGCGTGTAATAGTACACTAAAGTTAAAGTGCCAATGATTGTCATACACACACTAGGTGCGGTGAAATTATCTTCTGCATTTGACCCATCCCCAGAGGGGAGCAGTGAGCAGCAGCGGTGGCCGCGCCCGGGAATCATTTGGTGATTTCAACGATAATCATGTTCGTAAATGATCTAGTGAAAATAATGTGTTGCATTACATGGAACATGCAAGTGTCAAAAAGACCGCCAAAAGAGGTTGGTAGATGACAATAAATCTAAAGATAAAATATTGTGTAGAATTGCAGGAAATGTAGTCTTAATTTTTCCAAAAATGTTCTTGTTTTTTTCTGAAAGGGTGAGTAGTAAAAAGAAAAATTATTCAGTCTAAGCCTGGACCTCTGGAGACTGAGGCAAAGGGGGAAAAAAACCTCATAGCCATAGCACACATAAACATGTGTGTAAGAGGGAAACATCAACGGACATTAAAAACATTAAAAGAGCAGAGCTGATGCAACCAGCTGCCACGCCAGCAGTGCCACGTCTACATACAGCTACAAAAGTAAAACAACAAAAAGTAATTAACAAATAATACATGTTGCACACACACGATTGCACCATGCATAGACAAGCAACCAAACAAAAACATAATTTCAACACCCGTATACACTGTGGTGGCCTCTGCGGTGTTCCACTCTGTCTGCTGGGGTCGGGGGACAGGAGCAGACCCAACAAAGCAACCGACTCCACCCTGGCCGAGAGTTAGTCTGCACGGATGAGTGAGGATGTTAATGGTTTCTTAATTCATTCTATTATTCAGTTAGTTTATTTTATTTGAACAGTTGTTTTGGAGAGTTCTGAGATCTTGTCATATGAAAATAATTTTTTTTTGTATATTGTCGATCGAAATGTACGTCACAGTCCTTATGCGTCATCTCTTGCTCCAAAGCAATTGTATTGTTTTTAGCGCTCAACCCCTGGTAAGCTAGCAATGGACGGATCAAAAAAGAGTAACATTTCTGATGAAAATGGAACATTTAATGGTTCATGGGCAGATTAATTTGCTTTCACTGATGACAAAGTTGTTTTCTCGTTTTATTCAAATTAAAGGCCTACTGAAATGAATTTTTTTTATTTAAATGGGGATAGCAGATCCATTCTATGTGTCATACTTGATCATTTCGCGATATTTTTGCTGAAAGGATTTAGTAGACAACATCGACGATAAAATTAGCAACTTTTGGTCGCTGATAAAAAAAAGCCTTGCCTGTACCGGAAGTAGCGTGACGTCACAATTTGAAAGGCTCCTCACATTTCCCCATTGTTTACACCAGCAGCGAGAGCGATTCGGACCGAGAAAGCGACGATTACCCCATTAATTTGAGCGAGGATGAAAGATTTGTGGATGAGGAAAGTGAGAGTGAAGGACTAGAGTGCAGTGCAGGACGTATCTTTTTTCGCTCTGACCGTAACTTAGGTAAAAGGGCTCATTGGATTCCACACTTTCTTCTTTTTCTATTGTGGATCACGGATTTGTATTTTAAACCACCTCGGATACTATATCCTCTTGAAAATGAGAGTCGAGAACGCGAAATGGACATTCACAGTGACTTTTATCTCCACGACAATACATCGGTGAAGCACTTTAGCTACGGAGCTAACGTGATAGCATCGTGTTTAAATGCAGATAGAAACAAAATAAATAAACCCCTGACTGGAAGGATAGACAGCAGATCAACAATACTACTATCAGGAGACACCAAACCAAACACTGGACCTGTAACTACACTGTTAATGCCTGTCGAAGCCTAGCAATGCTGTTGCTAATGACGCCATTGAAGCTAACTTAGCTACGGGACCTCGTCAGAGCTATGATAAAAACATTAGCGCTTCACCTACGCCAGCCCTCATCTGCTCATCAACACCCGTGCTCACCTGCATTCCAGCGATCGACGGCGCGACGAAGGACTTCACCCGATCATACGTGCGGTCGCCGGCTAGCGTCGGATAGCGCGTCTGCTATCCAGCTCAAAGTCCTCCTGGTTGTGTTGCTGCAGCCAGCCGCTAATACACCGATCCCACCTACAGCTTTCTTCTTTGCAGTCTCCATTGTTCATTAAACAAATTGCAAAAGATTCACCAACACAGATGTCCAGAATACTGTGGAATTTTGCGATGAAAACAGAACTGTTTGTCTTGAGATACAATGTGTCCGAATACTTCCGTTTCAACCACTGACGTCACGTGCATACGTCATCATACATAGACGTTTTCAACCGGAAGTTCCCCGGGAAATTTAAAATTGCACTTTATAAGTTAACCCGGCCGTATTGGCATGTGTTGCAATGTTAAGATTTCATCATTGATATATAAACTATCAGACTGCGTGGTCGGTAGTAGTGTAGGCCTTTAAATATGCCACAGTTGTATGCCTTCAGAAAATTGGAGCGAGTTGATTTTTTTCTTAATTCATTAATAAGGGAAGGACCAGTGTATTTTTTTCTAATGTTCAAAATAATTTGGTGATTTGCTTCGTTATAGCCGGGAATAAAACGTGAGTCGTTGTTTGTCAAGTCTTTGATTTCATAAATTCTATAGCGTAAGTGTGACAAAACTACAAGTGGTGTTGTCATTTTAGGAATCGCACAGACTTTGTGGCTCTGGGTGTGTTTTTTTGGGGGGGGGAAATGGGACTCAAATGGCTCTTTGTATGCTGAAAGTTGCCAACACCCAGGTTACACCATGCAAACTTTAAGCTTCTAACATCAAGCTGTACGGGGTAAACAGAAAAAAAGGGACTTACCAGCTTGTTATCCAATTCTCCGAGGGCCATAAAGATACAATAATAGAGGCGGTCACAACTTTTGTTGGCAAAAAGTCACGTCTGCACTCGGCCGTTTGTACGTTATGATCATGCAGCGTAATCGTCTGACTGAAACTGTTGTTTTTATTGATTGTATTTGATACAATGAGTCTTCTAATAACACTGCTAAGGAGCTCACTAGAACGAAGGCAGCTGTAACTCAAAAAAAAAAAAAAACACACCTCCCTGCACACAGCACACTTCTGGCCTTCACAATAAAATTGCTGTGCGTTAAATCCTGTCTAAAAATGACAGTCCCAGGAGAGTGGCTTACATATTTACTGCTAATATTTTGTAAGGCTGCAGCTAACGATTATTTTTCTATCGATTAATCTATAGATTATTTTTTCGATTAATCGGTTAATCTATAGATTATTTTTTTCGATTAATCTATAGATTATTTTTCCTTTTACCGATTATTTTTTTATTCAAAATGAAGATGAAAAAATAAATGTAGGCCCGTTTTTTCAAAAGGCATGGCTTTTATTTACAAAAAAAAAGAAGTATGGCCACTCAGTCAACATTGACAACAACATGACTAAATATTCTGTAACAATGTAAACATTTAAAACTTTTAACATTTAACAAAATTAAAAGTAGCTTATTTGCTTTTTAATGTGCAAATATAAAAGTCAACATCCAGTGCAAATCTTAATATTCTGCAATAGTATAAGCATTTCAAAAGTAAAAGTATTGCTTATTTTACTTTAAAATGTGCAAAAATAAAGATAAACATCCAGTACAAAAAAAGTGCAAAACAAAATATTCTGTAACAACAGTGTAAACATTTCAACAAAAGTGAAAGTATTGCTTATTTGCTAAAATGTGCAAAAATAAAGATAAACATCCAATACAAAAAAGTGCCAATCTAAATATTCTGGAGCACTGTAAACATTAAGTATTGCTTTTAAAATGTGCAAAATAAACATCCAGTCCAACACAGTACACAATAACCAATTCTACTCATTCCAGTGAGTGACTAACAGTTGTAATGAAGAAAGGTTAGCATGTGTACATGTTTGGTTCTTTTCTTGTTTACAATATTCCCAGCAGCTGAAAATAGGCGCTCAGAAGGGGTCGATGTGGCTGGAACTGAGAGCTAATTAGCCTTCACCTCAAGCCAGGACTGCGAGTGAGCTGAGCTGCAGTTTATATTTCTAGAAGGTCAACGGGCTCATAGTGATGTTACTAGTAGTTGACTGGGAGGTGTTTATTATCATTTGGGGAGAGTCCGCTGCCTGATGCTCACCTGCTAAACACCTATCTGCTCCACGCTGAAGCGCTGACTACATGCGCTCTGAATACACACTGCTGATTGGCTGATAATGCTTTGTGTGTACCAATCAGATGGTTGTGTGGGTGGGACAATGCTGCGTGTGTACCAATCAGATGGTTGTATGGGTGGGACAATGCTGCGTGTGTACCAATCAGGTGGTTGTGTGGGTGGGACAATGCTGCGTGCTGAGACAGAGGCAGAAGAGCGAAGCAGCTTGTTAAGACTTTAGCAGCTAAAGTTAGCTTTAGCTTAGAAAGTCGTCCGGTACACCCCCGTGCCGAACCGAAAGCCCCGTACCGAAACGGTTCAATACAAAACACGTACCGTTACACCCCTAGCAGATACAAATGACACATTCATGTTTTTGTGTAATGATGACAACGTATGCTCGCGCGGACGATTGACTAGTTGATGGTTTTCTTTTCAAATGTTCGTTCATAGCCGTTGTGCTGCTATGATAGGCCATTTCCGCTCGACACTGTGTACATACAACAACATTATTAGGCCGTTTATTGAAATACTCCCACACTTTTGACCACTTTTGGCATGCTTTTCCCCCCTCGCTCGCACCGCTCGCATCGTCTGCTTTGATCGTCTGCTTTGCGGTCCGCCATGACGGTAGTGTGACGTAAATATGCGACGCGTCGACGCACAAAAACGGCGTCGACGTATTTACGTAACCGATGACGTCGACTACGTCGACGCGTCGTTTCAGCCTTAATATTTTGCATTTGGAGAAACGATATCTTTATGTAATTTGCAGTGATGGAATGTTGCAGTATTTATTTAGTCTTTATTTGAAGGGACAATGTACAGAAACATTAATCTCAAAGACAGATATGTTCTGTACCAGATTATAGCTAAATAGCTAATTTCCATCTGCAGTCCCTGGCTACCTAAATTAAAGGGATACAAAAATCATGCAATAAAATTATGACAATAAAATCATACACAAGTATTAAGAAAAAAGTCATAAAATGCCCTTTCATGGACACATACTTAATATACAATACAACCACACCTCATTTACATCATCACACAAAGACAATACATGCTTTTGTTCACATCTGTCATCATTTGTAAAAACAACCATGATTTTAACACACACACCTCACAATTTACAATAAAAATGCTCTCATGGATAAATATAATACACATTAGGTTGATGTGTCAAACATAATGTCCATCTTAGTGACCGTGTGAGCAGCTTTGATTGCTCCAAAGCCACTTTTTAACTTCAATTGTGAATGAAGAGTCATCTGTTAGACTTCTCAAGTTTGTTGTGAGGTCGTTCCATTCCTTTATGGCTTTATATGAAAAGGCTGATTGTGCAAAAGAGGTTTTACATCTGGGTACGAGTATACATTCACTTTCAATTCCTTTCTTAATTAAAAATTGCACTTGTGAGACTTGATTAAGTTCAAACTGGCCGTAGTTGTTTGTGGGAAATTAAAAAAAACGTGTATTTCAGACATTGTCTAAAGTTAAGCGTATACCTAATCGAATTGAAAGGAATGGTGATTTATTGATTTAGAACCTTGTGAATCGAAAACAAATCGACCATGATACCCAGCCTTAGTTATTACTTCTTGAACGTCAACGTGGTGGCTGCTGAGATATTCAGAGACATTATCAGAACATATGCTAGCGCAGGACAGTTTCTCATGTGACTGAGCAAAGCTGGAATTTTATTTTTTCAAAAGCATGTGTTCCTCTTCTTGTGTCCTGCAGACGTACACCAAGAACATTTTCTCCCTGAGCAGCAGGAGTGGACCTCCAGTATGGCGCAGGAGGAGCCACGACCCCCACACCTTATGGAGGAGGAGGCGGAGTTACGTCCCCCTCACATTAAAGAAGAAGAGGAGGAACATCACATCAGTCAGGAGGGTGAGCTGGAGGAGTTCCCAGTGACTGGTGTCCCTGTAAAGAGTGAAGGTGATGAGGTCAAAGGTGAAAGTGAGGAGAAGAGAGAGGCGGAGCCTCCAAGCAGCAGCTCAACTCAACACATGACAACAGAAGCTGATGGAGACCACTGTGGAGGATCACAAGCAGACAAGCTCTTAGCTCCACTATCAGATAGTGAGGACACAACGTCACACTCTCCTGACACTGATGATGAACACTCTAAAGATGATAAGACATGTCACACTGACAACACACACGTCACATGTTCTCACTGTGACAAAACCTTTAAGTACCCGAGTCATCTGAAAGTACACGTGAGAACACACACTGGAGAAAAAACATTCATGTGCTTAGTTTGCAAAAAGAGCTTCTCCCAGAAGCAACATTTGAATATACATGCCAGAACACACACTGGAGAAAAACCTTTTTCATGTTCAATCTGTGCTAAAGGTTTTATACAAAACTGTGATTTGAAAGTACACGTGAGAACACACACTGGAGAAAAACCATTCATGTGCTCAATTTGTCTTAAAAGCTTCACCCAAAAGGCATATTTGATATTGCACACAAGATTACACACTGGGGAAAAACCTTTTATCTGTTCAATATGCGGCAAAGGTTTCATTCAACATCAATACTTGAAATTACACGCAAGAAAACACTCTGGCGAAAAACCATATTCCTGTTCAAGCTGCAGCAAAAGCTTCGCTGACCGATCAGGGCTCGTAAAACACACGCGAACACACACAGGAGAGAAAGTGTTGAGTTGCAGTGTGTGTGGTGAAAGATTCTCTTTTATGTACCAGTGTAAGAAACACAAGTGTGCTGGTGAGAACAGCAGCAGGATTCGAAATAGACTGGCAAAACTTTGACTTTCTAACAATATCAGCACATATAACATGTGCAGCATCATTGTTGTGTGTGTAACACAATCTTGTTAATATGCTCCTAACATTTAGATTAGATTTTATAAGATTAGTGTTTTTCAGTCAAGTGCACATGTCAGTAGTACACAACATTGTGTACATATGGAGTGTGACGTCACGCTCGCTTGCTCTTTCGTCTCTAAACACCAGTACATTTTATAACACCAGGAAAAGAGGCCATATTTGTTGCTAGTCGTTTTTAATTAAAACGTCATTAAATATCTTTAGACACTTGAAAAATTCTCAACAAAGTATATTGTACGAAAAGCAGCAACAATTGAAAATATGGTAAAACGATATAAATATTTGTCAATATGAATAACAAATTTGTTTTTAAATATATGTATACATTTTTTGTTAGCCTTTTTAAAGAAACAAATGTCATAATAGCACATTTTGCAAATTACGCTTGAGGTCATGCTGACCACGCCCCTGACCACGGCCTCTCCGCCACAGGTATCTTGGCAGTCTATGGGAAACCCTGCCTACCTGTACTTACATTTTTTTCCCCCATTCATTAAAAACACAGCACAAAACATGTTGCCTACATATATATTCATAATAGTGTTTTTGAATTTTTTCAAATGTATGAAGCGTTACATATTTGTATTTCAAGTTGTAAATGATTCCATAGATGAACTCCATTATATGATATACATATTTGTTCATAACTTTGCTTTTGAGTACACATAAATCCCTCTTAGTTCATATTTACTGGTTCACATCTGAAACATCTTCTGGACCACTTCTGGAAGCATATTATTATTTACTTTATACATCATTTGAGCAGTTGTCTTTTATACAATTTTGAAATGTGTGACTTTATGAATCATTTGTTGGGTCTCTATAATCCATTCTATGAATTATTTATATTACTCTCTTTTGTAATATGTTTTGTGATTGTTTTATATGTATGTCCTCAGACCTTTATGCAATAAACAATGTATGCTTTAACAAAAATGGGTAAATAAATGTAGTTAATATTTGGTGGCCGAATAAGATGCATGGATGGATATTTGGTGGGTTTTGTTTGTCATTTGATTCACATATTCCTGGATAAAAATAAATCATAATATACCATTATTATTATTAGTGAATTTACTGAGAGTTGACCCCCAAGTAATGACTCTCCTTTCGAAATGTAATTAAGGGTCATTGAACGTACCACAGGTATGTGCTATGAGAAACAAAAGTGAAACTTAAACATAACTATGTGATGCTGCCTGTTATGCCCATTTTATTGTAGACTCTTACTGACACCTTGTCATGTTCGGATGTACATTGTGGACGCCGGCTTTGCTCCACAGTAAGTCTTTGCTGTCGTCCAGCATTCTGTTTTTGTTTACTTTGTAGCCAGTTCAGTTTTAGTTTCGTTCTGCATAGCCTTCCCTAAGCTTCAATGCCTTTTCTTAGAGGTACTCACCTTTTATTTACTTTTGGTTTAAGCATTAGACACAATTTTACCTGCACGCTGCCTCCCGCTGTTTCCGACATCTACAAAACAATTAGCACCGGCTGCCACCTACTGATATGGAAGAGTATTACACGGTTACTCTGCCGAGCTCTAGACAGCACCGACACTCAAAAACAACATCATTTGCTGACTATAATTACTGGTTTGCAAAA
The DNA here is from genome assembly GCF_033978785.1 of Entelurus aequoreus. Lineage (NCBI taxonomy): Eukaryota > Metazoa > Chordata > Actinopteri > Syngnathiformes > Syngnathidae > Entelurus > Entelurus aequoreus. The sequence continues at coordinate 37,043,688 of NC_084753.1, forward strand.
AATGTTTTTTTAGTCTTAGTTACAGTATGTCTTGTATGTATTTGTCTTATTTTCTTTTATTTATTTTCATTATTCACCAAGTGGGACTTTAGCTTCCGGCATGAGAGGCTACTGTAAGATAAGATTCTACCGGTGGTGTGCCGGCCTATCATAACCAGAAATCATCATCATCATAGTTAAAGATAAAAGTAATTTTTGATTTACTTTCCCTAAATATGTAAAAGTATTCATATTTTCTTCATGTCATATTATGCTCTTACCAGCGCTGTTGTTTTTAGTTTGTAGAGTTTTTATCCAATCAGAATTCAGCTAGCTTCTATTGCCATGCTGTACCAAATCTGCCCGGAGCCTTCAGAATCAACAATGTCTGTGCACTGTCAGTGAACGGACACATACAGTTGATAGACAGTTGCGATAGCCAATCAGATAACGAGTTGTTGTGAGTAAGGCCTTCTAGCTGGCCTTACGCTGTGATTGCTACTCACAAAAAAGGAGAGCAACATGTTGATTAGGTGGCAGATAGATATTTGCGAGGCCATTTTCAAGGACACTTAAGAGAAACTACATCTTGTGAGACGAGGTCGGCGATGAAATGGGGAAATGCCCGCCATTTCCACTCAAATCAACCGACTACGTAGGGCTATACGGCGTCGAACCAGTGCTACAAATTGTGAGTTCTAATATTTTATCTCTATTTTTTTTACATTTAATATGTTTTTTGCCATTTTAATTTTGACAGTACCACTTAAGATATGTTTTAATTGCTGATGCGGGTTAATCATTTTTAAATGCGGCAGAAAATAACCCGTTTTGTACACTGTTGATGGTGATCAATGTTCAGTAGTGCGTAAATGTGTTCCTGTATAGCAGGGGTCACCAACGCGGTGCCCGCGGGCACCAGGTAGCCCGTAAGGACCAGATGAGTAGCCCGCTGGCCTGTTCTAAAAATAGCTCAAATAGCAGCACTTACCAGTGAGCTGCCTCTATTTTTTAAATTGTATTTATTTACTAGCAAGCTGGTCTCGCTGGTCCCGACATTTTTAATTCTAAGAGAGACAAAACTCAAATAGAATTTGAAAATCCAAGAAAATATTTTAAAGACTTGGTCTTCACTTGTTTAAATAAATTCATATATTTTTTTACTTTGCTTCTTATAACTTTCAGAAAGACAATTTTAGAGAAAAAATACAACCTTAAAAATGATTTTAGGATTTTTAAACACATATACCTTTTTACCTTTTAAATTCCTTCCTCTTCTTTCCTGACAATTTAAATCAATGTTCAAGTAAATTTATTTGTTTTATTGTAAAGAATAATAAATACTTTTTAATTTAGCTTCTGTTTGGTTTTTTTTCGACGAAGAATATTTGTGAAATATTTCTTCAAACTTATTATGATTAAAATTCAGAAAAATTATTCTGGCAAATCTAGAAAATCTGTAGAATCAAATTTAAATCTTATTTCAAAGTCTTTTGAATTTCTTTTAAAATGTTTGTTCTGGAAAATCTAGAAGAAATAATGATTTGTCTTTGTTAGAAATATAGCTTGGTCCAATTTGTTATATTTTATAACAAAGTGTAGATTGGATTTTAACCTATTTAAAACATGTCATCAAAATTCTAAAATTAATCTTAATCAGGAAAAATTACTAATGATGTTCCATAAAAAGATTCAAATTAGCTAGTTTTTCTCTTCTTTTTTTCGGTTGAATTTTGAATTTTAAAGAGTCGAAATTGAAAATAAACTGTTTCAAAATTTAATTGTAATTTTTTTTGTGTTTTCTCCTCTTTTAAACCGTTCAATTAAGTGTAAATATCATTAATTATTAATAATAATATAAAGTTAAAGGTAAATTGAGGAAATTGGCTATTTTTGGCAATTTATTTAAGTGTGTATCAAACTGGTAGCCCTTCGTATTAATCAGTACCCAAGAAGTAGCTCTTGGTTTCAAAAAGGTTGGTGACCCCTGCTGTATAGTATTTCTCCAGCAATGCTCATGTGGTGACATAAATGATGGTATTTTGAGAGGTAATCATTGAAGTCGGACATCACTGAAGGCCTAGGTGGGAAACTCACGGCCCGCCACTGGATTATACATATCGTCTCACTTCGATTTTTGTATCTATTTCTTCAAAAGTGACGTGTAGGAGACATTTAGGAGTGGGACCCCCCCACAATATGACGTGTCAGGTAAAAACACTCGCAACTTTTATTTGTTTTAAAGCCATTGAACAACTGTTGGACACACAAAGTGCACAGATCGTGCTGTGATAATGAAGTGAATTCATTAACTCATATTATGTTTTGCTTATGGTGAATGTTTACATTCACCTTGGAGAATTAGAACCACCAAGTTGAAGTAAATAGTGGTATTTCAGTTTGAGCCTTAATTGGGACTTTGGAATGCAAAATTGATAGCCCTATCCTTGAGAAGAGACTACATCATACTTGCCAACCCTCCCGTTTTTAGCGGGAGAATCCCGATATTCAGCGCCTCTCCCGACAACCTCCCGGCAGAGATTTTCTCCCGACAAACTCCCGGTATTCAGCCGGAGCTGGAGGCCTCGCCCCCTCCAGCTCAATGCGGACCTGAGACTGAGTGGGGACAGCCTGTTCTCACGTCCGCTTTCCCACAATATAAAACAGCTTGCCTGCCCAAAGACGTCATAACATCTAGGGCTTTTATAGAGTGCACAACTGCGCACACAACAAGGAGACGAAGCAGAAGAACGAGGAAATTACAGACATGGCGGCCGAAATGATATACTCATCATGAACGGAGAAGTTAAACAGGAAAATACTGCCATCTAATGGATAGCCACTGGAACACTGAAATTCAAGTAATAAAATAAATATATATATATATATATATAGCTAGAATTCACTGAAAGTCAAGTATTTCATACATACATATATATATATATATGAAATATATATGAAATACTCGAGTTGGTGAATTCTAGCTGTAAATAACCACGCCCCCAACCCCCGATATTGGAGGTCTCAAGGTTACTACATGTCTAGCTCAACGCCAACATGTTTAAGTTATGACTTAAAGCAGTTGTTTTCCAGAAACTTACACACAAACTTATCCTTTTAAGGCCAGGGTGTGCTGTCCTGACTTAGCACACCCCCAGAAACAGGAAGGAGGAATATAAAACTGATGGTTTGGCTTCTCCAAGTTAGGAGTGCCTCATTTTTGACTTGACCTCCTCCAGGAACTGCAGTCCTGTATAATGACACTCGCTGGTAATAAAGCAACTTTTAGCTCAGTAAAGCGTCTCCGACGTCCCTTTTGATCCAGCCGCACTGCCGTGTCGCCCTTCTGTCTGGACGAGGGTGACAAGACCGTCAGAAAGCCTTGGCAACTAATCCAAGACTAAAAATTACTTCCCATTTACTCTTTCACACGCTCTTTACATTGTTGGCCATGGAGTGGATTTGTCTGCGAACTTAACAAAACGTTTATTTTTTAATATATGAGGTCCTTACTAGCATTGTGGGGGCCCTAAGACAGGGGTGTCAAACTCAAATACAGAGTGGGCTAAAATGTAAAACTGAACAAAGCCGCGGCCAAGGTTGAACAAATGAACCTTTTAATAGGGACCCAAACAAGTTTTGCATTGAATATTGAACAAGCAAGGCTTATATAACTTTATAGTGACTAAAATCGAGTTTCAAATAATAATAATAATAATAATTTAAAAAATATCAATGGCATATCAAATACAATTTAAATAAAAATTGAATGCCTCTTTTCTATTTGCAGCCTTCTGAGGTAAATATCAACATTAACTTTTTCCACAGGCTAATAAATTTGAAAATAAAAGAACAATGAATAAACCAACCATTCAGGACTTTAAAGTGCTCAGTTTGCAACACACTGATCTAATCTGATGTGCCCAAGCCAGATACCTGGCATCTTTTCTTGGATGCTAGTTCATTAATGTCGGGGCTCAGGCTTTGAGCTGAGGCAACCTTCATTATCCAACGAAGGTGTTCATCAGTCATTATATCTCATCCACCCGGACCAGTCATGGGGGCGTGCCTTAAAGGCACTGTGTTTAACGTCCTCTACGAGCTGTCGTCACGTCCGCTTTTCATCCATTCTAACAACGTGCCAGCTTAGTCACAAGATATGTGCGGCTTCTGTACGCTCACTCACTTGAATGCAATGCATACTTGACCAACAGCGATACAGGTTACACTGAGGGTGCCCGTAAAAAATAACTTTAACACTGTTAGTAATATACACCACACTGTGAACACACACCAAACAAGAATGACAAACACATTTCGGGAGAACATCCACACCATAACACAACATAAACACAACAGAACAAATACCCAGAATCCCATGCAGCCCTAACTCTATCGGGCTGCAATATACACCCCCTGCTACCATGTGACTGGGCCAGCATTCGTTGGACTGGGTGAAAAGCGGACGTGACGATTTCGGGAGGGGCACTGAAATTTGGGACTCTCCCGGGAGGGTCAGCAAGTATGACAATTAGCGGTGAGTGCGGTATTACCGCGGCACCACCGTATATAATCGGCGGGCCAGCTCTAGTGTGAATTTGATATCGCCTCAAGGGCCAAGTGAAATTACACGGCGGGCCAAATATGGCCCGCGGGCCAGAGTTTGACACCCATGCCCTAAGAGATGTTGTTCGGGGGCTCCTATTTCCAATCCTAGTTTCAGTGTAGTGTCAATCTACCACGAACATTCCTAATTCGCCCACAAAGATGCCACAATCTATTACTTCATGCACAGAACATCAGAACTTGAGCCACTTAGGCAAGTTAAACAAAATGAAAAATAAAAAGCTACAATAGTACCGCAACTAACAATCTTAATTGACCGAGCTGGCAACTTAAAAACACTCTTATTTAAGATCAACATCACCCGCTGAAATGACTTTATGCGGTGCTTGGTCCCCCACCACATCACATTTTAACATGTTTTTAAGAAGAAAAACAAATACTGTATAAAATACTGTTCGAAAACAACACAATAGAATGTAGTACAAACAAGTAGAGTAGTTTTATGAAGTAAAGTAAAAAAAAACGTGAGTGGACTTCTCCGTCAAACACAACATCGGCATCTTCTCCATATTTTAATGGATAAATGTCATGAAAAATAATATTAACGTCCTCGGCTGGCGTTATCGACTCGTTCTGCTTCCGTCTGGCACAGACTCGCGGCGATGCGCTCCGAGTCCGCCCACACACGCTGTCACGTTTCCATGATTTCATTCTTTAATTCAACGAATGCCGTCCACTTCTTCTCAGCACTGTCCTTCACACTCACTTCCTTCCCTCCGCTGGTTGGATAACAAAAGCAGTGCCGATCTCTTGCTATCAGCTAATGCTAGCTAGTCTATCCTCCACCTTCTCTATCAGCCCAGAAGTTATGCGTGTTGATTTAGTCACAAGTCAGCAAGATGACGCTTTAGAAAAAGACGCACAGGTTCAAGATGGAGTAGTTCAGGTGAGAAGAAGACATATCTTTGCTTCAATGTTGGCAAACATACACTGTTTCCCCATGGGATATCATACCATATGATATACCATGATATATCGTATCATATGATACTTATTTATGGTCCAAGAAGTTTCTTCCAGCTATCATTAAGCTTGGAGAAACTTCCTCCATATATGTTCAATCTGTAGAGAAGTATCAACAGAACATTTATTTGATGAATGTATGTACAGTAAAGCTCTGCGGGATGATTGCTTTCCCTAACATTCCAAACTTGCCCATGTTTTCTGAAATTGATAGTTTTTCGGATTCAAAGAAACAGAAAAAAATATTGCTTTAAACAATAATTGTCATGGGTATATTTTTTTATTATTCACAAATGTAGATTTGTAAAACTAAAACCATACTTCAAAGCCTTCCATAAAGAATTCTGCCATCTTCTCTCGTCTATATATTGCATAAAGGTCTGGGGACATACATATAAAACAATCAATATCAAACAATATTCACATTACAAGAGAGTAATAGAGATAATTAATAGAATGGGTTATAGAGACCCAACAAATGATTCATAAATGTTACAAGTAAATGATCTTGTGTACAACACAACTGCTCAAATGATGCATAAAGTCAATAATATGCTTCCAGAAGTGGTCCAGAAGATGTTTCAGATGTGAACCAGTAAATATGAACTAAGAGGGATTTATGTGTACTCAAAAGCAAAGGTATGAACACATGTATAACAAACATGTGCATCGTGTAAAGGAATTCATCTATGGAATCATTCATAATTAAGACATAAAAATATGATACACTTCATTATTCTAAAAACCTATATAAAAGCGCTGTAAATATTATCTAAAGTGAAATATTTATTGTATGTAACATTAGTTTAGTTTCACCTTTTCAGATTGTTCTGTTCATTATAAATAAAAGTACACAATGTTGTATATTAATTCATGTACTTGACAGAAAAATATATATAAATGTTAGAATCATAATAACAAGATTGTGTTACACACACAACAATGATGTCACACATGTTAAATGTGCTGATGTTAGAAAGTTAAAGTTAAAGTCTTGACAGTTTATTTCAAATCCTGCATCTTCATTGGCTGCTGCTGTTCTCACCAGCACACTTGTGTTTCTTACACTGGTACTTAGAAGAGAATCTTTCCTCACACACACTGCAACTCAACACTTTCTCTCCAGTGTGAATTCTCATGTGTGTTTTCAAAGAGTGACTTTGAGTAAAACCTTTACCACAAATTGTACAGATAAACGGTTTTTCGCCAGTGTGTGTTCTTGTGTGTACTTTCAAATGTGCTTCCTGGCAGAATACTTTACTACAAATTGAGCAGATGAATGATTTGTCTCCAGTGTGTATTCTCATGTGTACTTTCAAACAACTACTTTGTATAAAACCTTTGCCACACACTGAACAAGGAAAAGGTTTTTCTCCTGTGTGCATTACCATGTGTACATTCAACTCACCAACATGTATAAAGCCTTTACCGCAGACTGAACATGAAAAGGGTTTTTCTCCAGTATGTATTCTCATGTGAGTTTTTAAATTGTGATTTTGTGTAAATCCTGCACCGCAGACTGAACAGATAAAATGTTTCCCACCACTGTGTATTCTTGTGTGCATGATTAAATTGGCCTTCTGGGTGAATCTTTTACTACAAATTGAGCACATGAATGGCTTGTCTCCAGTGTGTGTTCTCATGTGTACCTTCAACTCACTACGTTGTACAAAACCTCTATCGCAGATTGAACAGGAGAAAGGTTTTTCTCCGGTGTGCATTATCATGTGTATTTTCAAATGTTGCCTTTGAGTAAAATATTTGCCGCAGACTGAACAAGGAAAAGGTTTTTCTCCAGTGTGTGTTCTCATGTGTAACGTCAAAGCACCGTTTTGTGAAAAACCTTTACCGCAGATTGAGCAGGAGAAAGGTTTCTCCCCCGTGTGCTTTCTCATGTGTGTTTTCAGAAAACAGCGATATTTGAACGTCTTGTCACAGTGAGGACATGTCAGGCGTGTGTTGTCAGTGTGACATGTCTTATCATCTTTAGAGTCTTCATCATCAGTGTGTGACGTTATGTCGTCACTATCTGATAGTGGAGCTAAGAGATTGTCTGCTTGTGATCCTCCACAGTGGTCTCCATCAGCTTCTGTTGAGCTGCTGCTTGGAGGCTCCGCCTCTCTCTTCTCCTCACTCTCACTTTTGACCTCATCATCTTCACTCTTCACAATCACATGGAACTCCTCCAACCATTCTTGACTGATGCTGTGTTCCTCCTCCTCTTCTTTGATGTGGGAGGAGCTATGACTCCTCTTTCTCTGCGAGGTGAGGGAGGGGTGTGACTCATTTTCCTCCTCCTTAATGTAAGAGGTATGTGGCTCCTCCTCTTTAATGTGGGGGTCCTCTTCCTCTTTTATTTGTGGGGGCTCCTCCTCTTCCTCTTTAATGTAGGGGTGCTGGGGCTCATCCTGCTCCATCCTTGAGGTCCACTCTTGCTGCTCAAGGAGATTTTTTTTCGCAAATGTCTGAAGGACACAAAAAGACAAACACATGCCTTAGAGTAATCCAGCTTTGCTCAGTCACACGAGACATTGTCCTGCACCAGGTTATGTTCTGATCATTTCTTCAAAGCTCATCAGTCACCAGGTTGACATATTTAAGACATACTTGCCAACCTTGAGACCTCTGATATCGGGAGGTGGGGGTTGGGGTGGGGGCGTGGTTAAGAGGAGAGTATATTTACAGCTAGAATTCACCAACTCAAGTATTTCATATAAATATATATATATATATATATATATATATATATATATATATATATATATATATATTTTTTTTTTATTTTTATTTTTTTTGTTATACATATAAATAAAATAAATACTTGAATTTCAGTGTTCCGGAGGCTATCCAGTAGATGGCAGCATTGTCCTGTTTAACTTCTCCGTTCATGAATGAGTATATCATTTCGGCCACCGTGTTCAATGGAGAAGTCTGTTCTACAAAATGTACAGGCAACATACATACCCCTTCCCCTTCGAACTGTCCTGGATGAACTGAAATTCTTGTTTCCATTCGTTTTGGAACTTGCAAGCGTATTTCTTCATCTTGCTCGTCGACGGCGTCGCCATGTCTGTAACTTCCTGCTTCGTCTCCTTGTTGTGTTCGCACTGCGCAGTTATGCACTCTGCCCTCTAAAAGCCGTAGATGTTATGACATCATTGGGCAGGCAAGCTGTTTATATTGTGGGAAAGCGGACGTGAGAACAGGCTGTCCCCACTCAGGTCCGCATTGAGCTGGAGGGGGCGTGGCCTCCAGCTCCAGCTGAATACCGGGAGTTTGTCGGGAGAAAATTTCTGCCGGGAGGTTATCGCGAGGCGCTGAATACCGGGAGTCTCCCGCTAAAAATGGGAGGGTTGGCAAGTATGATTTAAGATGTCATGACCATACCGTACACCAGGGAATAACAGAAGCAATACAACAACCCATGAAAAAAGACAATAACCACAGAAGATTAACCTTACATACAAACATGACAGCTGTTCGTAAACCCGAAAGAGAACATAGAACAGGACAAAAAAATGTAAACCTACTTTTCAGAATCCTGAAGAATTGCTAGCATGTTTGTAATAATGGTTTGACAAATAAATGTTTGTATTTGCCACATATTCAAGTTAAACTAGTGTTTTACTTTTGTGGTACCACTGAAGTGGCACCTGTTTGCATCATGATTTTACATGTAATATATCACGATATTGATGTTCAATATAAAGTACACAAGATTGTACATGTGATATTTCACTACATTGATTTTAAATATAAAGTACACATGATTGTACATGTTATACATCACTATACTGATTTAAAAAAGAAGGTACACATGATTGAACATGTGATATATCACTATATTGATATCAAATATAATATACACGATTGTACATGTGATATACGTACAGTATCACTATAATGATGTTAAATATAAAGTAAATATGTCACTATATTGATGTTAAATATAAAGTACACATGATTGAACATGTAATATATCACTATATTTATTTTAAATATAAAGTAGACATGATTGTACATGTAATGTACCACTATATTGATATCAAATATAATATACACATGATTGTACATGTAATATATCACTATATTGATATAAAATATAATATATACATGATTGTGCATGTAATATATCACCATATTGATATCAAATATAATATACACACGTAACCCTGATCCGGGCTCTCGTGGCAGTATTTGGTGGTCTGAGGAACCCACTGGAGGGCAACCTCCACAATGTTTAATGTACCCTAAGACTTTTTGTTAAAACAAAGCCAATAATGCAATTTTTTGTGGTCCCCTTTATTTAGAAAAGTACCGAAAAGTATCGAAATAATTTTGGTACCGGTACCAAAATATTGGTAATGGGACAACACTACTAGCTAGCTAACAAGCGTGAGACGAAGTTGTGTGAAAAATAACTTATAATTTTAGCCAAAGTCAGCCAGCTAAACTTTGTCTACATCAATTCAAGTACGTTTTAAAGCAGTGTCAATTTGCATTGCTGAAAAAGAAGGCACTTTAACAAACGCAAACCGCGCACACATACACAACACACACAAACAGAGAGACTGACAGACAACAACGCAGAAGTATCATAAGATGAAACATGCAATCTATTAGATAGCCAACATTTTCTAAATCCATCAAATATGCACTGCAAAAACTGAAATCTAAGTAAGATGAAATATCTCAAATAAGGGTGATATTTGCTTATTTTCTGTCTGATAAGATCATTCTTCTCACTAAGCAGATTTTATATTAGAGTGTTTTACTTGTTTTAAGGGTTTTGCTCCTAAATGATCTCAGTAAGATATTACAGCTTGTAGCTGAGATTTGATGACCTATATTGAGTAAAACATGCTTGAAACTAGAATATCAACTGTTGCAAAGCTGTGTCATCAACACTCACAAGTATAAAACTACTTTTTTAAAGTAATAATTTCTTACTTCAAGCATGAAAAAAAAAATCATGACTTTGACACAATTGTGTCTCATAATTAAAACAGATGACAGCCAAATGGACTTTGCTGTTTTATTTCCAATGAAACAATAGAAAATAGGTACTCATATAGTAGTACAGTTGGCACAGTACAGTAAACTGACAGTTAATATTTAAACATTTAACATGTGACATTTCTAACTATTTTGAACAGAAATAGTTCATGCACATTCAGATAAATTCTTCAAAATTACAATTAAAAAAAATGTGGCCGGGGCCCGGGCTGTATATATGCGCACTAATTGACTAAAATAGCACGCACTTGGCGCGATGATGTCATGTTGTCGATGGAAAAATGCATTTTTAGACAATATAATTTGCCTGAGCGGCTAGGAGACCCCGGGAGTAACAAGCGCTTGCCTTGTTGCCTTTCCATTAAGAACAATAAATTAGTTTTTAGTATACGTTTGCTGGTTTCAAGAAATGTAATGCCAAGCGCCTATCATTATGTCAAGATAATGGCACTAGCATTTACTTCATTTAAGAATATTTTTCAACATATTGAGCAAAAAGGTCTTTTTTTTCTACCAAGAAAAGTGCACTTGTTATTAGTGACAATGTACTTATTTTAAAGGTATTTTTGGGTTCATTGAAGTTAGCTAATTTGACTTGTTTTGGAAAGTCTTGACAAGCCAAATTTTCTTGTTCTATTGGCAGATAATTTTGCTTAGTTCAAATAAAATACCCCTCTTTTTTTTTTTTCTTCTTGTTTTTGAACACTGACTTTTTGCGGTGTAGTGTAAAAAAGGGAGTAAAATTACAATTTAAAAGAAAAAGAAAAGAAAGAGAAATGTAAATATGTCAACTATATGATGTATCACTTGCAATTGCATACATGTTCAAAATAAACCTAAACGAAACCAAACAAAATCTTTGCGCTTTTGTGGTACGCTCCTTTTTTCAAAATGCACATTTTGTATAACTGTGTATTGCTTTTCAAAATGACATCACATTGGTCAAGCCGCCGTCTGTTCTCAATGGCTAGCAGGCGTCATTTAACCTTTCTCTGAAAAAAACGACCTATGCTTGCTGTACGAACCGTTTAAATTGCGAAAAGGATGAATATTTCTTCAGAGTTCCTCGAGAGGTAATCAAAAAGGGCGGAAGAGTGAAAAAATTGTATTTAAAAAAAAAAAAAAAAGACGACAAAAGTACAACACTACCGTACCAGAGAGCAAAGCCGAAGAATGCACGAGGGTTAACCTAACTCGTTAGGTTTGTTTGACACATTTTTTACGTTTAGTGCAAGGGTGTCAAACTTGTTTTCATTGAGGGCCACATGGCAGTTATGGTTGCCCTCAGAGGGCCGATTCTAACAATAAGTAATATATGAATATACGTGTATATATATATAATACACTAACAATATATTTTTTTACATAAGCTGCAAAAAAAAAAATTAAATTTTGCTTTAAAAACTGGCAGCTCAGTCAGTAGAATTTTACAGTAAAAGCGGTGGGTTTTTTTTACAGCATATAAAAAAATTGAATAAATGGAATGGAATGGAGAAACAATACCACTGTTTTACGCGGTAAAATTCAAGCAACAGAGCTGCCATTTGTTTTGTTTTTTTACCGTAAAATCTTGTTGTTTTAATGTTTTTTTTGTTTGTTTTTTAATGTTTTAGTGTCTTACTGTGTATGGAAAAAACAGTACCAAAGTAGATTTTACGGTAAAAAACTCAAGTCGGCGGAATTTAACCGTAAAATCTATTGTCAATTTTACAGTCTACAATTTGATTGATGATTTGTTTTAAAATCATAAGTCAAGCAGATATTTAAGTACAGTATTTATCTTTATTTTAACAAAAAATATTTTTGGAATACGTAATATAATATTTAGATTTTGATAATATTGAATTTTAAAGGTTATGCAATTGCATGCAGTACATTATTTTTACTGTCAAAAAGGTAAAGAACAAATATATTTAGTAAGAAAAGATTAAGCATTTTATTAACGCATATTATTTCCAGGCTTTCGCGGGCCACATAAAATAATGTGGCGGGCCACATTTGGCCCCCAGGCCTTGAGTTTGACACCTGTGGTTTAATGTTTCTCATCTAAGTTATCTTGATATTGTCTGTGTTTCTTAAGACATTTTTGCTCCGAGTGTTCCGTAAAGCACCAACTCGACAAGTCCAAATAAAATAAATCAAACATGAGCAAAACCTAAAAGAGTTAAGCTTTTACCAAAGGCAGCAATCATAAATGAATCTTTCAGCACATACACAATGTTGACATCTACAGCTATATTTTGATAAACAATCATAAATGAATATTTCAGCACATACACAATGTTGACATCTACAGCTATATTTTGATAAACAATCATAAATGAATATTTCAGCACATACACAATGTTGACATCTATAGTTCTATTTTGATAAAGACGGGGAAAAACATGCTACTCGTAAATGGCGCGTGCAACAACAACAACAAACATGGCTGTAGACACAAAGTTAAATCAAAAATGTATAACTTACCCCGGCAAAAACGATGCATATTTATCAGGGAGAGTCTTGATACCAATGTCCTTGACCCGGCCACACACAAAGAAGCTGTAGACATACATGCTTTTACAAGTTTTCATCCGTTTAGTCGTGTAGAATGATGTCCAGAGCACCCGATAGTTCGATATGTTTGGAAACTCCACTGATGAATAATCCTTGATATCACTCGACAATTTGTTTCTTTTATATAAAAGATGGGGATCTATTTCATTGCATAGTTAGATTTTCCTCATATCTACTTTTTGCAGGAATATATAGGCCCAGTGTGTGCGCTGCTTGCTGTACAACCGCCATCTTGGCTTGGTTGACCACCACTGGTTGTCACTTCTGGGAAGAAATCACTTGTCAGAATACAAGCAATATCTGTATTTTTACTTTATTTTATCCTTTATATTTTGAATATAGCTTAAAGGCCTACTGAAAGCCACTACTACCGACCACGCAGTCTGATAGTTTATATATCAATGATGAAATCTTAACATTGCAACACATGCCAATACGGCCGGGTTAACTTATAAAGTGACATTTTAAATTTCCCGCTAAACTTCCGGTTGAAAACGTCTATGTGTGATGACGTATGCGCGTGATGTCATTCGTTGAAACTGAAGTATTCGGACACATTGTATCACAATACAAAAAGCTCTGTTTTTAATCGCAAAATTCCACAGTATTCTGGACATCTGTGTTGGTGAATCTTTTGCAATTTGTTTAATGAACAATGAAGACTGCAAAGAAGAAAGCTGTAGGTGGGATCGGTGTATTAGCGGCTGGCTGCAGCAACACAACCAGGAGGACTTTGACTTGGATAGCAGACGCGCTATCCGACGCTAGCCGCCGACCGCATCGATGATCGGGTGAAGTCTTTCGTCGCTCCGTCGATCGCTGGAACGCAGGTGAGCACGGGTGTTGATGAGCAGATGAGGGCTGGCTGGCGTAGGTGGATAGCTAATGTTTTTAGCATAGCTCTGTGAGGTCCCGTAGCTAAGTTAGCTTCAATGGCGTCGTTAGCAACAGCATTGTTAAGCTTCGCCAGGCTGGAAAGCATTAACTGTGTAGTTACATGTCCATGGTTTAATAGTATTGTTGATTTTCTGTCTATCCTTCCAGTCAGGGGTTTATTTATTTTGTTTCTATCTGCAGTTAAGCCCAATGCTATCACGTTAGCTCCGTAGCTCAAGTGATTCACAGATGTATTGTCGTGGAGATAAAAGTCACTGTGAATGTCCATTTCGCGTTCTCGACTCTCATTTTCAAGAGGATATAGTATCCGAGGTGGTTTAAAATACAAATCCGTGATACACAATAGAAAAAAGGAGAAAGTGTGGAATCCAATGAGTCAGCTTGTACCTAAGTTACGGTCAGAGCGAAAAAAGATACGTCCTGCGCTGCACTCTAGTCCTTCACTCTCACGTTCCCCATCCACAAATATTTCATCCTCGCTCAAATTAATGGGGTAATCGTTGCTTTCTCTGTCCGAATCGCTCTCGCTGCTGGTGTAAACAATGGGAAAATGTGAGGAGCCTTTCAACCTGCGACGTCACGCTACTTCCGGTACAGGCAAGGCTTTTTTTATCAGCGACCAAAAGTTGCAAACTTTATCGTTGATGTTCTCTACTAAATCCTTTCAGCAAAAATATGGCAATATCGCGAAATGATCAAGTATGACACATACAATGGATCTGCTATCCCCGTTTAAATTTAAAAAATTCATTTCAGTAGGCCTTTAAATTAATTAATTTTACAGTTAACGTACACCGTGGTTCAGAGAGAAACCGTTTTTTTAATATTTTCATGCTTGTCCAGCACGCGTTGAAAATAGACAATAAAGATTACTTGAGTTAATATTGGAGTTTCTTTGAGCAGTGTAGATATGTTGAATAAGGAAATAAATAAAACAGATGTTATGTTGGTTAACATGATTCTTACATGCATGTGCACTTTATGTGGGTTAGCTCACAAAGACGTCTAAAACCACATCTGGGATAGGGAAAACTAAATAAAGCTCCAGCCAGGGGAAAAAAATAACCTTGAGAAGGGACCCAGATGTGGGGAGCACCCTTATAGATGTCGATTCAATGGACGTCAAGTTTGTTTACATTCTATTTATATTTTTAACACTACTGGGTACTTGTCTGGAGCCTCTCAATCCTGTGTTAACCTCCACTTACCTGTGTAGTGTGATGTTGTCTGCGTCCCTGTTGCAAACAGCTAAAAAAAAAACTGCTACCCAAGAATGTACAACAAGTCTTCTCAAAAAAAGAAGAGAAATATAACCCTAGAGGGAAATCTAATTTAAAAGCATTTGTATGCACGTACAACAATTAAAACCTTTAGCATATCAGTAAGTGGAATTAAATTATGAATGGATTAAGTAAAGAAATCAAACAAATCACTAATTTGGAGAGTCAGCCCTTTTGTTTGTAGCCTCTCAATGATGACATTCTTTGTTGACCTCCACTTACCTGTATGATGTGATGTTGTCTGTGTCCCTGTACAAAGAAAAAAGAAACATATGTTACAATGACACTACTGACTTCTACTACTAGTAGTTACACTACTTAACACACCTTTACTTCTGACATGCGGTTGGAGAGTCTTTATAGAAAGCTGTGTCCCAACTGAGCATGTCTCTGGTGATGGTGTCTGACAGCCTGTATCAGTACATGTCTGCTGGCTTGTTGTATCTCTCTGTGGAAACACATTTAACAATGCCCTTGGTGAGCATTACTGCACTCCAATATCCTTCACACACAAGCATTACTGCAACTGTTAGCTAACTACACTGCAAAAAGTCAGTGTTCAAAAACAAGAAAAAAAAATACAAAAATTCGGGGTATTTTATTTGAACTAAGCAAAATTATCTGCCAATAGAACAAGAAAATTTTGCTTGTCAAGACTTTCTAAAACAAGTCAAATTAGCTAACCTCAATGAACCCAAAAATACCTTCAAATAAGTATATTCTCACTAATAACAACTGTACTACTGTACGAGTACGTATTTTCTATTGTTTCACTCACAATAAGACAGCATTTGGCTGCCATCTGTTTTAATGAGACACAATTGTGTCAAAGTCATGATTTTTTTTTTTCATGCTTGAAATGAGAAATTATTACTTTAAAAAAGTAGTTTTATACTTGTGAGTGTTGATGACACAGCTTTGCAACAGTTGATATTCTAGTTTCAAGCATGTTTTACTCAATATAGGTCATCAAATCTCAGCAACAAGCTGTAGTATCTTACTGAGATAATTTTGGACCAAAACCCTTAAAACAAGTAAAACACTCTATAACATAAAATCTTATGTATGGCCGCGCAAGTCCCAGGATGCCCAAAATGTCCATAACACACCCAGCCGAGTCCCACGGGGA
Organism: Entelurus aequoreus; assembly: GCF_033978785.1. Taxonomy (NCBI): domain Eukaryota; kingdom Metazoa; phylum Chordata; class Actinopteri; order Syngnathiformes; family Syngnathidae; genus Entelurus; species Entelurus aequoreus. The sequence goes on from NC_084753.1 coordinate 37,060,137, forward strand.
GGGGGGATAAAAGTTGGAAAAGTCGGCAAAAGTCCCCAAAATGTTTAAAATAGGTTCGAGTCCCACAAGTCCCGCCGCCGGCCGGGAGCCCAAAATGTCCAAAACGCACCCAGCAAAGTCCCACGGGAAGGCGGGGAGAAAAGTGAGAAAAGTCGGTAAAATGTTCAAAAATCACACCCAAGTTCGAGTGCCACAAGTCTTAAGACTTGTGGCACTCCATGTGGGACTCGAACCTGGGTAGGTATTTTGAACATTTTTGGGGACTTTTGCCGACTTTTCTCACTTTTCTCCCCGCCTTCCCGTGGGACTTTGCTGGGACATTTTTTGCATCCTGGGACTTGTGCGGCCGGCGGCGGGACTCGTGGGACTGGAACCCGGGGAGGTATTTTGGACAAAATTGGGACTTTTGACCATTTTGGCCGCCTTTTCCCCTCTTCTTCCCCGCCTTCCTGTGCACCATTGCTGGGTGTGTTTTGGACATTTGGACAAAAATAGTTTCAAGCATGTTTTACTCAATATAGGTCATCAAATCTCAGCAACAAGCTGTAATATCTTACTGAGATCATTTAGGACCAAAACCCTTAAAACAAGTAAAACAGTCTAACATAAAATCTGGTTCATGAGAAGAATTATCTTATCAGACAGAAAATAAGAAAATATCACCCTTGTTTTAGATATTTAATCTTACTTAGATTTCAGTTTTTGCAGTGTACATCAATGGCAAAGAGAATGGAACACCGACTTTTTATGGCTAATCATTGAGCAAAACTGTGAACATGCCCATGACAGTGAGTAAATTAAAAAACATGAATTATTAAAAGAATCAAACCCAGATATTTTACACACTCTAGTAAAACACCAAAAAGCCTGATTAAATATTTATGTTATATTTATGATCAATAAAACCTCCACACGGATATATCGCTACCAACTACACTGCACTGCTGCTTTGGCCCAAGCTTGTAAACAATAGGCTGAAGCTACTTTTGTTGTGGTTTCTTTTATGCATGGTGCAATTGTGTGTGCGCAATATGTATTTGGGGTGTTTTGGGAAGTTGGTGAAGCGGTTGTCCTACATTAGAAGTTTAAGCTAAAAGCTACACTACAAATCGAGCTAACATTGCTAATGTTACGGGTCCCAAGTGACCAGGACGGTGGTAACAAGTAGAAATTTTAGTTGGTGGACGAGTGTTCTTCCTCTCTGGAAAAGCAGGTAAATATTAACACAGGAACGAAGCGCCGAAGCTGTTTATTCTTCTTCCGACATCCGTCTCTTTATTCCACAATTACAACTTTTTCCTGGTCCAAGTGCCTGTTTTCAGCTTATTTTTCTGACGCTATTTCACATCGTGCAATTAAAATACGGTTTTGTCTTGTGTAACACGGGTGGAATGCTACCATGAACATATTTGGCATTAAAGGCCTACTGAAAGCCACTACTACCGACCACGCAGTCTGATAGTTTATATATCAATGATGAAATCTTAACATTGCAACACATGCCAATACGGCCGGGTTAACTAATAAAGTGCAATTTTAAATTTCCCGCTAAACTTCCGGTTGAAAACGCCTTTGGAGGATGACGTATGCGCGTGACGTAGCCAGTGAAACAGGAGTATCGGTAGCCCATTGAAGCCAATACAAAATAGCTCTGTTTTCATTTCATAATTCCACAGTATTCTGGACATCTGTGTTGGTGAATCTTTTGCAATTTGTTTAATGAACAATGGAGACTGCAAAGAACAAAGTTGTAGGTGGGATCGGTGTATTATCGGCTGGCTGTAGCAACACAACAAGGAGGACTTACTTGGATAGCAGACGCGCTAGCCGACGCTAGCCGCCAATCGCTGGAACGCAGGTGAGCACGGGTGTTGATGAGCAGATGAGGGCTGGCTGGCGTAGGTGGAGCGCTAATGTTTTTATCATAGCTCTGTGAGGTCCGGTTGCTAAGTTAGCTTCAGCGTCGTTAGCAACAGCATTGTTAAGCTTTGCCAGCCTGAGAATTATTAACCGTGTAGTTACATGTCCATGGTTTAATAGTATTGTTGATCTTCTGTCTATCCTTCCAGTCAGGGATTTATTTATTTTGTTTCTATCTGCATTTGAGCCAGATGCTATCACGTTAGCTCAGTAGCTAAAGTGCTTCGCCGATGTATTGTCTTGGAGATAAATGTCACTGTGAATGTCCATTTCGCGTTCTCGACTCTCATTTCCAAGAGGATATAGTATCCGAGGTGGTTTAAAATACAAATCCGTGATCCACAATAGAAAAAGGAGAGAGTGTGGAATCCAATGAGCCAGCTTGTACCTAAGTTACGGTCAGAGCGAAAAAAGATATGTCTTTCACTGCATTCTAGTCCGTCACTCTCACTTTCCTCATCCACGAATCTTTCATCTTCGCTCAAATTAATGGGGTAATCGTCGCTTTCTCGGTCCGAATCGCTCTAGCTGCGTTGAAAACAATAGGAAAATATGAGGAGGCGAACAACTGACTACGTCACGCTACTTCCGGTAGGGGCAAGGCTTTTTTTAATCAGAGACCAAAAGTTGCGAACTTTATCGTCGTCGTTCTATACTAAATCCTTTCAGCAAAAATATGGCAATATCGCGAAATGATCAAGTATGACACATAGAATGGATCTGCTATCCCTGTCTAAATAAAAAATAATAATTTCAGTAGGCCTTTAACAAATTATTACTAGACATTGAAATAATCATGCATTACATACTGTACATTACCTTTTGCACTATATTGATTTACCGTATTGGGTGTTGCCAACTTTGTACTTTTTTTATGTCATTGCCTGAAATAAATAAATAAATGAAAATGAAATACGGTATCTCTCATTTAAGACATTAAACACAGAACTTAGGGGATTCACAGTAAACAGAAATGAACTACAGTCAATTATGTCATCATTAGAGCAATTTCCCTATACGCTAAACTATAGGAGGCAAACAACGTACTTTGTCAACCACTACATCACGTAAATAACAGTTTCACACATGTATGTCAGGTATTCAGAGCCAAAGTGAAGTGAATAATGACCTTTATGCTGCATGTTGTTTCCACAATTAAATATATTGCGAACAGCCGCGGCCATTTTGCATCACGGCCATTTGCCACAACATCTCAAACAAAGGACTTGTCAAACTAAGTTATTCGACATTTCACATCCACAATCCGACACAAAGCGTGTCATAAAACGTTCCTATCGACGAAAAAAACACTTGTGTTATTTTCACCGTGTACTAACCTGTACAGCAGATAGATATTAACACACGAACGAGACGCCTCTCTCTTCTTTCACCTGCCTGGCGACGAGGCGGAAGTGTGTCCTCAACCAATAAAGTCCGGCGCGCACGGCGGGCTCTGATACTTTGGTTCCACCCTCACGTTTGCCACATAGATATCATTTAGGGGTGTCCAAACTTTTTCCACTGAGGGCCACACACGGGAAAAATTAAAGCATGCGTTGATATTTTTCATTTTCAAACCATAACAAAATATGTGGATTTTTTTTTTTAACCTTCCGGGGACCATAAAGGGTCTAAGTCATTAAAATTTTAAAAACAAGTTATATATATATATATTTTTTTTTTTTAAATTTTATTTAACGTTTACAGTAAAATTCGTTTTTTTTTTACTTTCAAAACTTAAATTACGAGATTAATTTCAGATGTATCTGTCGATTTTATGTCTGAACTATTATTTTGTTTATTTTATGCTCTTTTGTCAAAGAAAACGTTGATGTTTTTGTATGGCAACCACAAAATATATGCACATAAAACATTTTAAAGTGAATTATTTGAAATAATTGGAGCCTTGAATATGTCAATAATTCATTATAACATAGATTTTTTGAGCAATGAAAAAAAAGAAAAATAAAGATAGACAAAAGGAAAAAAAACAGCCTGCGGGGCCATTTTGATATTTTTCATTTTCAAACCATAACAAAATATATGGATTTTTTATTTATTTATTTATTTTACCTTTAGGGCTCCCAGGGACCATACATGGTCTAAGTCATTAAAATGTTAAAAACAGGTCAAATTATTTTTTATTTTTTTATTTTATTTAACGCTTACAGTAAAACAATAATTAGATTCTTAAAAAGATGAATAATGCAGGACACCATTGATTTTAATGCATTATTATTTTTGAGTAATCACAGTGAAAAGATAAATAAAATCCCATTAAATATATTTGGGATCCAAAAGGTGCCCCACTCATAAAGTGAGCCATTTTCATTAGTTTTTTGTTTTATTTTACTTTCAACACTTAAGTTACGACATCAACTTCAGATATGTCTGTCGATTTTACGTTTGAACTATTATTTTGTTTGTTTTATGCTCTTTTTGTCAAAGAAAACGTTGATGTTTTTGTCTGGCAACCACACAATATATGCAATATTTTCCACATAAAACATTTTAAAGTGAATTATTTGAAATAATTGGAGCCTTGAATGGGTCAATAATTCATTATAACATAGATTTTTTGAGAAATGGCAAAAAAAGAAAAATAAAGATAGACAAAAGAGAAAAAAACAGCCTGCGGGGGCTATTTTGATATTTTTAATTTTCAAACCATAACAAAATATATGGATTTTTTAATTTTTTACTTTTTTTACCTTTAGGGCTCCTGGGGACCATAAAGGGTCGAAGTGAGTAAAATGTTAAAAACAAGTCAAAATATTTTTAAATTATATATATTTTTTTATATTGTTGTGCAGCACTTTGGAAACATTTTTGCTGTTTAAATGTGCTATATAACTAAAGTGAATTGGATTGGATTTATTCAACGCTTACAGTAAAATTAGATGTTTTTTTTAACTTTCAACACTTAAGTTACGAGATCAACTTCAGATATATCTGTCGATTTTCCGTTTGAACTATTATTTTGTTTGTTTTATGCTCTTTTGTCAAAGAAAACGTTGATGTTTTTGTATGGCAACCACACAATATATGCAATATTTTCTACATAAAACATTTTAAAGTGAAATATTTGAAATAATTGGAGCCTTAAATAGGTCAATAATTCATTATAACATTGATTGATTTATTTATTTTTTGAGCAATGGCAAAAAAAATAAAAAATAAAGGTAGATAAAATAAATAAAAAAAACAGCCTGCGGGGGCCATTTTTGATATTTTTCATTTTCAAACCATAACAAAATATATGGATTTTTATTTTTATTTTTTACCTTTAGGGCTCCCGGGGACCATAAAGGGTCTAAGTCATTAAAATGTTAAAAACAAGTCAAATTATTATTTTTATTTATTTATTTAATGCTTACAGTTAATCTCTAAAGTATATCAACTTCAGGTTGATATAAAGTAAAAAAAATAATTAAAAAAAAGGTTTTATGTCTTTTCTGTCAAAGACAACTTAGTTTTTTATAATAAAAGTGAAATATGCAGTATTTCCCCCACTGCCCAAAACATTCAGAAAGCAATGTTTGATGTGAAGTAATTAGAGCCTTAAAAAGATCAATAATGCAGTACACCATTGATTTTAATTCATTATTATTTTTGAGTAATCACAGTGAAAAGATAAATAAAATCCCATTAAATATATTTGGGATCCCAAAGGTGCCCCACTCATAAAGTGATACATTTGTATTAGTTGTTTTTTTTAACTTTCAACAATTAAGTTACGAGATTAACTTCAGATATATCTGTCGATTTTATGTTTGAACTATTATTTTGTTTGTTTTATGTTCTTTTGTCAAAGGAAACGTTGATGTTTTTGTATGGCAACCACACAATATATGCAATATTTTCCACATAAAACAATTTAAAGTGAAATAATTGGAGCCTTGAGTAGGTCAATAATTCATTATAACATTGATTTTTTATTTTTTTTGAGCAATGGCAAAAAAAAAAAAGAAAGATAGTGAAAAGAAAAAAAACAGCCTGCGGGGGCCATTTTGATATTTTTCATTGTCAAACCATCACAAAATATATGGATTTGTAAACTTTTTTTTACCTTTAGGGCTCCCGGGGATAAGTCATTACAATGTTAAAAACAAGTCAAATTATTTTTAATTTTTTTATTTAACTTTGGACAGGTTGGAAAACTGGGTGGGGATCTCAGGCACCGTTTTACGCTGGTTCAAGTCATATTTACAAGATAGGAACTATTTTGTTTCCATTGATGACTTTGTATCAGAACCAACCAACGTAACGTGTGGAGTCTCCCAAGGTTCAATCTTGGGGCCGACTTTATTTAACATCTATATGCTCCCACTAGGACAAATCATGCAAAATAATAACGTTGACCCTCATTGCTATGCCGATGACACCCAAATCTATGTAGCGCTATCACCAAATGACTATCGCCCCATAGATCTCCTGTGCCAGTGCATTGAGCAAGTCAAACACTGGATGTGCCAACATTTCCTACAACTAAATGAAGATAAAACTGAGATAATTATTTTTGGTGCTAAAAAAGAAAGGTTTAACGTCGTCCAACACCTTCAATCACTGTCCCTGAAAACCTCAAATAAAGCCAGAAATCTTGGGGTTATTTTAGATTCTGATTTACATTTCGACAGTCACATCAAATCAGTAACAAAATCGGCCAACTATCACCTCAAAAATGTAACAAGACTTAGAGGGCTCATGTCAGCTCAAGACTTTGAAAAACTTGTGCATGCCTTTATTACCAGTAGGCTAGACTATTGTAATGGTCTCCTTGCAGGTCTTCCCAAAAAAACTGTCAGGCAGCTGCAGCTTGTTCAGAACGCTGCTGCTAGAGTTCTAACAAAAACCAAAAAATGTGAGCACATTACACCAATTCTTAAATCCTTACATTGGCTCCCTGTACATCAGAGAATTGATTTCAAAATCCTCCTGCTCACATATAAATCACTACATGGTCTAGGGCAGAAGTATATCACTGATATGCTCCCACTATATAAGCCCTCTAGATCACTAAGATCTTTTGAGACCAATCTGTTAGCGGTTCCCAGAGTAAACTCAAATCAAGGGAGATCATCATTCAGTCACTATGCAACAAATAGCTGGAATTAACTTCCTGAAGATGTCAGACTCTCCCCAACTCTGACTACTTTTAAAACTAGACTGAAAACTTTTATGTTCACCTTAGCTTTCAGCTAAATCTTTTAATCTTTTAACTTTTAACGTCCGCACTGTTTTTATTTTTATTTTTAAAACAAAGACAGCTTTGTTTTTTATAATAAAAGTGAAATATGCAGTATTTCCCCCACTGCCCAAAACATTCAGAGAGCAATGTTATATATATACATATATACACACATATACATACATATATATATATATATATATATATATATATATATATATATATATATATATATATATATATATATATATATATATATATATATATATATATATATATATATATATATATATATATATATATATATATATATATATATATATATATATATATATATATATATATATATATATATATATATATATATATATATATATATCATGTCTGTCGATCATGTTTTTGTTTTGGCCATGTGTTGTTTGTTTTTTGGACTCTTTTTAGTTCCTGGTTGCACTTCCTTGTTTGTTTGTTTCCATAGCAACTCATTAGTTTTCACCTGTCATGTCACGCACCTGTTTCACGTTTTGAGTCACGCAACTGTTTTCACCAATCATGTCTGTATTATTTAAGTCCATTGTTTTCTGTTAGTCGGCCTGGCGGCATCACATTTATGCTCTGCACACTTTTTCATCACTCTGCTTCATGCCTTGTTCTCAGTTCCATGCCAAGTAAGTTTTTGTTTATTAATGCCACAGTTAGTGTTCTTGTTTCATTGTTCATAGTTTCTGCCTTTGTGCAAGTTTTGTGTTTATAGCCAAGTTTTTTACTTCCGCCATTGTGCGCGCCTTTTGTTTGCTTTTTTTTTTTGAAGTTAGTGTTAAAATAAATCATGTATTTAAATTCACGCCTTGCCCGCACCAATTTTCCATTGCCTTCCGGAGAAACAAAACCCAAGGACCAAGTCATGACATTAATTGTATTTGTTACCTTCTTGAGACCTGTGAAAAATGCCTACCTCATTAGGACCACCCTTTTTAGATATATAAAGATGTGTATTTACAACATTAATAATATATACATACTATGCAAATATAAAAAAGGTAAGCTTTTTTATTTTTTTTGTTTGTAATTGTTTTTTAATCTTTATTATTTACTTCATGTTATTACAGTATGTCTCTATATACATATTTTTAAAATTAATTTTGGCCAAAGGGGGCGCATTTCAATTTCTTACACACACTTGTTATTTCATATGTTGACAGACACACAGCCAATTTGAAAAATCCCTCCTTTTTGGGACCACCCTAATTTTGATAGATTTCACCACCAGGGGCGCAAATGAGACATTCTCTATTAGATGCAATGGTTTTCCGTATTGGGACCATGATTTCGGTCCTAACTTGTTCACACGTCCTCATATGGAAGGTACTTTTTCCTTGTTGATGTCTCAAGAAGGGTAGAAATACAAGAAACACACACACACACACACATTCTTGTATTTTTCACCTTCTTGAGACCTGTGAAAAATGCCTACCTCTTTAGGACCACCCTTTCTAGATATATAAAGATGTGTATTTACAACATTAATAATATATACGTAAGCTTTTAGTTATTTAAAACATTTTTTGTTTGTAATTGTTTTTTAATATTCATTATTTACTTCAAGTTATTACAGTATGTCTATACATACATATTTATTTTATTTTCTTAAATTAATTTTGGCCAAAGGCGGTGCACGTCAATTTCTTACACACACTTGTTATTTCATATGTTGACCAGAGGGGGAGCACTTTTAAAACCGACACACAATCAATTTGAAAAATCCCTCCGTTTTGGGACCACCCTAATTTTGATAGATTTCACCACCAGGGGTACAAAGTAGACATTCTCTATTAGATGCAATGGTTTTCAGTATTGGGACCATAATTTATGTCCTAACTTGTTCACACCTCCTCATATGGAAGCTACTTTTCCTTCTTGATGTCTCAAGAAAGGTAGAAATACAACACACACACACACACACACACACACACACACACACACACACACACACACACACACACACACACACATTCTTGTATTTGTTACCTTCTTGAGACCTGTGAAAAACAAGTGCCCCTGGCTGCAGCCCGCAGATCGAGGAGGGGCTTATTTTCCCTCAATGTGGGCGGGTCTCAACGTTGAGCCCGCGGGCTCCATCTGGTGGCGGAGATCCGGCAGCACACATTCTCAAACGTCAATAAAGCTACTTTTAACTTGTCAAATGTATTTTTTTTACCATGAAAAAACAATAAAAAATATATATATATATAAACCATAGTATGAAAAAAGGTTCATGTATTTGATAGACTTAGACATTCCTACTTTTAACTTGTCAAATGTATCTGCCATCTTTTTTGTAGTTTTATTCCTTTTTTATTATCTTCATTATTTTCTGTATTGATCCTACACTATTATTGTGTTTTTTTTTGTTACTTCTGATATGGCCTTGCCACGGTTTACTTGCTTATTTATTTATTTATTTATTTTTTGTGTCTTTTTATTTTGTATTGTTTTACATCTGATCAACTTCTGTGACTTTCCTTTTCTTTTTTAAGTGTGAACGGTGGAGAGGTCCTCGAGAGGTGATCTTGGGATCACTTCCTGAGGATCCTTGATGCCGAGGAATGTTCATCCACTATGGTCTGGATAGCCTGTAGCTGATCCTGAGCCAGAGCGGGATGGATGGATATATATATATATATATATATATATATATATATATATATATATATATATATATATATATATATATATATACAATATCTGGGTATCTTTTCTAATACTGTTTATACTGTAAACCTTGAATTGTTAAAGTTTAAGTGCACCTCTCTCCTCAAGTGTGCATGTGAGTGGGTATGAGTGGATGTGCGATTGTATGAAGGTTTTGCGTGACCAAAGTATGACTGTTAAATGTGATTTTAACTGTAAAATTCAATACAAATATTTGCAAAAGAAAAACAAAAAAAAACTTGTCAAATGTATTTTTTTTACCATGAAAAAACAATTTAAAAAAAATATATATAAACCATAGTATGGAAAGAGGTTCATGTATTTGATAGACTTAGACATTCCTACTTTTAACTTGTCAAATGTATTTTTTTTTACCATGAAAAAACAATTAAAAAATATATATATATAAACCATAGCATTTCCATAAGAGTATAGACACATATTATTTTGCACACTCAATTATATTAGCAAAGTCAAATAAACCAAAGACAGAAGACTTTGCATCATTGATTTTATTTTTCACCCCAGGCTAAAAATGTTTGATCTGTAAAGAAAAAAAATGTTGTAGCCTAGCCAAATACATTCCTTAAGCTCCCATAAATGTTTAACAATGGCAAGTATCAAGGTATTTTTCTGGCCCATAACAAGCAACCCTGTTCCTTGTTTCCAGTTCTGTTAATTTTCCACTGTCTAGAAAGGAAACAGATTGCGGTTCTTATAGGCACAATCAAAATGCAAGATGTAAGGTAATTGAAATAAGTGGAGGAATTACGCTTTAGTCTAGCAATAGTTGACTACAAGACTAATTAATCACATGACCTCTCACCTGTAGCCCTCCTTGCACTCGTCGCCGTTTTCTGTCCTGCAATCGGTCTTCTTCAGACCTCAGTGATTTAATGACAACATACATTCACTATGAAAACATTCATGTTGGTCTGTTGACCGTGAGTAAAACGTTTTTTGTGTGATTTGTTATATTCAAAGCACTTACGGCATGGGGAAGTTCTGCAGGAGAGCGAGACACCACCATCTCCTAATTTGCAGCATGTTTTCCTTTGAAGAAGGAAATGCAGGAAGATGTTAATATCCATCCATCCATCCATTTTCTACCGCTTATTCCCTTCGGGGTCGCGAGGGGCGCTGGAGCCTATCTCAGCTACAATTGGGCGGAAGGCGGGGTACACCCTGGACAAGTCGCCACCTCATCGCAGAGATGTTAATATGTTGTAAAAAAATAACACCTTGTACACTAAGCATAATGTGTCACGATTTACACATACCTCTCTGAAATCACAATTGGCCCCCATTACAATGTACAGAGTGTACTGTAAGCCAAGAGGTACTGCTTAATATAATGTCAGGCGTATTCCCAAGGATACATTTTTTTCAATACAAATTAATGTGGTTTTAATGTAGCAAGCAAACATTTTGACAGACAACAGCAATGCTATAACATGCTGATTTGGTCTTACCATCAAAACAAACACGCCACAGTTGTTGGAGCACCCTTGCTTTGTACAGACACGTTGCTCACAGCCTCTCTTCTGGCCCCTGGAGAGAGCTTGGTGTGAATGATGTCCAGGTGAGACATTATATAATAGCATTTGCTAACTTTTTACTATTTTCTTGCCATACTTTTATTAAAATACATTGTTCACACCTCAGGGCCTAACAAAGCAAGGGTGCTCCAACAACTGTGGCGTGTTTGTTTTGATGGTAAGACCAAATCAGCATGTTATAGCATTGCTGTTGTCTGTCAAAATGTTTGCTTGCTACATTAAAACCACATTAATTTGTATTGAAAAAAATGTATCCTTGGGAATACGCCTGACATTATATTAAGCAGTACCTCTTGGCTTACAGTACACTCTGTACATTGTAATGGGGGCCAATTGTGATTTCAGAGAGGTATGTGTAAATCGTGACACATTATGCTTAGTGTACAAGGTGTTATTTTTTTTACAACATATTAACATCTCTGCGATGAGGTGGCGACTTGTCCAGGGTGTACCCCGCCTTCCGCCCAATTGTAGCTGAGATAGGCTCCAGCGCCCCTCGCGACCCCGAAGGGAATAAGCGGTAGAAAATGGATGGATGGATGGATATTAACATCTTCCTGCATTTCCTTCTTCAAAGGAAAACATGCTGCAAATTAGGAGATGGTGGTGTCTCGCTCTCCTGCAGAACTTCCCAATGCCGTAAGTGCTTTGAATATCACAAATCACAAAAAAAATGTTTTACTCACGGTCAACAGACCAACATGAATGTTTTCATAGTGAATGTATGTTGTCATTAAATCACTAAGGTCTGAAGAAGACCGATTGCAGGACAGAAAACGGCGACGAGTGCAAGGAGGGCTACAGGTGAGAGGTCATGTGATTAATTAGTCTTGTAGTCAACTATTGCTAGACTAAAGCGTAATTCCTCCACTTATTTCAATTACCTTAGTTTTACATCTTGCATTTTGATTGTGCCTATAAGAACCGCAATCTGTTTCCTTTCTAGACAGTGGAAAATTAACAGAACTGGAAACAAGGAACAGGGTTGCTTGTTATGGGCCAGAAAAATACCTTGATACTTGCCATTGTTAAACATTTATGGAAGCTTAAGGAATGTATTTGGCTAGGCTACAACATTTTTTTTTTCTTTACAGATCAAACATTTTTAACCTGGGGTGAAAAATAAAATCAATGATGCAAAGTCTTCTGTCTTTGGTTTATTTGACTTAGCTAATATAATTGAGTGTGCAAAATAATATGTGTCTATACTCTTATGGAAATGCTATGGTTTATATATAATTATTATTCTTTTTTTTTCATGGTAAATGCTATGGTTTATATATATATATATATATATATATATATATATATATATATATATATATATATATATATATATATATATATATATATATATATATATATATATATATATATATATATATATATACATATTTTTTTTCATGGTAAAAAAACACATTTGACAAGTTAAAAGTAGGAATGTCTAAGTCTAAAAAATACATGAACCTTTTTCCATATTAAGTCATTGTGCTGTGCCGGATCTCCGCCACCAGATGGAGCCCGCGGGCTCAACGTTGAGACCCGCCCACATTGAGGGAAAATAAGCCCCTCCTCGATCTGCGGGCTGCAGCCAGGGGTTACTCGTGAAAAATGCCTACCTCTTTAGGACCACCCTTTCTAGATATATAAAGATGTGTATTTACAACATTGATAATATATACATACTATGCAAATATAAAAAAGGTAAGCTTTTAGTTATTTAAAAATTGTTTTGTTTGTAATTGTTTTTTAATATTCATTATTTACTTAAAGTTATTACAGTATGTCTCTACATACATATTTATTTTTTTTAATTAATTTTGGCCAAAGGCGGCGCACGTCAATTTCTTACAGACACTTGTTATTTCATATGTTGACCAGAGGGGGAGCACTTTTAAAACCGACAGTCAATTTAAAATATCCCTCCTTTTTGGGACCACCCTAATTTTGATAGATTTCATCACCAGGGGTGCAAATGAGACATTCTCTATTAGATGCAATGGTTTTCAGTATTGGGACCATGATTTATGTCCTAACTTGTTCACACCTCCTCATATGGAAGCTACTTTTCCTTCTTGATGTCTCAAGAACGGTAGAAATACAAGAAACACACACACACACACACACACATTCTTGTATTTGTTACCTTCTTGAGACATGTGAAAAATGCCTACCTCTTTAGACCACACTTTTTAGATGTATAAAGATGTGTATTTACAACATTAATAATATATACATACTATGCAAATATAAAAAAGGTAAGCTTTTAGTTATTTAAAACATTTTTTGTTTGTAATTGTTTTTTAATATTCATTATTTACTTCAAGTTATTACAGTATGTCTATACATACATATTTATTTATTTTTCTTAAATTAATTTTGGCCAAAGGCGGCGCACGTCAATTTCTTACCCACACTTGTTATTTCATATGTTGACCAGAGGGGGAGCACTTTTAAAACCGACACACAGTCAATTTGAAAAATCCCTCCGTTTTGGGACCACCCTCATTTTGATAGATTTCACCACCAGGGGTGCAAAGTAGACATTCTCTATTATATGCAATGGTTTTCAGTATTGGGACCATGATTTATGTCCTAACTTCTTCACTCCTCCTCATATGGAAGCTACTTTTCCTTCTTGATGTCTCAAGAAAGGTAGAAATACAATAAACACACACACACACACACACACACACATTCTTGTATTTGTCACCTTCTTGAGACCTGTGAAAAATGCCTACCTCTTTAGGACCACCCTTTTTAGATATATAAAGATGTGTATTTACAACATTAATAATATATACATACTATGCAAATATAAAAAAGGTAAGCTTTTAGTTATTTAAAACATTTTTTGTTTGTAATTGTTTTTTAATATTCATTATGTACTTCAAGTTATTACAGTATGTCTATACATACATATTTATTTATTTTTCTTAAATTAATTTTGGCCAAAGGCGGCGCACGTCAATTTCTTACCCACACTTGTTATTTCATATGTTGACCAGAGGGGGAGCACTTTTAAAACGACACACAGTCAATTTGAAAAATCCCTCCGTTTTGGGACCACCCTCATTTTGATAGATTTCACCACCAGGGGTGCAAAGTAGACATTCTTTATTATATGCAATGGTTTTCAGTATTGGGACCATGATTTATGTCCTAACTTGTTCACACCTCCTCATATGGAAGCTACTTTTCCTTCTTGATGTCTCAAGAAAGGTAGAAATACAAGAAACAAACACACACACACACTCTCACACACACACATTCTTGTATTTGTTACCTTCTTGAGACCTGTGAAAAATGCCTACCTCTTTAGGACCACCCTTTCTAGATATATAAAGATGTGTATTTACAACATTAATAATCTATACATACTATGCAAATATAAAAAAGGTAAGCTTTTTTATTTTTTTGTTTGTAATTGGTTTTTAATCTTTATTATTTACTTCACGTTATTAAAGTATGTCTCTATATACATATTTTTAAAATAAATGTTTGCCAAAGGGGGTGCATTTCAATTTCTTACACACACTTGTTATTTCATATGTTGACCGACACACAGCCAATTTGAAAAATCCCTCCTTTTTGGGACCACCCTAATTTTGATAGATTTCACCACCAGGGGCGCAAATGAGACATTCTCTATTAGATGCAATGGTTTTCCGTATTGGGACCATGATTTCGGTCCTAACTTGTTCACACGTCCTCATATGGAAGGTACTTTTTCCTTGTTGATGTCTCAAGAAGGGTAGAAATACAAGAAACACACACACACACACACACACACACACACACACACACACACACACACACACATATTCTTGTATTTGTTACCTTCTTGAGACCTGTGAAAAATGCCTACCTCTTTAGGACCACCCTTTCTAGATATATAAAGATGTGTATTTACAACATTAATAATATATACGTAAGCTTTTAGTTATTTAAAACATTTTTTGTTTGTAATTGTTTTTTAATATTCATTATTTACTTCAAGTTATTACAGTATGTCTCTACATACATATTTATTTTATTTTTTTTAATTAATTTTGGCCAAAGGGGGCGCATTTCAATTTCTTACACACACTTGTTATTTCATATGTTGACAGACACACAGCCAATTTGAAAAATTCCTCCTTTTTGGGACCACCCTAATTTTGATAGATTTCACCACCAGGGGCGCAAATGAGACATTCTCTATTAGATGCAATGGTTTTCAGTATTGGGACCATGATTTCGGTCCTAACTTGTTCACACGTCCTCATGTGGAAGCTACTTTTTCCTTGATGTCTCAAGAAGGGTAGAAATACAAGAAACACACGCACACACATTCTTGTATTTGTTACCTTCTTGAGACCTGTGAAAAATGCCTACCTCTTTAGGACCACCCTTTCTAGATATATAAAGATGTGTATTTACAACATTAATAATATATACGTAAGCTTTTAGTTATTTAAAACATTTTTTGTTTGTAATTGTTTTTTAATATTCATTATTTACTTCAAGTTATTACAGTATGTCTCTACATACATATTTATTTTATTTTTTTAATTAATTTTGGCCAAAGGCGGTGCACGTCAATTTCTTACACACACTTGTTATTTCATATGTTGACCGACACACAGCCAATTTGAAAAATCCCTCCTTTTTGGGACCACCCTAATTTTGATAGATTTCACCACCAGGGGCGCAAATGAGACATTCTCTATTAGATGCAATGGTTTTCCGTATTGGGACCATGATTTCGGTCCTAACTTGTTCACACGTCCTCATATGGAAGCTACTTTTTCCTTGATGTCTCAAGAAGGGTAGAAATACAAGAAACACACACACACACACATTCTTGTATTTGTTACCTTCTTGAGACCTGTGAAAAATGCCTACCTCTTTAGGACCACCCTTTCTAGATATATAAAGATGTGTATTTACAACATTAATAATATATACGTAAGCTTTTAGTTATTTAAAACATTTTTTGTTTGTAATTGTTTTTTAATATTCATTATTTACTTCACGTTATTACAGTATGTCTATACATACATATTTATTTATTTTTCTTAAATTAATTTTGGCCAAAGGCGGCGCACGTCAATTTCTTACACACACTTGTTATTTCATAGATTGACCAGAGGGGGAGCACTTTTAAAACCAACACAAAATCAATTTGAAAAATCCCTCCTTTTTGGGACCACCCTCATTTTGATAGATTTCACCACCAGGGGTACAAAGTAGACATTCTCTATTAGATGCAATGGTTTTCAGTATTGGGACCATGATTTATGTCCTAACTTGTTCACACCTCCTCATATGGAAGCTACTTTTTCCTTGTTGTTGTCTCAAGAAGGGTAGAAATACAACACACACACACACAACAACTTGGGAACGTGGCAAATGTCTCAAAAAGACTCTTAAATACACCTGAAGTAAATGTAATTGTGTTGACTAAATGTTTGTTATTTTCCGGGTAGCGTTTCAAACAAGACATTGTTGACAAACAAAGGAATGCTGTCAGAGCACAATGAACCTCTGCACACATCCCAAAGATCTAGAAGAGTGTATATTATATATAGAGTGTATATTTATTTATAAATATGGACAGTACATATTAACGACACATATGGAAAATGTGTATTCTAGTCCAAGGCTAATTTCCATTTCCTGTGCAGGCTAACATCAACAACTAAAAAATGAACTCACTGAACACCTTTTGTTGTAAAAAAATAATATTTCTCATGACATGAACATAGATGATTGCTACCTGAGTATCACACTTTTGAGTGGAAGTGTCTTAAACTCATGAAGAATTGTTATGCCGCCTGCACACTTTCAAAACAATACTAGCACAATCTCAAAAACAAAACAAAAATGGTGCCGTCTTCAACGTTTGTGTTCCGGGGAAAAGTCCGTCAAGATGAGACGCGTACATGTACTTGCCATCAAGGTTGTTGTGAAACTATAAGGCATTTCCAAAACACATCATATACACTCTGATTAACAATAGGGGTCATTCATTATTTACACACTTTATGAATCTTACTTGTTAGACATTATTCATATGTGTGAGTATACTGATGCAATCAAATGATCCTAACAGTGTGTCTAACTCCTAATGATGTGACAGGGCAGGGTCAAAGGTCAACACAGCGTGACACTGAGCAAACTGCTGACTGTGTGTGTTGGAGCAGGATGTGTATCTTAAAGAAGTACCAACAGGGCACCAAATAATAATACAGACATATGAGTTATCATTACTGTTATTATTTATGATGGACTTTGTTTTTACCAAATGTCAGGGTGTGATGTGTTCCTGTGAAAGTATTTGGACTCGTATGTGACATGTTCTTATCCCAGTTATGAATTTAAGTGAAATATGTGGAAATATTATCGGTTATCTTTAATGGAATCATATGTCAAGACACTCTATTTATCATTGCAAACCATTTATTGATTTATTTTTAACCAGTACCTAACAGAAACTTAATTTGTAAATCATAATATAAGGCGGGAGTGGCTGTGTCTCTAATGGGTCCAGACTGACTCGTGATTTGGATCTGAAACCGGGTCCAGACTTTAGAGAGGCCCTGCAGCAGACCATTAATGACTATGCTGGAGTCTGTTCAAAGAGGACGTTCAGAAAAGAAATGTCATTTTCCTGTGTGTGCCCTCATGTGCGTTTGCATGCTAGATTTGCTAAAGTATCTTCTACCGCAAACAGAACAACTAAAAGGTTTTTCTCCTGAGTGTGTTCTCACGTGTGACTGCATTGTGCCCTTCTGAGAAAACGTTTTACCGCAAACTGAACAACGGAAAGGTTTTTCTCCGGTGTGTGTCCGCATGTGTTGAACCAAATCAGAGTTTCTAACAAAGCCTTTTGCGCAAACTGAACAACTAAAGGGTATTTCTCCTGTGTGTGTTCTCATGTGAGTTTGCATATTTCGTTCGTGAGAGAATCTTTTACTGCAAACTGAACAACTGAAACTTTTCACTCCCGTGTGTGTTTGAATATGTGACTGCAATGCTCCCTTTTGAGAAAACCTTTTGCCACAATTTGGGCAAATGAAGGGTTTTTCTCCGGTGTGTGTCCGCATGTGTCGAGTCAAAGCAAAGTTTCTCACGAAGCCTTTAGCGCAAACTGAACAACTGAAAGGTTTTTCTCCTGTGTGTGTTTTCATGTGTGATTGCATATTTCGTTTGCTAGAGAATCTTTTACCACAAACTGAACAACTGAAAGGTTTTTCTCCGGTGTGTGTCCGCATGTGTGAAACCAAATCGGAGTTTCTAACGTAGCCTTTGGCACAAACTGAACAACTAAAGGGCATTTCTCCTATGTGTGTTTTCATGTGAGTTTGCATATTATGTTCATCATAGAACTTTTTACTGCAGACTGAACAACTAAAACGTTTCACTTCTGTGTGTGATCTCATATGTGACTGCAGCTTTCCCCTCTGAGAAAACCTTTTGCCACAGTTTGAGCAAATGAAAGGTTTTTCTCCGGTGTGCGTCCGCATGTGTTGAGTCAAAACAAAGTTTCTCACAAAGCCTTTTGCACAAACCGCACAACTGAAAGGTTTTTCCCCTGTATGCGTTCTCATGTGTACCACAAGGTTTGATTGGTCACAAAAGCTTTTGTTGCAGCTTGAACAGGAAAACGGTTTTTCGCCAGTGTGCGTCCTCATGTGTATTATCAGATTGTTACGGCGATTAAACGTTTTGCCACAGACTGAACAGGAAAAAGGTTTCTCTCCAGTGTGTATTCTAATGTGTATTTTCAAATTATAATGGTATTTAAAAGTTTTGTCGCAGTGAGAGCACGTGAAGTGTGTGTTGTCAGTGTGACATGTCTTATCATCTTTAGAGTGTTCATCATCAGTGTCAGGAGAGTGTGACGTTGTGTCCTCACTATCTGATAGTGGAGCTAAGAGCTTGTCTGCTTGTGATCCTCCACAGTGGTCTCCATCAGCTTCTGTTGTCATGTGTTGAGTTGAGCTGCTGCTTGGAGGCTCCGCCTCTCTCTTCTCCTCACTTTCACTGTGATGACGCTGTGAGGACTCAGGTGGTTTGTCTTCATGGTCTTCAGTCTTCACAGAGACAACAGTCAGTGGAAACTTGGTGAGATCAGCCTCCTCCTGCCCTAGAAGACGCTCTCCCTCTTGAGTGATCCAGAGTTCATCATCTTCCTCTTTAAAGTGCGAGGGATATGGATCCTCCCGCTTCAAAGTGGAGCTCCCCCCAAGTAACTGAAGCAGAGGTTCTTCTTGACGGCCAAACAGCTGCTGGACGTCTGCCGGACAAATAAGAATGATTGTGAATTATAATAAACATTTGTTATCATACATCAGTTTCTGTGAGGACTTGTGTACAGGACTTCTGCACATACAACAGGCCCTGGTTTACCCCTCAGCTTAGGGAGATGTGTCAGGCCAAGGAGGATGCCTACAGAAGTGGGGACTGGGTCCTGTTCAAGCATGCTAGGAACAAACTGACAAAGAGTAGCTAAATGGAGCTACGTTGAGACGCTAAAACAAAGCTTCTCAGCTAACGACCCCTCAGCAGTTTGGAAAGACCTGTGAGAGGTCAAAGGAAATCCACACTCAACCCTGCAGGTAACAATAGACTGACTGAGGACCTTAACAGCGTCTGTTACAGGTTTTCACAACCATCAACTCAAAGGCTCCAGGACCAAACGGTGTGTCCAGTTCCTGCCTGTGCAGCTGGTCCCCATCTTAACGTGGATCTTCAACTCATCACTGGAGCTGTGTGAAGTGCCCTCTTGATTCAAAAGCTTCGCCATCAGCCCAGTCCCAAAGAAACCTGCCATCACAGGACTCAATGCCTTTACATCTGTGGTCATGACATCCTTTGAGAGACTGGTCTGGTGATTGGTCACAAAACAAACCACTTCACTCTCCAGGGACCTACGCTAGGATCCAGTTTGTGGACTTCAGCTCGGCATTTGCCACCATCATCCCTGATATCCTGCATCGCAAATTCACCCAGCTCACAGTGCCGGGGCCTCCACCTGTCAGTGGATCACCAACTTTCTGACTGACAGGAGGCAGCAGGTAAGGCAAGGGAACATCACATCCAGCACCCGGACAACAGCAAGGGTTGTGTTCTCTCCCCACTGCGCTTCTCCCTCTACACCAATGACTGCACCTCGGGGGACCCCATGAGAAACTTGTGAAGATCGCAGACGACACCACCGTCGTCGGTCTCGTCCAGGAGAGTGTCAAGTCTGCCTAAAAATGGGAGATCGAACAGCTGGCTCTCTGGTGCAGTCAGAACAATCTGGGGCTGAATCCGCTGTCTACTCCGGACTCTTTCAGGTTCCTGGGATCCACAATCTCACGGAACCAAAAATGGACTTCCCACATAGAATTGAAGATAGTAGACAGAGCAGAAAATGTTCCTGCGTCAGCTCAAGGACTTCAACCTGCTGATCATGTTCTCCATATCAATCATTCAGTCTGTCCTGTGCCCCTCTATCACTGTCTGGACAAACACAGACAGCAACGGGCAATTAGGACTGCAGAAAATATCATTGCAGTCATCCAGGACCTATACTGGTCCAGGGTCAGGAAACTGGCAGGCCCCTCACACCCTGGTCACCAACTGTTCAAACCCCTGCCCTGGCATTACAAAATACTAAGCAAAAACAACCTGTCATAAGAACAGTTTCGTACCTCAGACTATCAAGCTGACGCATTCTAAACAGTCACAGAGTGTCAGACCTGCAGCTAGGAAACAACCCTGGAACTAATCTGTCACTGTGAGTGTACTAACTCATGTTCACTTCACCGTCATTTTTGCTCTATTTACCACGGCGCTATTATTTTATTAGCCTTGCACGTGTTATGTATGTATGTACATGTTTATATATGAGGTCGAGGCGAGCAGTAACGTCTCGGTGATTATAAATGGTTTAAATATTTCATAAATATGTTTTCTTAAAGGCCTACTGAAATGAATTTTTTTTATTTAAACGGGGATAGCAGATCTATTTTATGTGTCATACTTCATCATTTCGCTATATTGTCATATTTTTGCTGAATGGATTTAGTATAAAACGACGATAAAGATCGCAACTTTTGGTGTCTGACAAAAAAAGCCTTGCCCCTACCGGAAGGAGCGTGACGTAGTCAGCTGAACATTTCCACAAAGTTCCCTATTGTTTACAGTGATGGCGGCCAGAAGTGAGAGAGATTCGGACCGAGAAAGCGACGATTTCCCCATTAATTTGAGCGAGATTCGTGGATGAGGAACGTTAGAGTGCAGTTCAAGACATATCTTTTTTCGCTCTGACCGTAACTTAGGTACAAGCTGGCTCATTGGATTCCACACTCTCTCCTTTTTCTATTGTGGATCACGGATTTGTATTTTAAACCACCTGGGATACTATATCCTCTTGAAAATGAGAGTCGAGAACGCGAAATGGACATTCACAGTGACTTTTATCTCCACGACAATACATCAGTGAAACACTTTAGCTACAAGCTAACGTGATAGCATCGTGCTTTAACTGCATATAGAAACAAAAGAAATAAACCCCTGACTGGAAGGATAGATAGGAAATCAACAATACTATTAAACCGTGGACATGTAACTACACGGTTAATGCTTTCCAGGCTGGCGAAGGTTAACAATGCTGTGCTAACGACGCCAATGAAGCTAACTTAGCAACCGGACCTCACAGAGCTATGCTAAAAACATTAGCTCTCCACCTACGCCAGCAAGCCCTCATCTGCTCATCAACACCCGTGCTCACCTGCGTTCCAGCGATCGACGGCGCGACGAAGGACTTCACCCGATCACAGATGCGGTTGGCGGCCCGGAGACGTAGGAAGTCAAGGGGAGGTCACCGGCTAGCGCGTCTGCTCTCCAAGAAAGTCCTCCGGTTGTGTTGCTGTAGTCCGCCGCCGCCGCCGCTAATACACCGATCCCACCTACAACTTTCTTCTTTGCAGCCTTCATTGTTCATTAAACAAATTGCAAAAGATTCACCAACACAGATGTCCAGAATACTGTGGAGTTATGAAATGAAAACAGAGCTTTTTGTATAGGATTCTACGGGGTACCAATACTTCCGTTTAACTGACTACGTCACGCGCATACGTCATCATACCGAGACGTTTCAGCCGGATATTTCCGGGGAAATTTAAAATTGCACTTTATAAGTTAACCCGGCCGTATTGGCATGTGTTGCAATGTTAAGATTTCATCATTGATATATAAACTATCAGACTGCGTGGTCGGTAGTAGTGGCTTTCAGTAGGCCTTTAAGAGTGTATCAATCTATTTCATCCCATTTTAAATATTTTTTTTACCTGATCGCTTATATATTTGCCTCTAAACCTTTCAAAATATGCCCAAATCTGCACTGATGCAGGTAAATAAACAGTAGTTTAATGGGACTCTAGACCAGTGTTTTTCAACCTTTTTTGAGGCAAGGCACGTTTTTTTCATTAAAAATTCCGGCGGCACACCACCAACAGAAAACGTAAAAAAATGAAACTCCACCAGGTCGTCGTGCCTTATTTTGAGTTTGTTGGTGTTTTCCTGTGTAGTGCTTTAGTTTTTGTCTTGCGCTGTTATTTTGGTGGCCCTTCCTGTTTTGTTGGTGTTTTCCTGTAGCAGTTTCATGTCTTCCTTTGAGCGCTATTCCCCGCACCTGCTTTGTGTTAGCAAGCAAGGCTATTTAAGTTGTTGCTATCCTTCTTTGTGTGGACATTATTGATTGTCATGTCATGTACGGATGTACTTTGTGGACGCCGTAAGTTTTTGCTGTCGTCCAGCATTCTGTTTCTGTTTACTTGGTAGCCAGTTCAGTTTTAATTGTGTTTTGCGTAGCCTTTCCTATGCTTCATTGCCTTTTCCTTATGTTCATTTTTGGTGTAAGCATTATATACGTTTTTACCCGCATATTGTGATCACAACAAACCATCCTCGCCTCACCCGACACATCCAACTTTTACAAAGCAATCAACTACCCGCTGCCACCTACTGACATGGAGTATTACGTGGTTACCCTGCCGAGCTCTACACAGCACAGACACTAAGCAACGGCACATTATTTGCAGATTATAATTATTGATTTGAAAAAAATATTTTTGGGACCAATTAGGTGAAGTTGCATAATTTCCCACGGCACACCAGACAATATTTCACGGCACACTAGTGGTTGAAAAACACTGCTCTAGATCATCGATTGCAACCCAGCAATTGACTGGTCATCAACCATCTTAAAGATTACTCAACGGATTGGCTCTAATTTACCCATCGGAAATGTAATTCACTCATAAATATTTATTTGTACTGTTATTGTGCTGCTCCTTAGACTGTTGCAGAATAATAACTACATTAAATTGTTGTCCATCTAAAAACTAGGACAGGACAAATAATATCTTTGAGGAAAATAAGGTTGATTGGCAACACTAAATGGTCCCTAGTGTGTGAATGTTGTCTGTCTATCTGTGTCGGCCCTGCGATGAGGTGGCGACTTGTCCAGGGTGTACCCCGCCTTCCGCCCGAATGTAGCTGAGATAGGCTCCAGCACCCCCCGCCACCCCAAATGGGACAAGCGGTAGAACATGGATGGATGGATGGGTTGATATTTATTGTTTACATTGAACAAGAGAGGCAAGCTCCTTGTGTGTTAAACGTACCCGGCCAATAAAGCTGATTCCAATTCTGATCTTTTCTTAGTAAATGATATGTCTTGGCTCTTGTGTATTTGTCCTGAAGCTGCAAGATGCTTGTCTCATTTCTATTTTTGTAATTTTTCATAACCTTTAATTATTGACCTTATTTTTTTACTTACTGTATCTACACTCTGACCCTGTTGTGATATCAGGGAGGCTGTGCAACACTCATGTTGGGAACTGGGATGGTGAGCACCCCAAAATTGTACTCTTTTATTCCAAATGTTGAATTATATCATTTTATTATCAGGGAGCTTTTCATTTCAACTCAGCTATGTTGGGAATATCACAGCATTGTCATTTCAGACCATGCTCCTACAACATTACACAATCACAACCTACCTCGGTCATATGGTTGCAACCTAGCAATTACATTGGTGATTAGAGAAGTTATTTGTGTTTTGTTTTTTTAAATAAATTGGCGGGTTAAAGTATATCTCCACCCTGAGAGAGAATGGTTGACCCTGGATGAACATCTGTCACAAACATTGTATTAGATCAGTGTTTTTCAACCACTGTGCCGCAGCACACTAGTGTACCGTGAGATACAGTCTGGTGTGCCGTGGGAGATGATCTAATTTCACCTGTATGGGTTAAAAATATTTTTTGCAAACCAGTAATTATAGTCTGCAAATGATGTGTTGTTGTTGAGTGTTGGTGCTGTCTAGAGCTCGGCAGAGTAACCGTGTAATACTCTTCCATATCAGTAGGTGGCAGCCGGTAGCTAATTGCTTTGTAGATGTCGGAAACAGCGGGAGGCAGCGTGCAGGTAAAAAGGTGTCTAATGCTTAAACCGAAAATAAACAAAAGGTGAGTGCCCCTAAGAAAAGGCACTGAAGCTTAGGGAAGGCTATGCAGAACGAAACTAAAACTGAACTGGCTACAAAGTAAACAAAAACAGAATGCTGGACGACAGCAAAGACTTACTGTGGAGCAAAAACGGCGTCCACAATGTACATCCAAACATGACATGACAATCAACAATGTCCCCACGAAGAAGGATAAAAACAAAGTAGATGCGGGAAAAATCGCTCACAGGAAGACATGAAACTGCTACAGGAAAATACCCAAAAAAGACAAAAAGCCACCAAAATAGGAGCCCAATACAAGAACTAAAACACTACAGACAGGAAAACAGCAAAAAACTCAAAATAAGTCACGGCGTGATGTGACAGGTGGTGACAGTACACCTACTTTGAGACAAGAGCTATAGTGATGCATGCTTGGTTATGCTTTAAAGTCATATCCAACAATTGCAACAACAACTTTTTACTGTCAACGGAGTTTCGTTTTTTAATTATTTCTGCTGGTGGTGTGCCTCTGGATTTTTTCAACGCAAAAAATGTGCCTTGGCTCAAAAAAGGTTGAAAAACACTGGTCTAGAGTTCGGCAGAGTAACCGTGTAATACTCTTCCATATCAGTAGGGAAGGCTATGCAGAACTAAACTAAAACTGAACTGGCTATAAAGTAAACAAAAACAGAATGCTGGACGACAGCAAAGACTTACTGTGGCGCAAAGACGGTGTCCACAATGTACATTCGAACATGACATGACAATCAACAATGTACCCACAAAGAAGGATAAAAGCAACTGAAATATTCTTGATTGCTAAAACAAAGTAGATGCGGGAAATATCGCTCAAAGGAAGACATGAAACTGCTACAGGAAAATACCAAAAAAAGAGAAAAAGCCACCAAAATAGGAGCGCGAGACAAGAACTAAAACACTACACACAGGAAAACAGCAATAAACTCCAAATAAGTCAGGGTGTGATGTGACAGTTGGTGACAGTACACCTACTTTGAGACAAGAGCTATAGTGATGCATGCTTGGTTATGCTTTAAAGTCATATCCAAAAATTGCGACAACGACTTTTAACTGTCAACTGAGTTTAGTTTTTTAATTATTTCTGCTGGTGGTGTGCCTCCACATTTTTTCAACGCAAAAAATGTGCCTTGGCTCAAAAAAGGTTGAAAAACATTGTATGAGATGATATGTGGATGTTGTGCTTACTTGGACTGTGATGAAGCTGTGAGGACTCAGGTGGTTTGTCTTCATGCTCTTCAGTCTTCACAGAGACAACAGTCAGTGGAAACTTGGGGGGATCAGCCTCCTCCTGCCCTAGAAGACACTCTCCCTCCTCTTCCTCTTTAAAATGAGACGGCTGTAGATCTTCTTCTTCCTCTTTAACAAGGGTGGGCTGTGGATAATCCTCTTCCTCTTTAAGAGGGGGTTGCTGTGGGTCCTTCATTTCCTCTTTAACACGCGAGGGCTGTGGATCCTCCTCTTCCTCGTTAAAACGGGGGGTCTGTGGCTCTTCGGGCTCCCAAGTGAAGCTCCCCCCATGCGTAGACAGCTGATGGATGTCTACAGGACACAAACAAAACAAACACACTTAAACTTAAAAACGGCAAATATTACATCGTACATGAAAAATAAGACTGTAGCTATTGAATATTTTAGTAATCGAGTGTACTACTGGAATGTTCTTTGATTATTTGAGTAAATGGATAAAACCCATTAACAAACAACGTTTGTGGCAAGGCAAATTCCATTTGTTTGTCAATGTCCGCCCCAAATAAATGACAACATGGGAAACATTGCATCCACTTCCTCCTTCCTCTGCCTGGGTGACTGCCGTCATGCACCGTTATATAAACCACTCTTTAAGCCAGAGAAAATGACTCGATCCTTTTTTGTAATCGAGTTACCCAAATCATTCGAGGAATTGTTCGATCCATGATGAGATAGAAATATGTTACAAGTGGACAGTTTTAATAGGTAAAAGTATAAATGATCTTCCTCATTAAAAACATATACAGTTTGTCGGCTTTGATTCTTGTATTTCAACTAGTGCTGTCAAAGGGTTTATTTGGAAAAATATACACTACCGTTCAAAAGTTTGGGGTCACCCAAACAATTTTGTGGAATAGTCTTCATTTCTAAGAACAAGAATAGACTGTCGAGTTTCAGATGAAAGTTCTCTTTTTCTGGCCATTTTGAGCGTTTAATTGACCCCACAAATGTGATGCTCCAGAAACTCAATCTGCTCAAAGGAAGGTCAGTTTTGTAGCTTCTATAACGAGCTAAACTGTTTTCAGATGTGTGAACATGATTGCACAAGGGTTTTCTAATCATCAATTAGCCTTCTGAGCCAATGAGCAAACACATTGTACCATTAGAACACTGGAGTGATAGTTGCTGGAAATGGGCCTCTATACACCTATGTAGATATTGCACCAAAAACCAGACATTTGCAGCTAGAATAGTCATTTACCACATTAGCAATGTATAGAGTGTATTTCTTTAAAGTTAAGACTAGTTTAAAGTTATCTTCATTGAAAAGTACAGTGCTTTTCCTTCAAAAATAAGGACATTTCAATGTGACCCCAAACTTTTGAACGGTAGTGTATATGTATAGAATGTGTATGTGTGTGTTTGTACAGTGAATGTATATGTACAGTATGTGTATACAGTATGTGTGTGCAGTTGCAGCAAGCAGAACGATGCTTTTAAGAAGTTAAAAAAATGTTTTAGAAAGACTAGGCCTATATTTTCGTTAGGTAAAAAAAATGTTCTGAGTTTATTTCAATGAATATTAACTTGTTAACGTTATAATGCTCAAATAGGGACGAGGGCGGGGTGCACAGTGAAACAGTGAACAATTTTGCGACAAAGATGAACCTTTATTGATTGATCTGCAGCCATGACAAAATATCAGACAATCTCCATTGTCAACGACAGGCAGGAAAATAAAGATGAACACATAGCCTATGTTGTAGGCATAGGCATAGGCTCATACGTTTGTAAGTTGAAATAAAAAAATAAATAAAAAATGTGCCTCATAAGCCTTAGGCTGTCAATCACGCGCACAAACTTAAATTATACAATAACATATGTATGTCATCCCTATTTAAACAAAAATAAATTAAATAAATAATAATAATAAATTACCTGCAACTTATTGGCCGAGGCAAATAGCTGAAGGGGGGAAATCAAACCCATCAGACTGCACTTTATCATTAAACTTGAATTATAATGAAAATAGACGGTCGCGACAAACAAAGCAGGCTAAATAGCCTTACATTGTAGCCAATCGGAGATGCGCTTCACTTGAAAGCGAGGCCAAAAAATTAACACACAGTAGTATATCTCCAATAGAAAGAACCACAATAAACAATGCAATTGCCTTAAAGGCCTACTGAAAGCCACTACTACCGACCACGCAGTCTGATAGTTTATATATCAATGATGAAATCTTAACATTATAACACATGCCAATACGGCCGGGTTAACTTATAAAGTGACATTTTAAATTTGCCGCTAAACTTCCGGTTCGAAACGCCTCTGCGGATGACGTATGCGCGTGACGTAACCCGGGGAACACGGATATGCCTTCCACATTGAAGCCAATACGAAAAAGCTCTGTTTTCATTTCATAATTCCACAGTATTCTGGACATCATTCGTGAATCTGTTGCAATCATGTTCATTGCATTATGGAGAAGGAAGCTGAGCAAGCAAAGAAGAAAGTTGTCGGTGCGAAATGGACGTATTTTTCGAACGTAGTCAGCAACAACAGTACACAGCCGGCGCTTCTTTGTTTACATTCCCGGAAGATGCAGTCAAGATGGAAGAACTCGGATAACAGAGACTCTAACCAGGAGGACTTTTGACTTCGATACACAGACGCCTGTAGAGAACTGGGACAACACAGACTCTTACCAGGATTACTTTGATTTGGATGACAAAGACGCAGACGTGCTACTGTGAGTATGCAGCTTTGGCTTCTAAACATTTGATCGCTTGACCGTATGTGCGCAACTTTTTTTTGCGTATGTACGTAACTTTTTTTAAATATATAAGCTTTATGAACCTTGGGTTAGGTGAACAGTCTTTTGGGCTGAGTGATTGTGTGTGTTGATCAGGTGTTTGAATTGTATTGGCGTGTTCTATGGAGCTAGGAGCTAGCATAGGAGCTAGGAGCTAGCATAACAAACACGCAGGTGTTTTTATGCAGGATTAATTTGTGGCATATTAAATATAAGCCTGGTTGTGTTGTGGCTAATAGAGTATATATATGTCTTGTGTTTATTTACTGTTGTAGTCATTCCCAGCTGAATATCAGGTCACCCCCGGCTCTCACAGCATCTTCCCTATCTGAATAGCTTCAACTCCCCACCAGTCCTTCACTTGCACTTTACTCATCCACAAATCTTTCATCCCCGCTCAAATTAATGGGGAAATTGTCGCTTTCTCGGTCCGAATCTCTCTCACTTCATGCGGCCATCATTGTAAACAATAGGGAACTTTGCGTATATGTTCAATTAACTACGTCACGCTACTTCCGGTAGGGGCAAGCCTTTTTTTTATCAGATACCAAAAGTTGCAATCTTTATCGTCGTTGTTCTATACTAAATCCTTTCAGCAAAAATATGGCAATATCGCGAAATGATCAAGTATGACACATAGAATAGATCTGCTATCCCTGTTTAAATAAAAAAAATTCATTTCAGTAGGCCTTTAATTCCTTTGCATTGTAGTGCGCCCAAACAACACGTAACCATCACAATTATTCAGCTGACCGAACTCAATATAGGTTAGACATGGGCTTATTTGGTATAGCCTAGGTAACGTAGACTAATTCGTTTGACATATCCAACCGTATGTCTACTTACTTTTTTTTTTGTCAGCACTATGCAGGAATAAAATGGCATCTACAGTGCCAGGATTCAGGCGAGAGCGCCTGGCCTCTAAAATGCGCCCTGCTGCGCTGAAGGAGCGCCTGATGAATAATTGACTGTTTCAAAGAGTGCTGCTCATTTTTCGTATGTGGGTAACAACATTTAACTATGTATATATATTTCCGAATTGGTTCAACCGCCACCCGCTCGAATCTATTTAAAATATTTTTTTTTTCGTCATGTCAGCCGCCCGACCCGCGGTTTATCCGCGGTTGTGTCCGCAAACCGCGCATCTCTACCGTGCCAGCAATCTGAGGGTTACTGGTTCAATCCCCACCTTCTATCATCCTAGTCACGTCTGTTGTGTCCTTGAGCAAGACACTTCACCCTTGCTCCTGATGGGCCTGGTTAGCGCCGTGCATGGCAGCTCCCGCCATCAGTGTGTGAATGTGTGTGTGTGAATGGGTGAATGTGGAAATAGTGTCAAAGCGCTTTGAGTTCCTTTAAAAAAAGGTAGAAAAGTGCTATACAAGTACAACCCAATTACCATTTGACTACCTTGTTTATTGAAAGATGATTGACAATACATGTTGACTTTCACTTACTGATGCATGTAAGTGAGAATCAGGAAGTGAAATTAGCCATGAAACTATGAATTATATTGATTACAATGTAAAATATATTTGGGGACTGTGTGAGTTTTGTGTAAACATGTTGATACACGTTGTTACACACTGAGAGGAACATCAACCTCTCATAAATATTGTGTGTCTGAAACTGTCTTGTTTTCATGAACAATATAAAAACAACCTCCTCACATGACAATTCACTCTACTATAAACAATTTATTTAATTGTAAATTTAATTGTTTGATAATTATTTAGGCGGCATAGTTGGTAGAGTGGCCGTGCCAGCAACTTGAGGGCTCCGGGTTCGATCCCCGCTTCCGCCATCCTAGTCACTGCCGTTGTGTCCTTGAGCAAGACACTTTACCCACCTGCTCCCAGTGCCACCCACACTGGTTTAAATGTAACTTAGATATTGGGTTTCACTATGTAAAGCGCTTTGAGTCACTAGAGAAAAGCGCTATATAAAAACAATTAACTTCACTTCACTTAAGAATAGTGTTAATAATGAAATATGACGTTAGTAAAGATGTGAGAGTAAGAAGTAAACAAACCTGTTCTGTGTAACACAACTTGATGTTTCTTGAAAACAGCGTCCAGTAGTTGATGTTGTCGCTCCTTCTCCTCTTTTGTTGGACAAAGTTCCTCCTCGCACTCTGCTGTCGTTCTTTCGCACATTTTCACACAATCACAACACTTTACACTCACACTTGATCTCTGCTTAGCGATGTGTTTTGATCACTTCCGCCTCTCTTTGTTACCAGCTAACACGCTAAGCTAACTAGCAAGCTAAGCTCGCACGAGAAGCGTCAAAATACGCTCGGACTAATGTATCCGGATACAAACAAATATTAATAATGTTTACTCTATTAAACGACATATATGTGTGAACATGCAGGCACAGATGATAACGTCTTGGTCAGGCGCCATTTTGCTTTACTCTCGTCCTGTTTTGTTCCCGCGTTGTGTTGTCAGATCTCGCGAGAGAACCGATGAAACCCCATAGATATGATAGCATGCTCGCTTTTTCTCGTCCTATGGCCCACACTACATTCTACAGTCCAGTAGATAGCGGTATGAAGCTTTCAAGCCATGGCTGCAAACTGACACTAAGAAGAAGAAGAACTATAGCCGATTGCTTGATTCTCTCGCGAGATCTGACAACACTGTCGCGTGAACAAAACAAAGACGAAGAAAAATCAAAATGGCGTTTGATGAAGATGACGGAGAAGACGTTATTGTGGTTATTATAGTACGTTTTTCTAAATCAGTACGTACACGTACACATATATGCTGTGTAATAGAGTAAACATAGTTAACATAAACATACATCTGTATTCGGGTACATTAGTCCGAGCGCACTTTAGAGCTCATTGTGCTAGCTTAGCGTGCTAGTTAGCTTAGCGTGTTAGCCGCTAACAAAGAGAGGCGGAAGTGATGAAAACACATTGCTAAGCAGAGATCAAGTGTGAGTGTAAAGTGTTGTGATTGTGTGAAAATGTGCGAAAGAACGATAGCAGAGTACGAGGAGGAACTTTGTCCAACAAAAGAGGAGAAGGAGCGACAACATCAACTACTGGACGCTGTTTTCAAGAAACATCAAGTTGTGTTACACAGAACAGGTTTGTTTACTTCTTACTCTCACACTTTATATTGGATTATTAACACTAGTCTTAAATAGATGGTCTATAAGAAGGTGAATGTCATGTGAGGATGATGCACTGCTTTGTTGTTACATTGTTCATGAAAACAAGACAGTTTCAGACACACAATATGTATGAGAGGTTGATGTTCCTCTCAGTTTGTAACAATGTGTATCAACATCCATCCATTTTTCTACCGCTTGTCCCGTTCGGGGTCGCGGGGGTTGCTGGAGCCTATCTCATGTTTACACAAAACTCACACAGTCACCAAATATATTTTACATTGTAATCTATATAATTCATAGTTTCATGGCTAATTTCATTTCCTGATTCTGACCCCAAAAGCGACAAGCTGTAGAAAATGGATGGATGGATGGATTCTGACCTACATGCATCAATAAGTGAAAGTAAACATGTATTGTCAATCATCTTTCAATAAGTAAAGTAGTCAACACTTGATTTATGAAAAGAACATAAAGTGACTGACTTTCCTTCAGCGTGTCGTAGATGGTCTCCAAGTGAATGTGGGAGCTGTGCTCTAAAGAGGAATAGTTGATGGAGATACTCCATAAAAACACCACATAGTAAAACATGTTTTGGGAAGAGTTATTTTTGGTCTTGCAAACGAAACTCATTAGAATGAGAGAATCTCACTATTTTGTTAGATCCACTATGGACTGGACTCTCACAATATTATGTTACATCCACTATGGACTGGACTCTCACAATATTATGCTAGATCCACTATGGACTGGACTCTCACAATATTATGTTAGATCCACTATGGACTGGACTCTCACAATATTATGCTAGGTCCACTATGGACTGGACTCTCACAATATTATGTTAGATCCACTATGGACTGGACTCTCACACTATTATGTTAGATCCCCTATGGACTGGACTCTCACACTATTATGTTAGATCCACTATGGACTGGACTCTCACAATATTATGTTAGATCCACTATGGGCTGGACACTCACACTATTATGTTAGATCCACTATGGACTGGACTCTCACAATATTATGCTGGATCCACTATGGACTGGACTCTCACAATATTATGTTAGATCCACTATGGACTGGACTCTCACAATATTATGCTAGATCCACTATGGACTGGACTCTCACAATATTATGTTAGATCCACTATGGACTGGACTCTCACACTATTATGCTAGATCCACTATGGACTGGACTCTCACACTATTATGCTAGATCCACTATGGACTGGACTCTCACAATATTATGCTAGATCCACTCGACGTCCATTGCACCGGTCGCCCAGGGGGGGTTCCCCGCATCTGCGGTCCCCTCCAAGGTGTCTCATTGTCCCATTGGGTTGAGTTTTTCCTTGCCCTGATGTGGGATCTGAGCCGAGGATGTCGTTGTGGCTTGTGCAGCCCTTTGAGACACTCGTGATTTAGGGCTATATAAGTAAACATTGATTGATTGATTGATTGATTGATTGTTTTGAGGACAAAAACATATTTGGAATGTTTTTAAGCTTAATACTTTTTATTTACATGATATTTAACTTACGTTCAGGACTATAAGGTGTCTCATTGTCCCATTGGGTTGAGTTTTTCCTTGCCCTGATGTGGGATCTGAGCCGAGGATGTCGTTGTGGCTTGTGCAGCCCTTTGAGACACTCGTGATTTAGGGCTATATAAGTAAACATTGATTGATTGATTGATTGATTGATTGTTTTGAGGACAAAAACATATTTGGAATGTTTTTAAGCTTAATACTTTTTATTTACATGATATTTAACTTACGTTCAGGACTATAACATAACAAGGTTAGGAGTAGACGTAATGCTTAGGTGTAGGGGTGATCAAGGGTGATGGGTCAAATGCAGAGAACAATTCCGCCACACCTAGTGTGTGTGTGTGTGTGACAATCATTGGTACTTTAACTTTACCTGTAATAGGCTGACATGTTTACAGAAAAAAATGGTAACTCACTCAAGACCCCTCAGCATACAAAGAGCCATTTGAGCCCATTTGCCACCGAATAAAACCTAACTAGGGTCGCAAACTCTGTTTGATTCTTAAAATGACGATAACACTATGGTTGGCTTTACACTTACACTATGCATTTATGAAATCAAACACTAGACCGAAAACGCAGTCAGTATTGAGATGATTCTAAGCTCATAATTTATGTAAGCATTGTGTTCTTCCTCTTAACAAGGGCAGGTGAGATAGTGTACCTTTTTGTTCATCTTTAGCAAACTAACGGCAAAATTTCCTCCAGCATCTTCAGGGCTGTGCCGCTTTTCCCTGCCCAGAAGACTTTAGTTGAGCGTGTTAAGGTGTGCTGTCAAAGCCGCCATAAAGTGCAGCTTTTCCAGCCACCCTGGCTGTTCTAGCTCAACAAATGGGAGCCCTTTGCTTTTAGGAAAGTGTTTAGGTGCTGCAGACACACTGCAAACTGTTTCAGCCACCAGACTCTGTTGTGCAGCCGGATATCCGAATATGTGCTTTCAACTTCTTTCATTAATGAACGGAACTGTCTGGTTTGTTCGTATAACCATTATTTTGTTCTCCATCCGAATGCCACGATTGATCTATCCATTGCTAGCTTACCGGGGGTTGACTGCTAAAAAAACATACAGCTGGTTGGCAGTTGAGGATGACGCATAGGGGGGTGTGACGTACATTTCGATCCACAAAATATTAGAATACGGGTTGTTTCTGTTAGAATAATTGTAAATAAGTTATCACAAAACTTTGTGTTTCAATGAGTTCCCGGCAGGCAGGCAAAAGCTGTCTTTGATCCTACCAAGACGAAGGCTTGTAAAACTCCACTGTGTAGGATGGGAAGCAACATGAAGGTGTTCTGTTTCTTTGATGTATTATAATCCACAGAAAGATTTTGTCTTGAACAGAGAACTACAAAGCGGAGAGGAAGCAGGACCAGGGTCCCCTCCAGGCACCGTTTCTTTGAACCGTTTTGTAATCAAAGGCGATGGCTGTTTATGACCCCCCTCCCTTAGAAACAGCTGTTTCCATGTAATCAGGGAAAGTCCAAATAAAAGAGGAGGCGTACAATCTTTCGTCAGAGCGTGGTGACACTGTCCAAGGGTACAGGTGTACGCGTTTCTCCTCATTGAGCCAAATTTTATTCTGTCTCTGTTTAATTCCTTGCATCTTTGTTTTGTTCAATAGATGTCATCAGTGTTTGAACCTGACAGTTTCTGTATTACAACATCACTGAACTCTCCAAAATAACAACTGTTACATTTAAATGAACTAACTAAATTAAATAGATATAAATTAAATAGCCATTACTTATTGGCATTTTGTTTCAAAGCCAAAGGGAGCCGGGTCGATAGCACAAAAGTTCATCATCATTCATAAAGTTCTAATTTGTCTTTCAGGAATGTTTTGATTATGCTGGCTTGTCCTTAAGAATTTGCTAGTCCCAACCCCGCACCCAGCTGAAACGTCCAAGCCTTAATTTTTACTCACTGGACTGCGTTTGAAGCAATTTTAGTTTGTTAGGACAAAATGAACTCTTTCCCATGGTTATATTGGTTGCTTGATTACACAATTTTTACTCAATGCACATGAAAACAAAAATAATATTGTGGTAACCGTGTCAGTCAAAAACTACCAGGGTAACATACCCATGGCAGTGGGGGCGTTGTCAACATGACACCATCATATAATTAGCATAATCTGCTATGAATTATATACTTCATAATTGTGGGGGGAGGTGTGGCCAGCGCTGCCTGCAGGAGCAAAGATCACCGCCTCTGTCCATGGTGCTGAGGACAGAGCACCATTAGACGGGGGCGTGGCAGTGCTGACGGCGAGACACAGCTGGCAGGTGATTAGATTTCACAGGTGGTACATGTTAATCTAGTCATCTGTTGTTTTTAACAGTAAGCGGTCGGGAGCAGGAGGGGAGAGAGGATACGGACGTGGCTGAAAAGTCGCGTCCTGCTGGAGAAGAAAACTTGCGATAAAATATATGTACATTAAAACCTGGTTAAAAACTGCACGCTTGGCTCCGGTGCTGTGTCTAACAGTGAAACTGTGGGGTAGCACTTCCACAATAATAAATAGTAGCATAAATATACACACCATTTTGTATATACAGACAAATGTATACATACATTCAAAAACAAATCTGTCATTAATTGGTATTAACATTATTTTCAAATTACTATTTTTAAATTGTGCTTGTGCGATGTACTTTGTTGAGATGTTTTGAAGTTCCTTCGTTCTCCAATCCTTTGTCACTTTGTCTTTATAAAAAACGAGGAGCAACACATCAAGCATCTTTTTCTGTTGTTTTTGCGGATGTGCTCTTCTAGACACTCTCCTGTCGCTGCATGTCGGCGACCACCAGCCCCAGCCTTTCTCTACTTAAAAGCCGCCACATTTTGTGGATTGCTGTCCGTGGTTATACTGTACCTCCGATATACTAACATAGTGCAGACAATGGACAATGCTTACATCCAGGCTTGGGCCATACATATATTTTTATTGATATTATCGACGATTTAAAAATAAAAACATACATTTTCTTCTCCTTGTACTTCCTTAGCGGCACACCTAGCAAAACATGGCTAACGCTTATGAGAGCGAGGCGTTTGTTCTAAAGAAAATAAACTGTTGTCAGTACTTTGCTTTCGTGACAACAGGCGTGGTACAAATGACTGCACACAGCTCCTAATAAAAATCAGCCTATTGTGGTGCAATCATTCACACAAGGTATGTATGATGATCAGTGTACTGATGCTTCAACGCGCGCAAGATGATTGGCTGAGAATGAGAAAGTGTTGATGTGTGTCTGGGAGTGAAGCACCGAAGATTGGCAATAAAAGTTAATAAGAGTGTAGGACTTTGTGTGTCTTCTCCTCGAGGCTACAACACATTATGTCAGGTTCAAACACTGATGACATCTATTAAACAAAACAGGAAGAAAGGAATTAAACAGAGACAGAATTAAATTTGGCTCAATGAGGAGAAACGCGTACACCTGTACCCTTGCACAGTGTTCCACGCTCTGACGAAAGATTGTACGCCTCCTCATTTATTTGGACTTTCCCTGATTACACGGCAACAGGTGTTTCTAAGGGACGGGGGTCACAAACAGCCATCGCCTTTGTCCACAAAACAGTTCAAAGAAAAGGTTGGTTCAAAGAAAAGGTCGTAAACAGTTCAAAGAAAAGGTCGTAAAACAGTTCAAAGAAGAGGTGCCTGGAGCTTGGGCAGGTCATGCTTTCTCTCCGCTTTGTAGATCTCGGGTCAAGACAAAATCTTTCTGTGGATTACAATACATCAAAGAAACAGAAC
The DNA here is from genome assembly GCF_033978785.1 of Entelurus aequoreus. Classification (NCBI taxonomy): domain Eukaryota; kingdom Metazoa; phylum Chordata; class Actinopteri; order Syngnathiformes; family Syngnathidae; genus Entelurus; species Entelurus aequoreus. Next base: position 37,097,485 of record NC_084753.1, read on the forward strand.
ACCTTCATGTTGCTTCCCATCCTACACAGTGGAGTTTTACAAGCCTTCTTCTTGGTAGGATCAACGACAGCTTTTTTCTTCTCGCCGGGAACTCAAAACTCACGTTTTGTGATAACTTAGATATAATTATTCTGACACATTATATTACTGTAATTTGCTTTCATGTAAAAACCGTCACCTTTAAGGGATTTGTCATAGTGCACCGCTACGATTAGTTACGATAAGGGAAAACCCTCTATTCTTATTGATATTATTTTACTTATTTACTCAACAGACGTCCAGTGGCGTCCGCATATTGAAGAGGATGATCTGCATACCCCTCATGTAAAAGAGGAAGTGGAGGAGCCACAACCCCCACACATTAACAAAGAAGAGAAGAGAGAGTGTCCTATAGGGCAGGAGGAGGCTGATCTCACCAAGATTCCACTGACTGTTGTCTCTGTGAAGACTGAAGAGCATGAAGACAAACCACCTGAGTCCTCACAGCTTCATCACAGTCCAAGTAAGCACAACATCCACATATCATCTAATACAATGTTTGTGACACATGTTCATCCAGGGACCACTGAAGGTGGAGATATACTTGCTTTTTATCTCCACATTCACGTAACATAAGTTCTATATTTGCCAATGCAGAGCGAGACAATTCAGAACTTACAATACAGAGTAAAAATGCTAAATGAACAACAAAAATTGTAGAATAATTAAACAATTAGGGATATATTTACTGAGCCAACTCATTGGCGGTCACTCGAACGAGTATGACAATCGTCCTCGTAGGGGTGTATCCCTTTATGGAGGATGCCTGTGCGTGACTTTGTTTTTACGTGGGCGCTTTGAATGCCTTGAAGGTAGAAAAGCGCTATACAAGTATAACCCATTTACCATTATTGTATTAAATGATAATAAACACCCGAATGGGATCATGTTTGACTTTTAAAGATCGTATTAACGTACTTAGATTATGTGACAGGAAACCACTTCCCTTCTTGTAAGTATATTCTACCATCCATTGATTATCAGAGCCACTGTTGTGCACACGCTCCAGTTTCCACAACAGGGTAAAACCAGGAAGTGGATTGGTCCCATTCTGTAAGCAGAAGTGGCGTTCAAGGCACACTTAATGATCATCGGTTGTTTATGTCTGCTACGATGTATCATCACTGTCACGTGGGGGTTTACGCTTGCTGCGCGGTTTGTTCTCCCAATGCAACACTGACGGCTCCGGACCAAGACGTGAAGGTAGGAATGATTTATTGAACTTAAATCATCCAAAACACAAAACAAGCAAAACGAATGCGTGCCAATCGCACGCGAAAGCTAAGGCTAAAACTTAGCGCAGGAAACAAAAAAGCTAACACTTAGCATCTACTTGAGACCAGTAATACTCACAAAACATCAGTTGACAGGTTGCATGAAGCAAATAATGAATCCACACCGAGTGACCGGAAAAGACAGGCTTAAAGGCCTACTGAAAGCCACTACTACCGACCACGCAGTCTGATAGTTTATATATCAATGATGAAATCTTAACATTGCAACACATGCCAATACGGCCGGGTTAACTTATAAACTGCAATTTTAAATTTCCAGCTAAACTTCCGGTTGAAAACTCCCTTGGAGGATGACGTATGCGCGTGACGTAGCCAGTGAAACAGAAATATGGCTCCCCCATTGAAGCCAATACGAAATAGCTCTGTTTTCATCTCATTATTCCACAGTATTCTGGACATCTGTGTTGGTGAATCTGTTGCAATTTGTTAATTGCATTATGGAGAAAGAAGCTGAGCAAGCAAAGAAGAAAGTTGTTTGTGCGAAGCGGAGTATTTTGCGAGGGAAGTCAGCAACACAACACAGCCGGTGTTTCATTGTTTACATTCCCGAAAGATGCAGTCAAGATCGAAGAACTCGGACAACAGAGACTCTTACCAGGAGGACTTTGATTTGGATACACAGACGCAGACGCGATACAGTGAGTACGCAGCTGCGCTTCCAAACATTTGATCGCTTGTTCGTACGTGCGTGTCACGTACGTAACTTTGGTTAAATATATAAGCTTTATGAACCTTGGGTTAGGTGAACGGTCCTTTGGGCTGAGTGAGTGTGTGTGTTGTGCAGGTGTTTGAATTGTATTTGCGGGGTTATATGGACGGGATCCCGTCCATATAACCCGCTCGAGCTATAACTAGCTCGAGCTAGGAGCTAGCATAACAAACACCTAGGTGTTTTTATGCGGGATTAATTTGTGGCATATTAAATATAAGCCTGGTTGTGTTGTGGCTAATAGAGTATATATATGTCTTGTGTTTATTTACTGTTTTAGTCATTCCCAGCTGAATATCAGGTCACCCCCGGCTCTCACAGCATCTTCCCTATCTGAATCACTTCCACTCCCCACTAGTCCTTCACTTGCACTTTCCTCATCCACAAATCTTTCATCCTCGCTCAAATGAATGGGGAAATCGTCGCTTTCTCGGTCCGAATCGCTCTCACTTCTGGCGGCCATCATTGTAAACAATAGGGAACTTCAACTGACTACGTCACGCTACTTCCGGTAGGGGCAAGCCTTTTTTTTATCAGATACCAAAAGTTGCGATATTTATCGTCGTTGTTCTATACTAAATCCTTTCAGCAAAAATATGGCAATATCGCGAAATGATCAAGTATGACACATAGTATAGATCTGCTATCCCTGTTTAAATTTAAAAAAATCATTTCAGTAGGCCTTTAAATAGAAGTCTTTGATTAGCAACAGGTGCAAATAATGAGTAACCATTGTGACAAAACAAACAAGGAAGTGCAACCAGGAACTAAGGAAGTCCAAAACTAACAGAACATAACTAAACTAAACATGATCCGGACCACGGATCATGACAATCACAGCTACAAGAGTCAATATAGAGTATCAATATTGAAGTGACATTTATGTATGAAAGTAATACTGACCTGTAAATTATTTCATGTCAGTATTCGTTGTTACCGACTTGTGACTAGCTATACTTATATAGCGCTTTTCTACCTTCAAAGCTAGGGTTGGGTATCGTTTGAATTTGAACGATTCCGATTCCGATTCTTTGTTTCGATTCCGATTCCTGACGATTCTCGGTTCCGATTCTTCTTGTACCATGCCGGGATCAATGTGTTTGACAGGTAGTCCCTGGAAGGTGGTATGTATTTTGGGTTAAGAGTTTTCACCATATCCCTGCAAACATAAACAAACATGTAATGTTGCTGTTACTGTTTAGCCCAGTATCAATTAGCTTAGCTCTAACGTTATTGCTTAACTAACCTAAATGTTGGAGATTCCACCTCTGAAAAGGGATGCAGTCTTTTGACTATGTGTGCAGTGACCTTTCTGTGGCACTCTTGCGTCTGTGGCACCGACATCTTCCCCATTGCCGCTACGGTGAACGGAGTACGCTGAGCACATCGCGGAGCCTGGCTAGCAGGTTGTAAATTGTCTATGAAAAAATACGCGGGCTAATTTGTTAGCTGCCTCAACGTTGGCGCAAAACACATTATTTATTGCATATATATTGTTTTACTTACCGGATTCGGACTGCAGTGCAGTCACAGAGGTGCCAGGCTGGGCGTCGGAGCCAGAGGAGGACGGTCGGCGCAGCACGTCGAAGACGGGACACGCATTTGTTTGTACTCCATGACTCGGAGGTGCTTCATCATGGTGGCACGTGTTACATTTCGCCGATATTTCATTTTTTTTAGTAAAATAAAGCCACACTTTTGACCGCCGACGCCCGCTATCCATGCTTGACTGACTCGCTCGGCTACATAGGCTCGGCTATGCTAACACTTCCGGCGGTGGGCGCTTCTTCTTTGGTGTTCAGTGGCTTCTTCCGGTCGGCAGACTTTTTTTTCTTCCGGTTGGCGGACTGGGTATCGAAACTAGGAATCGAAATTTAAACTTTTGAACGATTCCGGGAGAATCGGAAAGTTAGTCCCGGTTCCAATCGATACTCGATACTCGATACTCGATACCCAACCCTACTCAAAGCGCTTTGACACTATTTCCCCATCCACCCATTCACACACACTCACACACTGATGGTGGGAGCTGCCATGCAAGGCCCTAACCACGAACCATCAGGAGCAAGTGTGAAGGGTCTTGCTCAAGGACACAACGGACGTGTCGAGGTTGGTAGAAGGTGGGGATGGGATCAGGAACCCTCAGGTTGCTGGCACGGCCACTCTCCCAACTGCGCCACGCCGTCCCCCCTGCATAGAAAAAGGGACAGTTCAGCCGTTCTTCTTTTTTTGTATTTGTTATTATGAAGAAAGTTGATCCATCACCCCCTTGTTATGTTTGTTTCATACACAGTCCTAGCATAACGCTTTATATTGTGTTCAAAATGTACAAAGTTTGACTAAAGTATGGACTTGTGTCGAGGCTGGAACTCATTATTCTCGTTTACTTTGTTTCCATTGAGGAGTTTTCTTCAATATATGAACTTTTTTTGCTCACGAACACTGTTCAAGAACCAATTAAGTTTGTCTAAGTCAAAATATGTTTTGTTTTGTTTGTGTCCCGCAGACGTCCGACAGCTGATTGGACTTCCTCATCCGATGGGAGCCAGCTCCGTTTTGAAGCAGGAGGAGCCACGGTCCCCTCGCATTAAGGAGGAAGATGAGGAAGTGTGGATCACTCAGGTGGGAGAGTGTCCTGTAGGGCAGGAGGAGGCTGATCTCACCAAGTTTCCACTGACTGTTGTCTCTGTGAAGACTGAAGAGCATGAAGACAAACCACCTGAGTCCTCACAGCTTCATCACAGTCCAAGTAAGCACAACATCCACTTATCATCTAATACAGAGCTGGGCAAATATTTTGACTCGGGGGGGCCACATTGAGAGAAAAAATGTGTCTGCGGGGCTAATGTGTATGTGTGTATAAATGATATATACACATGTAGCTGTAAGAATCTGCTGTACAGTTTGTGTGTTTGGGTCCCTTTTTTTCCAGGAACACTAATACCAAAAGTCACAATGTCTGATAGAATTCTAAAAAAGTTATGACAGACCATCTAAAAAAAAACGGATTGTAATTTTACAGTTTTTCATTGAATGTACATTAAAATAAATAAAGTGAGATTTACAATATTAACTATGAACAATAAAACACTGAAAGGCCTACTGAAATGAATTGTTTGTATTCAAACGGGGATAGCAGATCCATTCTATGTGTCATACTTGATCATTTCGCGATATTGCCATATTTTTGCTGAAAGGATTTAGTAGAGATCATTGACGATAAAAAGTTTTGGTCGCTGATAAAAAAAAGCCTTGCCTCTACCGGAAGTAGCGTGACGTAGTCAGTTGTTCGCTTCCTCATATTTTCCTATTGTTTACAATGCAGCCAGAGCGATTCGGACCGAGAAAGCGACGATTACCCCATTAATTTGAGCGAGGATGAAAGATTCGTGGATGAGGAACATGAGAGTGAAGGACTGGAGTGCAGTGCAGGACGTATCTTTTTTCGCTCTGACCGTAACTTAGGTACAAGGGCTCATTGGATTCCACACTTTCTCCTTTTTCTATTGTGGATCACGGATTTGTATTTTAAACCACCTCGGTTACTATATCCTCTTGAAAATGAGAGTCGAGAACGCGAAATGGACATTCGCAGTGACTTTTATCTCCACGACAATACATCGGCGAAGCTCATTAGCTACGGAGCTAACGTGATAGCATCGGGCTTGAATGCAGATAGAAACAAAAGAAATAAACCGCTGACTGGAAGGATAGACAGAAAATCAACAATACTATTAAACCATGGACATGTAACTACACGGTTAATGCTTTCCAGCCTAGCGAAGCTTAACAATGCTGTTGCTAACGACGCCATTGAAGCTAATTTAGCTACGGGACCTCGTCAGAGCTATGATAAAAACAGTAGCGCTCCACCTACATCAGCCCTCATCTGCTCATCAACACCCGTGCTCACCTGCGTTCCAGCGATCGACGGAGCGACAAAGGACCTCACCCGATCATCCGTGCGGTCGGCAGCTAGCATCGGATAGCGCTTTTGCTATCCATCTCAAAGTCCTCCTGGTTGTGTTGCTGTAGTCCGCCGTTAATACACCGATCCCACCTACAGCTTTCTTCTTTGCAGTCTCCATTGTTCATTAAACAAATTGCAAAAGATTCACCAACACAGATGTCCAGAATACTGTGGAATTTTGCGATGAAATCAGAGCTTTTTGTATTGGATACAATGTGTCCGAATACTTCCGTTTCAACCATTGATGTCACGCGCATACGTCATCATACATAGACGTTTTCAACCGGAAGTTTCGCGGGAAATTTTAAATTGCACTTTATAAGTTAACCCGGCCGTATTGGCATGTGTTGCAATGTTAAGATTTCATCATTGATATATAAACTATCAGACTGCGTGGTCGGTAGTAGTGGCTTTTAGTAGGCCTTGAACATTAACAACATACACTATATTGCCAAACGCATTTGGCCACCTGCCTTTACTCACATATGAACTTGAAGTGCCATCCCATGAAATTGTCCAAAATGTTTTGGTTTCCTGGAGCATTCAAAGTTCCTTTCACTGGAACTAAGGGGCCAAGCCCAACTCCTGAAAAAACAACCCCACACCATGATTCCTCCTCCACCAAATTTCACACTCGGCACAATGCAGTCCGAAATGTAGCGTTCTCCTGGCAACCTCCAAACCCAGACTGGTCCATCAGGTTGCCAGATGGAAAAGCGTCACTCATCAGTCCAGAGAACAAGTCTCCACTGCTCTAGAGTCCAGTGGTGACGTGCTTTACACCACTGCATCTCACGCTTTGCATTGACTAAAAAACTAAACTACTTGTTGTTGTAGTCCCTGGCATTGGGGCAAGCCCCGCTGTCGAGCAGCGCTCTTACACACGCCGTGTTATCTTTGAAGGCTTCTTATTATATACACTATATTTACATAAATATATATATATATATATTTTCTTAGTTTAGTTTAGTTAGTTTAGTTTAGTTAGTTAGGGGCGGCATAGTTCGGTTAGTAGAGTGGCCGTGCCAGCAACTTGAGGGTTCCAGGTTCGATTCCCGCTTCCACCACCCTAGTCACTGCCGTTGTGTCCTTGGGCAAGACACTTTCAATCCAATCCAATCCACTTTATTTATATAGCACATTTACACAACAAGAATGTTTCCAAAGTGCTGCACAGCCATGTTAAAAACAATATTAAAAACAATATTAAAAACAATATTATGCTACACCAATGACTGAATAAAAACAAAGAATAAATGAATAGAAAAACAATACAGAGACAATATAAAAAATAAATATGATTAAAAACGATTTTAAAGGGTAAAACCAATTAAAACAGTAAAATAGACTTTACCCTCCTGCTCCCAGTGCCACCCACACTGGTTTAAATGTAACTTAGATATTGGGTTTCACTATGTAAAAGCGCTTTGAGTCACTAGAGAAAAGCACTATATAAATATAATTCACTTCACTTCATTGGACTTGGTGATGTATGGCTTAGACACAGCTGCTCGGCCATTGGAAAGCCATTCCATGAAGCTCTCTGCGTACTGTACGTGGGCTAATTGGAAGGTCACATGAAGTTTGGAGCTCTGTAGCAACTGACTGTGCAGAAAGTCATCCGCTGACCCCTCTCTGTCAGTTTACCTGGCCTACCACTTGGCGGCTGACTTGCTGTTGTTCCCAAACTCTTCGCTTTTCTTATAATAAAGTTGACTTTGGAATATTTAGGAGCGAGGAAATTTCACGACTGGATTTGTTGCACAGGTGGCATTTTATGACAGTTCCAGTTTGTAGAAACTGTCTCCATGTCTAAGTGCTTGATTTTATACATTGGGCCAAGTGATTAGGGCCCCTGACTCTCATCATTTGGATGGGTGGCCAAATACTTTTACATTTAAGCAAAACACAATAAAATTGTAACAAACAGCAAAATATGCATGCAAAGTTTAATAAACACCTACATTATGATATATTTTTACTTTTATGCAGAAATGTATTGTACAAATTGGCTTCCGTGTCTATTCCTGACACATGCATTTTAGGCTGGCTGCTCCAAAAACAAGCCCCGCCCACTCTGCTTTGTTCCTGTCTGCGCTGCTGTGACGTATATTACCGTAATAACTCCTATAAGACTCAAAAGCGCAGATTTCAACCATTGAAATACTTTGTATATCTCAAGACTTACGGTCATTTGAAAACAGCACAGATATATCATAATGGCGGCTACAGTTTTGATGTTAAAGGTCTAAAAAAATTATGTAGAACCTCCTTCGGGCTGGATTGAAAATCTTAATGGGCCGCATTTTGCCCAGGTCTGATCTAATACAATGTTTGTGTCATGATCCGTGGTCCGGATCATGTTTTTATGTTCTGTTCTGTTAGTTTTGGACTCCCTTAGTTCCTGTTTGTGCACTCCTGGGTTTATTTTGGTCACCATGGGGATTAATTGGGTTCACCTGCCTCTGGTTAGTGGTCCTACGCTCAGTCTGGCTTCCTTGTTTGCTTCACGCCACTGTTACGTAAGTTGTTTGCCTCCTAACTCATGCTAAGCTAGCATCCAATGCGATCAGCATTTTCTTCCTTAGTCTTGTTTTTCTGTTTTTGGTGCTTCTTTGAGTGTTCAAAGATTAAAATATGTTCCTACCTGCACGTCCTGTCCAGAGTGGTCCGTTTGCATCCTGAGGGAATGAACCTTGCAGTAAGTTGCGACCCACACGTAACAGTTTGTAACTGATTTTCTAACATTCTCTCTCACGTTGGAGATATACTTGCTTTTTAACACGACCATTTGGGAAAAAAAAAAATTCTTTATCAAACATCAACAATGTGACCTACAGGCCGGGGGCCGTACCTCACGTGGTCAAATGAAGGAAAACACTCAAAATGGCTACTGTTTATTTACCTGTAACGGCACACATGTCAGCATGTTTGAAAGGTTTAGTGGTGAAGACACAAGCCAGATACCATGAAAACTTATCTAAATGTGTAGAAATACCTTTTGACTCACGTGGGTTTATCAAATGATCTGGTCGACGCTCACAGGAAGTAGAAGTACATGAGTATGGAGGCACATGGTTTCTTTCCATCTGGATTGGTGCGTGAAGTAAAAATGAATCCATCTAGGACAACGTTGGTGTCAAGTAATGGTGGTGACGAACCCCAAGATGCAGAGATGGCAGGCTTGATACATGAAAACAAGTTCTAGCTTATTTATTATATACTATGCTATTATTACTATTATTGTCTATTCATCATTTTTATGACAAACATTGCAGCGTACACGCTATAACAACAACACCCGCATTCGTTCCATGTGGGAGTTTCCTAAAACAAAGTGTTTATACGTAAGAATTTCGAAGAATAAGTTAAAGGCCTACTGAAATGAATTTTTTTTATTTAAACGGGGATAGCAGATCTATTCTATGTGTCATACTTGATCATTTCGCGATATTGCCATATTTTTGCTGAAAGGATTTAGTATAGAACAACGACGATAAAGATTGCAACTTTTGGTATCTGATAAAAAAAAGGCTTGCCCCTACCGGAAGTAGCGTGACGTAGTCAATTGAACATATACGCAAAGTTCCCTATTGTTTACAATGATGGCCGCATGAAGTGAGAGAGATTCGGACCGAGAAAGCGACAATTTCCCCATTAATTTGAGCGAGGATGAAAGATTTGTGGATGAGTAAAGTGCAAGTGAAGGACTAGTGGGGAGTTGAAGCTATTCAGATAGGGAAGATGCTGTGAGAGCCGGGGGTGACCTGATATTCAGCTGGGAATGACTACAACAGTAAATAAACACAAGACATATATATACTCTATTAGCCACAACACAACCAGGCTTATATTTAATATGCCACAAATTAATCCTGCATAAAAACACCTGCGTGTTTGTTACGATAGCTCCTAGATCCTCTGCTAGCTCCTAGCTCCATAGAACACGCCAATACAATTCAAACACCTGATCAACACACACAATCACTCAGCCCAAAAGACCGTTCACCTAACCCAAGGTTCATAAAGCTTATATATTTTAAAAAAGTTACGTACATACGCAAAAAAAAGTTGCGCACATACGGTCAAGCGATCAAATGTTTAGAAGCCAAAGCTGCATACTCACAGTAGCACGTCTGCGTCTTTGTCATCCAAATCAAAGTAATCCTGGTAAGAGTCTGTGTTGTCCCAGTTCTCTACAGGCGTCTGTGTATCGAAGTCAAAAGTCCTCCTGGTTAGAGTCTCTGTTATCCGAGTTCTTCCATCTTGACTGCATCTTTCGGGAATGTAAACAAAGAAGCGCCGGCTGTGTACTGTTGTTGCTGACTACGTTCGAAAAATACGTCCATTTCGCACCGACAACTTTCTTCTTTGCTTGCTCAGCTTCCTTCTCCATAATGCAATGAACATGATTGCAACAGATTCACGAACACAGATGTCCAGAATACTGTGGAATTATGAAATGAAAACAGAGCTTTTTCGTATTGGCTTCAATGTGGAAGGCATACCCGTGTTCCCCGGGCCACGTCACGCGCATACGTCATCCTCAGAGGCGTTTCGAACCGGAAGTTTAGCGGCAAATTTAAAATGTCACTTTATAAGTTAACCCGGCCGTATTGGCATGTGTTATAATGTTAAGATTTCATCATTGATATATAAACTATCAGACTGCGTGGTCGGTAGTAGTGGCTTTCAGTAGGCCTTTAAACCAAAACAGCCAAGACATGTTATTTACTAAAATAGATAATTGTTTTGGAAACATCACCTCGTTAATACAAACGTGTTAAGCCATCATATTTCCTATATTTTCATATAATTCTTGTATGTTCCCGCAGACGTCCAACAGCCGATCGGTCGTCAAGAAGAACGTCCCCCTCACTCGCTGGAAGAGAGCTCCTCTTTAAAGCAAGATGAGCCACAACCGCCCCACAATAAAGAGGAAGAGGAGGAACTCTGGACCTCTGAGGAGGGAGAGTGTCCTGTAGGGCAGGAGGAGGCTGATCTCACCAAGTTCCCACTGACTGTTGTCTCTGTGAAGACTGAAGACCATGAAGACAAACCACTAGAGTCCTCACACCTTCATCACAGTCCAAGTGAGGAGAACAGAGCCGTGGAACCTTCAAGAAGCAACTCACCACAACACATGACAACAGAAGCTGATGGAGACCACTGTGGAGGATCACAAGCAGACAAGCTCTTAGCTCCACTATCAGATAGTGAGGACACGTTAAATGTTAACGTAAATATAGAATCGCACATGAGAACACACACGGAAGAAAAACCCTTTGGTTGTTCAGTTTGCGCAAAAGGCTTTTTTAAAAACTTTAATTTGACTCGACATATGCGGACGCACACGGGAGAAAAACCCTTCAGTTGTTCAGTTTGCGGTAAAACATTCTCTGTCCAAAGTGCACTGAAATCCCACCAGAGCATACACACAGGTGAGAAAACATTTGGTTGTTCAATGTGTGCAAAAGGCTTTTTTGTCAAATCTAGTTTGACCAAACACATGAGGATACACACAGGAGAAAATGTGTATAGTTGTTCAGATTGTGGCAAAAGATTCTGTGACAAAAGTACAATGCAAATACACATGAGAAAACACACAGGAGAAAAACCTTTTAGCTGTTCTGAGTGTGGTAAAAGATTCTCTGTCAAATCTTCAATGCAAAAACACATGAGAACGCACACAGGAGAAAGACCTTTCAGCTGTTCCGTCTGCCCAAAACGCTTTCTTGTAAACTCTCATTTGACTCTCCACATGCAGACGCACACAGGAGAAAAACCTTTCAAGTGCTCAAACTGTGGCAAAAATTTCTATGGAAGAGCTAGAATGCTGACACACATGAGAACGCACACAGGAGAAAAGCCGTTCTGTTGTTCGGTGTGCGATAAAGGGTTCTCTGTCAAGGGTGCAATGAAGTCACATATGAGGACGCACACAGGAGAAAAACCGTTCAGCTGTTCAGTGTGCGCCAAAAGATTCTCTGTCAAAAATAGAGTGCAAATGCACATGAACACGCACACAGGAGAAAAACCATTCAGTTGTTCAGCATGTGAGAAAAGGTTCTCTAAAAAAGAGAACATGCAAAGACACATGAGAACACACACGGGAGAAAAACCCTTTATTTGTACAGTGTGCGCTAAAAGATTCTCCGTCAAATATAAAATGCAAATACACATGAACACGCACACAGGGGAAAAACCATTCAGTTGTTCAGTGTGCGAGAAAAGATTCTCCAAAAGGGAGAACGTGCAAAGACACATGAGAACACACTCAGGAGAAAAACCTTTCGCTTGTTCGGTGTGTGATAAAAGATTTTCCGCCAAACATCAAGTGCAATTTCATATGAGGACACACACAAAGGAGAAAAACATTTCAGTTCAGTGTGAGATAAAAGACTCTCTGCTCAAAGTAAAATGCAGTTACACATGAGAACGCACACAGCAGAGAAACCTCTCAATTATTCAACTTGTAACAACATTAATTTTTGAAAAATAGGTATTGAAAGGCCCTGCGATGAGTTGAAAGGCCCTGCGATGAGGTGGCGACTTGTCCAGGGTGTACCCCGCCTTCCGCCCGATTGTAGCTGAGATAGGCTCCAGCACCCCCCGCGACCCCATAAGGGATAAGCGGTAGAAAATGGATGGATGGATGGTATTGAAAGACATGAGAAAACACACAGGAGAATAACTGCTTCTTTTTGAAAGTCCTCTATTAATGATCAACTTTATTAAGGTCGTTTTTGTGACGGCTGCATCAGACAGCTCAAAGGAAGTGGATCTGTAAATGACTTGTTGATACAGAGCAGATATAAGTTGTACTTCTTTCTGCTCTTTTTCGGTTAATGCTAAATGCTGTTGTTGCATTTGTCTCTATAAACGATTGAAAAAAAACAACAATGAAAAAATGGACTCCAGCAGAGTCAGTAATGGTCTACTAAAGGGCATTTTCTAAAGTCCGGACTCGGGTCCAGATCTGACCACCAGGCACGCCAATCTGGACCGAGCCATCCAGCCTTGTGATAGATTACACAACACTTGAGTTTCTTTGACATAGTTGTTAAAATGGGTCGTATTCACACGTCACACCCTGACCTTTTATTATTGAATGTATCAAATGTGATGAATATTTAATGGACCACAATGGAAACAAGCCTTTTGGATTTTTGTGCCATCCATTTGCCTTTTTAAAGCATTACATGGATTCAATTCTTTAAGATGTCAATATACTTATCAATCAATCAAACCTTTAACCCGGTGACCCTGACATTTGGTTAAAAAAAAACAAAGTCCATCATGAAGAATAATGATCATTCATATGTCTGTATTTTTATTTGGGGCCCTGTTGATACTTCTTTTAGATACACATCCTGTTCCAACACACACTCCGCAGTTCGCCCAGCATCAGGCTGTGTTGACCTTTGACCCCGCCCTGATGGAATTAGACACACGGTCAGGATCACTTGAGGTCATCAGTATACTCCCGCATATGATTAATGTGTAATAATGGTTAATAACTAAGAACCATGACGTGTGTAGATAATAGGGGTGTGGGAAAAAATCGATTCGAATTCGAATCGCGATTCTCACGTTGTGCGATTCAGAATCGATTCACATTTTTTAAAAATCGATTTTTTTTAATTTTTTATATATATATATATATATATATATTTTTTTTTTGAATTAATCAATCCAACAAAACAATACACAGCAATACCATAACAATGCAATCCAATTCCAAAACCAAACCCGACCCAGCAACACTCAGAACTGCAATAAACAGCAATTGAGAGGACACACAAACACGACACAGAGCAAACCAAAAGTAGTGAAACAAAAATTAATATTATCAACAACAGTATCAATATTAGTTACAATTTCAACATAGCAGTGATTAAAAATCCCTCATTGACATTATCATTAGACATTTAGTTTATGAGATGCGATGCAAGTGTAAGCCACCGTGACACTATTGTTCATTTTTTATATATATTTTTTTTATTAATGTTTGTAATGATAATATCAATGAGGGATTTTTAATCACTGCTATGTTGAAATTGTTACTTATATTGATGCTGTTGTTGATAATATTCATTTTTGTCTCACTACTTTTAGATTGTTCCGTGTCATGTTTGTGTGTCCTCAATTGCTCTGTTTATTGCTATTCTGAATGTTGCTGGGTCGGGTTTTGTTTTGAAATTGTATTGCATTATTATGGTATTGTTGTGTATTGTTTTCATAAAAAAATAAATAAATAAAAAAAATTAAATAAAAAAATAAAATAAAAAAAATTTAAAAATCGTTTTTGAATCGAGAATCGTGTTGAATTGAAGAAAAAAAAATCGATTCTGAATCGAATCGTGACCCCAAGAATCGATTTTGAATCGAATCGTGGGACACCCAAAGATTACCAGCCCTAGTAGATAATGTGTAGATAGTGTGTGTATGATCATCTTCTGCAGTCCCAAGGGGTTGGAATGTCTAACTCACCTTGTCTGGAGTCGGCTTGTTTTTTGTCACCATTTTCTCTTCTGACCAAAGACGGCAAACAATGTATCATGTCATGTATCATCTCCCTATGTGTAGCATTAAAAGATTACAGTTGGTACAAAACGCGGCTCCTAGACTTTTGACAAGAACAAGAAAGTTTGATCATATTACGCCTATACTGTACATACCTATATATACCTATATACATATATATACCTATACTGGCTCACCTGCACTGGCTTCCTGTGCATTTAAGATGTGACTTTAAGGTTTTACTACTTACGTATAAAATACTACACGGTCTAGCTCCATCCTATCTTGCTGATTGTATTGTACCATATGTCCCGGCAAGAAATCTGCGTTCAAAGAACTCCGGCTTATTAGTGATTCCCAGAGCCCCGAAAAAAGTCTGCGGGCTATAGAGCGTTTTCTATTGGGGCTCCAATACTCTGGAATGCCCTCCCGGTAACAGTTAGAGATGCTACCTCAGTAGAAGCATTTAAGTCCCATCTTAAAACTCATTGGTATACTCTAGCCTTTAAATAGACACCCCTTTTAGATCAGTTGATCTGCCGTTTCTTTTCTGCTCTGATTCGGTGACCACAGATGAAGCGCTAGCTGTCCAAAGTCGGGACCCAGGGTGGACCACTCATCTGTGCATCAGTTGGGGACGTCTCTATGCTGCTGACTTGTCTCCACTCAACATGATCTCCTGCTTGCCCCACTATGGACTGGACTCTCACACTATTATGCTAGATCCACAATGGACTGGACTCTCACACTATTATGTTAGATCCACTATGGACTGGACTCTCTCACTATTATGTTAGATCCACTATGGACTGGACTCACACTATTATGCTAGATCCACTATGGACTGGACTTTCACACTATTATGCTAGATCCACTATGGACTGGACTCACACTATTATGTTGGATCCACTATGGACTGGACTCACACTATTATGTTAGATCCACTATGGACTGGACTCTCACTATTATGCTAGATCCACTATGGACTGGACTCTCACACTATTATGTTAGATCCACTATGGACTGGACTCACACTATTATGTTAGATCCACTATGGACTGGACTCTCGCTATTATGCTGGATCCACTATGGACTGGACTCACACTATTATGTTGGATCCACTATGGACTGGACTCACACTATTATGTAAGATCCACTATGGACTGGACTCTCACTATTATGCTAGATCCACTATGGACTAGACTCTCACACTATTATGCTAGCTCCACTATGGACTGGACTCTCACACTATTATGTTAGATCCACTATGGACTGGACTCTCACTATTATGCTAGATCCACTATGGACTAGACTCTCACACTATTATGCTAGATCCACTATGGACTGTACTCGCACTATTATGTTAGATCCACTATGGACTGGACTCACACTATTATGTTAGATCCACTATGGATTGGACTCTCACTATTATGCTAGATCCACTATGGACTGGACTCTCACTATTATGCTAGATCCACTATGGACTGGACTCCCTCACTATTATGTTAGATCCACTATGGACTGGACTCACACTATTATGCTAGATCCACTATGGACTGGACTCTCACACTATTATGCTAGATCCACTATGGACTGGACTCACACTATTATGTTGGATCCACTATGGACTGGACTCACACTATTTTGTTAGATCCACTATGGACTGGACTCTCACTATTATGCTAGATCCACTATGGACTGGACTCTCACTATTATGCTGGATCCACTATGGACTGGACTCTCACACTATTATGCTAGATCTACTATGGACTGGACTCACACTATTATGTTGGATCCACTATGGAATGGACTCTCACACTATTATGCTAGATCCACTAAGGACTGGACTCACACTATTATGTTAGATCCACTATGGACTGGACTCTCACACTATTATGTTAGATCCACTATGGACTGGACTCTCACACTATTATGTTAGATCCACTATGGACTGGACATCTGCGGTCCCCTCCAAGGTTTCTCATTGTCATCCCACTGGGTTGAGTTTTCTCTTGCCCTGATGTGGGATCTGAGGGTGTCGTTGTGGCTTGTGCAGCCCTTTGAGACACTTGTGATTTAGGGCTATATAAGTAAACATTGATTGATTGATTGATCATGTCCCACAAGAATGACTTATAAGATAGTCCTGAGGTATGTTTAGAGGGAATTTGTCACAATAATTGCTACCAAAAAGGGTCAATTGTCACAATTGCGAACATTGAGCTTCTGATGGTTTATCAGTCATTTGCATAGTAGGCCACTTATAACCTGAATATGTAATAAAGGTCTGCTTTTCTACTTCTGAGAGTTCATGAGCTGACCAAATATCGTTTTGTATCATGTTTGTACTTGCAAATTGACAGCAGCGCTGTAACCTTTACCTGTGACCTTGTTGAATACAATTCTGAGAACCGTAACTAAAGACCTGATCCTCGGAGATGTTCAGCAAAAGAATTGTTCATAGCTAGTCTTATTTCCACAAATGTCTGTCTCTCTCCACAGTGAGTGTGCTCACTTTTCAAGGGAGAGTCATGATCGAATCAACCTGGGTTTTTTCCCCACAGGTTCTCTTTATTAACTCGTTCAATGACTCACCCCATGAGTCCCTAAGTCTTAACTCTTGCCCAACGACTCAACGACCGTGACTAAGAAGCTGGATACAAAATATAGGGAAAAAACACGCGCTCTCCAAAAAAACCCGTAA
Source organism: Entelurus aequoreus (assembly GCF_033978785.1). Classification (NCBI taxonomy): domain Eukaryota; kingdom Metazoa; phylum Chordata; class Actinopteri; order Syngnathiformes; family Syngnathidae; genus Entelurus; species Entelurus aequoreus. Next base: position 37,114,728 of record NC_084753.1, read on the forward strand.
TAAAACAAAAATAAAGAGGTGCACGGATTGCAAAAAGTGTACTTAGAAGAAAAAGCAAAGCTAGCAACACTCGTGTCCTTCGAATAATTTTAATACAAACTGTGCAGGCGCTACAAAACACAGACCTAGGAGTCTACTGGCCAGACACCATCACCAATGCCAGCCTGTGGGAACTCACCACACAAGAACCAGTGGAACTGCAAATCAGGAGAAGGAAGTGGAGCTGGATAGGCCACACACTCAGAAAACCCAATAAATCAATCACCAAACAGGCACTAACCTGGAACCCACAGGGAAAAAGAAACAGAGGGAGACCAAGAACAACCTGGAGAAGAAGCACGGAACAGGAGATGAGGGCTGAGGGGCTGTCATGGCAACAACTCGACCGAAGGGCACAAGACCGGAATGGATGGAAGGCTTTCGTCGGCGGCCCATGTTCTTCAGGGAATACTAAGGCCTAAGTAAGTATAGAAAAATAAATAAAGCAATAAAAAAATGTAAAACATATGAATAAATAAAAAAATAAATTAAAAAATAAATATGAAAAAATGTGTGGACAACCACTATAATAAATGGACTGGATACTGGAGACTGAATACAGACCAGGAACGCTCCAAATCCTCTTTAGCCTAATCCGATACTTCTCAATTCTTTTTTTGGCCATGCCCCCACTTGCTGACATCATTTTTGACCCCCCCAAAAAAAAGTTCGATACAAAGTTTTCCTCGAGATATTTTCCTAACTTTCATACTGGCTACATTAATTGAAACAGCGCGTTGAGGTCTTGACGAAAAAGACTTCGGGCAGTATTTAAAGACAGCTATACACAAGACCGTACCCATCATAGACATCTTATAAGGGTACGCAGCATCGAGCGCTACTGCCTACTGGCGCTGACGAGACGCGGGCCGCCATCTTGGAGTGGTGATCCGCTCCACTCAGTGCAATTCATTTGGCAGGAGCAATGAACTGTCAGCGCATTTAATTCATCTTACCTCACTGAATACCACTGATTTTCACGCGCTTTTTTGTCATACGTGTAGCTATGCTAAAGGACACATGTTTTATTATTCATTGTTTGCTTAACAGTAATAGAATATTTTTACATGCTATAAGTGACCAGACGTCCGAGATCAAAACTGGGAATATAATCCCAGAGAAGGGGGAAAAAAACGGTCAGCTATTTTTAAATTGAAGAAACAATATGATTAGGTTATATATACATGCGTATATCCTACATAAACAATGTATAAATACATTAGATATCACCCCAAAAGGGACAAGCAGTAGAAAATGGATGGATATCTTAGGGACATATAGCCTGTAGTATAACCTATAGTTCATAGCGGGGTGAACACATAGCCTAGTAGTTCAACAGTAATACCAAAAATCACCCCATTCCATGGTGTCAGGTAAGTGTGGCAGGGCCTTTTCCCATTTATCACATATTTTGTCCCACACATTTCACGAAGGTGGGCTACACAAAATTGGGTTGGAAAGCCAGACTAAATTTAGACTTGTATAATATTGTATAGCCACTGTCCATCTGATTGTCTAGTTAGCTAACATATATTAACCACCACCCCTCCCCCGGTCCTAACTTTTACCCCTGTTGGCTTTTACAATCTTTATCTTAATCATTTATTTAAACTTTATGTTATTCAAAAATGACATTTTTAAATGTAATTAATTTCATTGACAAGCAATTCTATTATGGTCCTACTCTTGTTTGCTAGCGGCTGCGATCTTTGCTCCTTCTCAACTCGGTGGTAATATTCTTTTCACAAAATACAACCAATAGTATGGTAATGTTAAATCTTACTTGTGAAAAGTAATCCCCCGATTCCTTTTTTCAACAGTCTGCTCATTTGAGCAGGAAAACGCTGAACACCATCTTTGTTTTCTACCTGTCAACTGTCAGTTTAGGCTGGCTCCTCGTCACCACTTCAAGATGGCGGCCCAATTTCTCGCGTTACAGCAGCCAATACTGCGTCTACTTATAAGATGTCTATGTGCGTATCATGACACAAACCACTTGGAAGATTCCTGCGGCAGTATAAATACGTTTTTTTCCCCCAAACAACTACTTTCAGTGTCTACTATTTATGGCAATGGAGGAGACAATGGAACGGTAAATAATTACAGTAGGTTAGAAAAGTGTGAATGACACATTAGTGTGGTACACTCAAAACTAGACCACCATTTCAGTTTTGAGAATTTATGTTAAAAACTGATGGTCATTTATTTCACCCCAAAAAATATTACAGTTTAATATTGTTGTAAGGACCTGGAGTAATTATTGCAACATTCGGTGCGAAACAAAACATTAAAACTGGGAAACGGGAGGGCGGAACCAAAGTGCCGGGCGCGCCGGACTTCTCGGGTTGAGGACACTTCCGCCTCCTCGCCGGACTGATGTCGGGAGCTGCGGTGCTTCATTCCTGTGTCAATATTGACCTTCTTTTCAGGTCGGTACACGGTGAAAATCACACAAATATTTATTTTCGTGAATAATAACGTTTTATGACATGTTTTACGACCTCTGTGTTGGATTGTAGACGTGAAAAGTCGCGTTAATAACTTTGAATTTTAACAACACGGCTGTGTTGTAAAATGGCGGCGATGATTGAGTTGACTTTAGCCCTGATCACGTGACATATATGAATGAAACTTGTTTGTATGACGGTAATAATGGGCGGGAAAGTAAATATAAACCTGTATTTAATTGCACTCAAATATCTTCAGAAAAATCCCGCAAATAAGCTGGAAACAGGCACTTCAACTTGAAACTGTGAATTTGGATACATAGTTACAGTATATGTGTATTTGAATGTGAGTGGAGAGAAATGTTAAACATACATGTGTGTTGTTTACTATTTATCTTTTATTTGACAGCCTACCATAGGATGTTTAAAGGCCTACTGAAATGACATTTTTTATTTAAACGGGGATAGCAGATCCATTCTATGTGTCATACTTGATCATTTCGCGTTATTGCCATATTTTTGCTGAAAGGATTTAGTAGAGAACATCGACGATAAAGTTCGCAACTTTTGGTCGCTGATAAAAAAAAAGCCTTGCCTGTACCGGAAGTAGCGTGACGTCACAGGTTGAAAGGCTCCTCACATTTCCCCATTGTTTACACCAGCAGCGAGAGTGATTCGGACCGAGAAAGCGACGATTACCCCATTAATTTGAGCCAGGATGAAAGATTTGTGGATGAGGAAAGTGAGAGTGAAGGATTAGAGTGCAGTGGAGGACGTATCTTTTTTCGCTCTGACCGTAACTTAGGTACAAGGGTTCATTGGATTCCACACTTTCTCCTTTTTCTATTGTGGATCACGGATTTGTATTTTAAACCACCTGGGATACTTTATCCTCTTGAAAATGAGAGTCGAGAACGCAAAATGGACATTCACAGTGACTTTTATCTCCATGACAATACATCGACAAAGCACTTTAGCTACGGAGCTAACGTGATAGCATCGTGCTTAACTGCATATAGAAACAGACAAAATAAGCCCCTGACTGGAAGGATAGACAGAAGATCAACAATACTACCAAACTCTGGACCTGTAACCACACGGTTAATGCTGTACCGCCTGGCGAAGCCTAGCAATGCTGTTGCTAACGACACCATTGAAGCTAACTTAGCTACGGGACCTCGACAGAGCTATGCTAAAAACATTAGCTCTCCACCTACGCCAGCCCTCATCTGCTCATCAACATCCGTGCTCACCTGCGTTCCAGCGATCGACGGCGCGACGAAGGACTTCACCCGATCATCGATGCGGTCGGCGGCCCAGAGACGGAGGAAGTCAAGGTGAGGACAGTAGCGCGTCTGCTATCCAACTCAAAGTCCTCCTGGTTGTGTTGCTGCAGCCAGCCGCTAATACACCGATCCCACCTACAGCTTTCTTCTTTGCAGTCTCCATTGTTCATTAAACAAATTGCAAAAGATTCACCAACACAGATGTTCAGAATACTGTGGAATTTTGCAATGAAAACAGAGCTGTTTGTATTGGGATACAATGTGTCCACATACTTCCGCTTCAACTCTTGACGTCACGCGCAAACGTCATCATCCAAAGACGTTTTCAGCTGGAAGTTTCCCGGGAAATTTAAAATTGCACTTTATAAGTTAACCCGGCCGTATTGGCATGTGTTGCAATGTTAAGATTTCATGATTGATGTATAAACTATCAGACTGCGTGGTCGCTAGTAGTGGCTTTCAGTAGGCCTTTAAACAGACATGCGAACTTGGGTAAAGCTGCAATTATTTTTGTAATTGTTAAGTTAAAGTTAAAGTACCCTGAGATGGGTAGGTCGTGAGTTCAAACCCCGGCCAAGTCATACCAAAGAGTATAAAAATGGGACCCATTACTTCCCTGCTTGGCACTCAGCATCAAGGGTTGGAATTGGGGGTTAAATCACCAAAAATGATTCCCGGGCGCGGCCACCGCTGCTGCTCACTGCTCCCCTCACCTCTCAGGTGGTGATCTAGGGTGATGGGTCAAATGCAGAGAATCATTTCGCCACACCTAGTGTGTGTGTGTGTGGAATAAAGAGCCGGATGTCGGAAGAAGAAGGAATAGCTTAATCACGGACCTGGAAGCTTTTAAAGGCCTACTGAAACCCACTACTACCGACCACGCAGTCTGATAGTTTATATATCAATGATGAAATCTTAACATTATAACACATGCCAATACGGCCGGGTTAACTTATAAAGTGACATTTTAAATTTGCCGCTAAACTTCCGGTTCGAAACGCCTCTGAGGATGACGTATGCGTGTGACGTAGCCCGGCGAACACGGGTATGCCTTCCACATTGAAGCCGATACGAAAAAGCTCTGTTTTCATTTCATAATTCCACAGTATTCTGGACATCTGTGTTCGTGAATCTGTTTCAATCATGTTCATTGCATTATGGAGAAGGAAGCCGAGCAAGCAAAGAAGAAAGTTGTCGGTGCGAAATGGACGTATTTTTCGAACGTAGTCAGCCACAACAGTACAAAGCCGGCGCTTCTTTGTTTACATTCCCGAAAGATGCAGTCAAGATGGAAGAACTCGGATAACAGAGACTCTAACCAGGAGGACTTTTGATTTGGATACACAGACGCCTGTAGAGAACTGGGACAACACAGTCTCTTACCAGGATTACTTTGATTTGGATGACAAAGACGCAGACGTGCTACTGTGAGTATGCAGCTTTGGCTTTTTTTTGCGTATGTACGTAACTTTTTTAAAATATATAAGCTTTATGAACCTTGGGTTAGGTGAACGGTCTTTTGGGCTGAGTGATTGTGTGTGTTGATCATGTGTTTGAATTGTATTGGCGTGTTCTATGGAGCTAGGAGCTAGCAGAGGAGCTAGGAGCTAGCATAACACGTACCGTACCGTACGTGCGCGTCACGTACGTAACTTTTTAAAAATATATAAGCTTTATGAACCTTGGGTTAGGTAAACGGTCTTTTGGGCTGAGTGATTGTGTGTGTTGATCAGGTGTTTGAATTGTATTGGCGTGTTCTATGGAGCTAGGAGCTAGCAGAGGAGCTAGGAGCTAGCATAACAAACACGCAGGTGTTTTTATGCAGGATTAATTTGTGGCATATTAAATATAAGCCTGGTTGTGTTGTGGCTAATAGAGTATATATATGTCTTGTGTTTATTTACTGTTGTAGTCATTCCCAGCTGAATATCAGGTCACCCCCGGCTCTCACAGCATCTTCCCTATCTGAATAGCTTCAACTCCCCACTAGTCCTTCACTTGCACTTTACTCATCCACAAATCTTTCATCCTCGCTCAAATTAATGGGGAAATTGTCGCTTTCTCGGTCCGAATCTCTCTCACTTCATGCGGCCATCATTGTAAACAATAGGGAACTTTGCGTATATGTTCAACTGACTACGTCACGCTACTTCCGGTAGGGGCAAGCCTTTTTTTTATCAGATACCAAAAGTTGCAATCTTTATCGTCGTTGTTCTATACTAAATCCTTTCAGCAAAAATATGGCAATATCGTGAAATGATCAAGTATGACACATAGAATAGATCTGCTATCCCCGTTTAAATAAAACAAATTCATTTCAGTAGGCCTTTAAAACGTATTTGATTGAATTGGCTTTGAACAAACAATTTGCCATATGCATTTATTATTACTGTTTTAATATGCGTGGTTGTATTTGCTTTTAACTTATTTGTCCTGTAAAGCAGCAGTCCCCAACCACCGGTCCGGTCCGTGACTCATTTCAAAGTCAATCAATGAAAGTTTACTTATATAGCCCGAAATCACGAGTGTCTCAAAGGGCTGCACAAGTCACAACGACATCCTCGGCTCAGATCCCACGTCAGGGCAAGAAAAAAACTCAACCCAATGGGATGACAATGAGAAACCTCGGAGGGGACCGCAGATGTTAGTTCTGTACCTGCGCCCTGATGGTAGTGAGATGATGTATTGGTGTAGTAGGAGAGTCATATCCTGGACTATTGTGTTTGCCAGTCGAATGATGGAGCTGTGGTTTAGACCTGAGATGTTGGGTGTGGGTAGGCCGGTGATTTTAGCTGCTGTGTTTGTAATGCGTGTGAGTTTGGTCCGGTTGGATACAGAAAGCATAGTGGAAAAAAACATGTGGAACAGTACAGAAGGATGGGTAGAACGATGCAGTAATAACAGGAGGTGAGGTGCAACGTATAGTCCTTTAAAGGCCTACTGAAATGAATTTTTTTTATTTAAACGGGGATAGCAGATCTATTCTATGTGTCATACTTGATCATTTCGCGATATTGCCATATTTTTGCTGAAAGGATTTAGTATAGAACAACGACGATAAAGATTGCAACTTTTGGTATCTGATAAAAAAAAGGCTTGCACCTACCGGAAGTAGCGTGACGTAGTCAGTTGAACATATACGCAAAGTTCCCTATTGTTTACAATGATGGCCGCATGAAGTGAGAGAGATTCGGACCGAGAAAGCGACAATTTCCCCATTAATTTGAGCGAGGATGAAAGATTTGTGGATGAGTAAAGTGCAAGTGAAGGACTAGTGGGGAGTTGAAGCTATTCAGATAGGGAAGATGCTGTGAGAGCCGGGGGTGACCTGATATTCAGCTGGGAATGACTACAACAGTAAATAAACACAAGACATATATATACTCTATTAGCCACAACACAACCAGGCTTATATTTAATATGCCACAAATTAATCCTGCATAAAAACACCTGCGTGTTTGTTATGCTAGCTCCTAGCTCCTCTGCTAGCTCCTAGCTCCATAGAACACGCCAATACAATTCAAACACCTGATCAACACACACAATCACTCAGCCCAAAAGACCGTTTACCTAACCCAAGGTTCATAAAGCTTATATATTTTTAAAAAGTTACGTACGTGACGCGCACATACGGTCAAGTTATCGAATGTTTAGCAGCCAAGGCTGCATACTCACGGTACCTGATATTCAGCTGGGAATGACTACAACAGTAAATAAACACAAGACATATATTTACTCTATTAGCCACAACACAACCAGGCTTATATTTAATATGCCACAAATTAATCCTGCATAATAACACCTGCGTGTTTGTTATGCTAGCTCCTAGCTCCTATGCTAGCTCCTAGCTCCATAGAACACGCCAATACAATTCAAACACCTGATCAACACACACAATCACTCAGCCCAAAAGACCGTTCACCTAACCCAAGGTTCATAAAGCTTATATATTTTTAAAAAGTTACGTACGTGACGCGCACGTACGGTACGGTACGTGTTATGCTAGCTCCTAGCTCCTCTGCTAGCTCCTAGCTCCATAGAACACGCCAATACAATTCAAACACATGATCAACACACACAATCACTCAGCCCAAAAGACCGTTCACCTAACCCAAGGTTCATAAAGCTTATATATTTTTAAAAAGTTACGTACATACGCAAAAAAAAGCCAAAGCTGCATACTCACAGTAGCACGTCTGCGTCTTTGTCATCCAAATCAAAGTAATCCTGGTAAGAGTCTGTGTTGTCCCAGTTCTCTACAGGCGTCTGTGTATCGAAGTCAAAAGTCCTCCTGGTTAGAGTCTCTGTTATCCGAGTTCTTCCATCTTGACTGCATCTTTCGGGAATGTAAACAAAGAAGCGCCGGCTGTGTACTGTTGTGGCTGACTACGTTCGAAAAATACGTCCATTTCGCACCGACAACTTTCTTCTTTGCTTGCTCGGCTTCCTTCTCCATAATGCAATGAACATGATTGAAACAGATTCACGAACACAGATGTCCAGAATACTGTGGAATTATGAAATGAAAACAGAGCTTTTTCGTATCGGCTTCAATGTGGAAGGCATACCCGTGTTCGCCGGGCTACGTCACACGCATACGTCATCCTCAGAGGCGTTTCGAACCGGAAGTTTAGCGGCAAATTTAAAATGTCACTTTATAAGTTAACCCGGCCGTATTGGCATGTGTTATAATGTTAAGATTTCATCATTGATATATAAACTATCAGACTGCGTGGTCGGTAGTAGTGGGTTTCAGTAGGCCTTTAATATGCCACAAATTAATCCTGCATAAAAACACCTGCGTGTTTGTTATGCTAGCTCCTAGCTCCTATGCTAGCTCCTAGCTCCATAGAACACGCCAATACAATTCAAACACCTGATCAACACACACAATCACTCAGCCCAAAAGACCGTTCACCTAACCCAAGGTTCATAAAGCTTATATATTTAAAAAAAGTTACGTACATACGCAAAAAAAAGTTGCGCACATACGGTCAAGCGATCAAATGTTTAGAAGCCAAAGCTGCATACTCACAGTAGCACGTCTGCGTCTTTGTCATCCAAATCAAAGTAATCCTGGTAAGAGTCTGTGTTGTCCCAGTTCTCTACAGGCGTCCGTGTATCGAAGTCAAAAGTCCTCCTGGTTAGAGTCTCTGTTATCCGAGTTCTTCCATCTTGACTGCATCTTTCGGGAATGTAAACAAAGAAGCGCCGGCTGTGTACTGTTGTGGCTGACTACGTTCGAAAAATACGTCCATTTCGCACCGACAACTTTCTTCTTTGCTTGCCCAGCTTCCTTCTCCATAATGCAATGAACATGATTGAAACAGATTCACGAACACAGATGTCCAGAATACTGTGGAATTATGAAATGAAAACAGAGCTTTTTCGTATTGGCTTCAATGTGGAAGGCATACCCGTGTTCGCCGGTCTACGTCACGCACATACGTCATCCTCAGAGGCGTTTCGAACCGGAAGTTTAGCGGCAAATTTAAAATGTCACTTTATAAGTTAACCCGGCCGTATTGGCATGTGTTATAATGTTAAGATTTCATCATTGATATATAAACTATCAGACTGCGTGGTCGGTAGTAGTGGTTTTCAGTAGGCCTTTAAGTTTACGAATGGCTGACAGTCTTTGTTGACTTCTTTTTTTGAATGTCCGCGGTGTGCTGATCAAAGGTGAGTTTATTTTCTGAGGTTGCAGTAATGCTTGTGTGTGAATGATATTGGAGCACAGTGATGCTCACAAAGTGCATTGTTAAATGTGTTTCACGATATATATTGATATGGTTTTATCGGCCCAACCTTACGGTTTGTTTTTGATTATTATATTTTCATCATTGTGAGAAGCCTTGATTGAAATCAAAATCACAATTTGATTAATTGTCCAGCCCGAGAAGATGGTTAACGATGGTCAATGGTCATGTGTTTGCTGTCTTGTGCCCTGTCACGTCTATAAAGAACATATTCTGCCTGAGAAACAGGAGTGGATCTGCAGAATGAAGCAAGAGGAGCCACAGCCCCTCCAAATTAAAGTGGAAGACAAGGCGCCACACTTTGAAAATGAAAAGGAGGACCCACTGATCCCCCATTTTAAAGAAGAAGAGGAGGAACACAGCATCAGTCAGGAGGGAGAGCATCTTGAAGGACTGGAGGAGGTTGATGTCACCAAGATGCCAGTGACTGGTGTCCCTGTGAAGAGTGAAGGTGATGAGGTCAAAGGTGAAAGTGAGGAGAAGAGAGAGGCGGAGCCTCCAAGCAGCAGCTCAACTCAACACATGACAACAGAAGCTGATGGAGACCACTGTGGAGGATCACAAGCAGACAAGCTCTTAGCTCCACTATCAGATAGTGAGGACACAACGTCACACTCTCCTGACACTGATGATGAAGACTCTAAAGATGATAAGACATGTCACACTGACAACACACGCCTGACGTGTTCTCACTGCGACAAAACCTTTAGTTACCATTGTCGTCTGAAAACACACATGAGGACACACACTGGAGAAAAGCCGTTTCCCTGCTCAGTGTGTGGTAAAGGCTTTGCACGAAAAGACGTGTTGAAGGAACACATGAGAACGCACACTGGCGAAAAACCGTTTACCTGCTCAGAATGTGGTAAAAGTTTTGTAACAAGTACGAATTTGAAAGTACACATGAGAATGCACACCAGAGAAACACCTTTTTCTTGTTCAATGTGTGGCAAAGGTTTTGTAACAAGTACAAATTTAAAAGTCCACATGAGAATGCACACCAGAGAAAACACTTTTGGCTGTTCAATCTGTGGTAAAAGTTTTCTGCAAAATCACGATTTGAAAAGACACATGAGAATGCACACTGGTGAAAAACCTTTTACCTGTTCAATCTGCGGCAAAGATTTTGTACAAAGTCAATATTTGAAAGTACATATGAGGATACACACCGGTGCAAAACCTTTTTCTTGTTCAATCTGCGCTAAGGATTTTGTACAAAGTCAATATTTGAAAGTACACATGAGAATACACACTGGCGCAAAACCTTTCACTTGTTCAATCTGTGGGAAAGGTTTTACACAAAGTCAATGTTTGAAAAAACACATAAGAGTACACACCGGAGAGAAAGTGTTGAGTTGCAGTGTGTGTGGTGAAAGATTTTCTTATAAGTACCAGTGTAAGAAACACAAGTGTGCTGGTGAGAACAGCACCAGGATTTGAAATAAACTCACATTTTTGTTAACTTTGACTTTGTAACATCAGCACATATAACATGTGTGACATCATTGTGTGTGTGTGTGTAACACAATCTTCTTAATATGATTCTACCACGTATAGAATCGATATTTTAGATGTGTGCTGTTTTCAGTCAAGTACATGCATTCATATACAACATTGTGCATTTTTAATAAAAAACCAAATAATTTGACTGAAGAGGTGAGAGTAAATGGTACAAAATATATAATAAACATGTAAGAGGTGTATAGATATTCACAATTCACTTTTATACTTATTTATAGTAGTGTTTTTATATAAGTTTTTTAAATAATGAAGTGTTAAATTTTTTTTTCCATTTCTAATTGTAAATAATTGCATGGATGAATGACATACATATGTGTTCATACCTTTGCTTTTGAGTACACATAAATCCCTCTTAGTTCATATTTACTGGTTCACATCTGAAACATCTTCTGGACCACTTCTGGAAGCATATTATTATTTACTTTATACATCATTTGAGCTGGTGAGGGTCTTGGCAACAGGGACAGCGGGCCTGGGCTACTTCCCCAGGAGCCAAGTCAGTGGGGCAAAGAGAGACACCATCTACTCCAGGAAGAGGTCAGAGCAGGGTTGGAGGAAGAGCGAGTGGGCAGGACAGTGGGACTCCGGCAGCAGGGAAAATGGACTAGGTGGGAGAGCACGGTGCAGCGCAAAGTCACCTGGTCAAACATCAGGCAGGCAGACTCCCACAGCGTCTGGTTTCTAGTGCAGGCAGTCTCCAGGCCTTCACTGGCCCTGCAAACCATGATGTGTGGGGAAAGAGCGAGACACTTTCCTGTCCTCTTTGCTGTGGTAGGGCCACCATAGAGGATCTCATCAACAGCTTCCCAAAGGTTCCCTATGGTCAATATTAAAATGAACTGCATTTTTCTAATGAAAGACACTGCTGTTTCGAAATGTCTCCAGTGGATGTCGCATGCCATGACCTGGTACTCAAAGCAGTTTCTGAGAGCATAGCCTCAGCCATCAGCACCAGCAAACACCATCGTGCTTCAGAGAAGGCAATCCTCCTTATGAAAGCTGGAGAGAGACCCCGGGCATGCCCACAGACAACAACAGGCCTCCTCCACAGAGCCCCTGATTGGCAGCTGCACGTTGACTTGGGAAAACGGTTGAGGTTCCCCTAGCACAGGGGTCGGCAACCCGCGGCTCCTTGACCACTCTGATGCGGCTCAGCTACATACATGCCGACCCCCCCGATTTTCCCAGGAGATTGATGGATGTCAGTGTCTCTCATAAATTACTCCCAGGGAAAAAATAATCCCATTTACACTCTAATTACTAAATAAAGGGCGTGCCCTAATTGCACTGCAGTAATTGTCCTCTATAGCATTTACATACAGCGTGCCAGTCCAGCCACATGTTGCATGTTGTTATTACTTGCACACACAGGAGACAGCAAAGCATACTTACTCATCAGCCACACAGCTTACACTGACGGTAGCCGTATCAAACAACTTTAACATTGTTACGTTACAAATATGCGCCACACTGTGAACCCACACCAAAAAAGAATGAAAAACACATTTCTGGAGAACATCCCACCGTAACACAACATAAACACAACACAACCATTACCCAGAATCCCATGCAGCCCTAACTCTTCCGGTCTACATTATACACCCCCGCTACCACCAAATCCCCCCACACATCAACCCCCCCCCCCCCCCCCCTTCCGTTGGTTGAGCGGAAGAGTTAGGGCTGCATGGGATTCTGGGTATTGGCACCGTCAGTGTAAGATGTGTGGCTGCTGAAATTGCATTCTACATGTGGTCGAGCAGGTACACTGTTAGGGCAGACTGTAGAGGGCGCCAAATGCAGTGTCATCACGCTCTGATATTCGGGAGTCTCCTGGGAAAAGTGAGAGGGTTGGCAAGTATGACGCTATCAAGCGCCATTAGTTCAAAACTCGCGGGCTGCACTAACATCAAATTTCCACATTAAAGTGCGTGCCGGTGCGTGTGTCGGAGACCCCTAGTTAACATAGCACAAAGCATTTAAGCTTTGTATGCAGTGTTTTTCATTTTAATAAAATTTTTGTGGCTCCCATTACTTTCTTTAATTTGTGAAACTTGCCAAAATGGCTCTTTGAGTGGTAAAGGTTGCCGACCCCTGCCCTAGCACATTGCACCAACATCTCTCCGGCCAGACGATCATCACGTCTGAGGGTTCAAAACACCTGATCAGACTGGAACTTACAGTGCCCGGGGAAGAGCGGATTGCAGAAGCCAATGAAAGGAAACGTGCTAAGTACCAGGAACTGGTAGAGTAGTGTAGGGGCAGGGTCTGGAGGACATTTTATGACCCCCATGGAAGTTGGCTGTAGAGGTTTCACAGGTCGCTCTCTCTGTGAGGTGTTTGGCCGTTTGGACGTTACAAGGTCGACCAAAAAAAGGGCCATTCAATCCACAAGTGAAGCAGCAGAGTGAAGTGAAGTGAATTATATTTATATAGCGCTTTTCTCTAGTGACTCAAAGCGCTTTACATAGTGAAACCCAATATCTAAGTTACATTTAAACCAGTGTGGGTGGCACTGGGAGCTGTTGGGTAAAGTGTCTTGCCCAAGGACACAACGGCAGTGACTAGGATGGCAGAAGCGGGAATCGAACCTGGAACCCTCAAGTTTCTGGCACGGCCACTCTACCAACCGAGTTATGCCGCTCCAAAGTTGGCTGAAAAGGCCAGATCCGTGGGCTGATCCCCCTGACTGGGTCTCCTGGGCGAGGGTGCAACATCCGAAACATCCAAAGACCTCAGGATACAACATCACTGAAGATGTGTCTTTAAAGTTAAAGAGCAGCTGTGTTGTAACAAGATCATTTACTTTTAACATGTCTGACTTTATGAATAATTTGTTGGGTCTTGATAATCAATTCTATTAATCATCTTTATTATTGTCTTTTGTAATATGAATATTGTTTTGTGATTGTTTTATATGTACGTCCCCAGACCTTAATACAATAATCAATGTATGCTTCAACAAAAGTTGTCAAGTCAAGTCAAGTCAACTTTATTTATATAGCACATTTTCAACAACTTTTTAGATTGAACCAAAGTGCTTTACAGGTTAAAAAAAAGCATGGAGCAAACAAAAAACTAAGCAAAACAAAGAACATAAACAATGAATGTGCTAAACAAGATAGTGCAAATGCAATACGGTAAAAGGGGTCGAATAAAAAGTTTAAAAATTTGCAGAATAATAATAATAAAAGTGCGACAAATTGAAAAATACAACTAAAGCGAAGGGGTGGGAGGGGGGGGGACTAGAAATGGTGGCCTAGTGGGCGGACTCAGCTCGGGTCAAAGGCCAGCGAGAAGAGGTAGGTCTTAAGGAGGGTTTTGAATACCCCCAGGCTCTGGGCTGACCTAATGTGGAGGGGAAGGCTGTTCCAGAGCTTAGGGGCGGCAACGGAAAAGGCTCTGTCCCCTCTGGTCTTTAGCCTGGATCCGGGGACCGCCAAAAGCATTTGGTCAGCTGACCTCAAGGCTCTAGACGAGGTATGGTGATGCAGCAGCTCGGTCAGGTATTGTGGGGCCAGACCATTTAGGGATTTAAAAACAATTAAAAGAAATTTAAAATCAATGCGGTGACGGACAGGGAGCCAGTGGAGTGAGGCCAGCACTGGGGTGATGTGCTCGCGTTTTTTGGTACTGGTGAGGAGACGGGCAGCCGCGTTTTGCACAAGCTGCAAACGGCGGAGTGATGCCTGATCAATGCCAGCGTACAGTGAGTTATTGTTGTCCAGTGTGATGAAGGCGTGGATAGCAGTCTCCAGGTCGCTCTGGGAGAGATAGGCCTTGGTCTTTGCTAGGGTTCTGAGATGGTAAAAGCTGGTACTAACCACTGAGCTGACCTGTTTGGTGAATTTGAAGGCACTATCAAAGATCACACCGAGATTTCTCACGGAGGACCGGATGTTTACACCCAGAGGACCAAGAGCACTGACAGACGAGACTGGAGATGTATCGCCGAAGATGATTATCTCGGTCTTGCTCTCATTAAGGTTGAGGAAGTTAGCACTCATCCATGCTTTAATGTCAGTCAGACAGTCAAGCAGTGGTTGAAGTGCGACCAAAGTTGGGTACAGTGTAGTCAATATTTGTGAGTATGTATTTTGTTCTATTGAATATTGCAGTGAAATGTTTTTAAAATTATTGTCTTTGATTTTTATGTAATTTCCATTGTAGTGTCTAAATTATAGCATGTACATTTTCTATTAGATTGGGCCTGATTTAAATATAACCCAGGTGCCAGAACTCTGGAGGGAGTTATTCCATCGGAAAGCACGTGGGCAACGTCTGATAGGAGTCACCATCTATAGAATTAGTGATGACGGGTCAGAGGTCACAACACATATTTTTTTCAGCAATGGTTCAAACAACTGGGCTTTGTCCAGACTTGCCGGTCCCAAGACTAGCACAACACAGTGGAAGTGTCTTCATGTAAATGGTGCTTAAGGAGAAATGTTCTTGGCAGAGAGGAAGAAAGAGTAACATCCAGCCCATATTCTTCTCCTGGAAGCTGCAGTTCCAGTCCTAGGCTCGTTCGAGTCCTCTTTAGTAACTCACATTCTTTATTACGTTGTTTGTGTTGTGTCTTTTGTGTGTTCATCACTTTATTGAGAGCTGGGATGTTCAATGTGGGTTTCGGTGTCCTGCCTCTTACTGACATCTTGTGGCAAGATGATGTTACTACATCTTCATAAGGTGATTTTTTTTTTTCTTTTTGAACTTCTATTTAAAGGCCTATTGAAATGAATTTTTAAAATTTAAACGGGGATAGCAGATCCATTCTATGTGTCATACTTGATCATTTCGCGATATTGCCATATTTTTGCTGAAAGGATTTAGTAGAGAACAACGACGATAAAGATGGCAACTTTTGGTATCTTATAAAAAAAAAGCCTTGCCCCTACCGGAAGTAGCGTGACGTAGGCAATTGAAAGGCTCCTCACATTTTCCTATTGTTTTCAATGCAGCTAGAGCGATTCGGACCGAGAAAGCGACGATTACCCCATTAATTTGAGCGAGCATGAAAGATTTGTGGATGAGGTACGTTAGAGTGAAGGACTAGAATGCAGTGCAAGACATATCTTTTTTCGCTCTGACCGTAACTTAGGTACAAGCTGGCTCATTGGATTCCACACTCTCTCCTTTTTCTATTGTGGATCACGGATTTGTATTTTAAACCACATCGGATACTATATCCTCTTGAAAATGAGAGTCGAGAACGCGAAATGGACATTCACAGTGACTTTTATCTCCACGACAAAACATCGACGAAACACTTTAGCTACGGAGCTAACGTGATAGCATCGTGCTTAACTGCATATAGAAACAAAATAAATAAATCCCTGACTGGAAGGATAGACAGAAGATCAACAATACTATTAAACCATGGACATGTAACTACACGGTCAATGCTTTCCAGCCTGGCGAAGGTTAACAATGCTGTTGCTAACGACGCCATTGAAGCTAACTTAGCAACCGGACCTCACAGAGCTATGCTAAAAACATTAGCTATCCACCTACGCCAGCCAGCCCTCATCTGCTCATCAACACCTGTGCTCACCTGCGTTCCAGCGATCTACGGTGCGACGAAGGACTTCAGCCGATCACAGATGCGGTCGGCGAGACGGAGGAAGTTAAGGTGTGTTCGGCGGCTAGCGCGTCTGCTATCCATCTCTGTCCTCCTGGCTGTGTTGCTGTATTCCGCCGCTAATACACCAATCCCACCTACAACTTTCTTCTTTGCAGTCTCCATTGTTCATTAAACAAATTGCAAAAGATTCACCAACACAGATGCCCAGAATACTGTGGAATTTTGAAATGAAAACAGAGCTTTTTTGTATTGGATTCAATGGGGTACCAATACTTCCGTATCAACCGTTTATGTCACGCGCATACTTCATCATATCTAGACGTTTTCAACCGGAAGTGTGGCGGGAAATTTAAAATTGCACTTTATAAGTTAACCCGTCCGTATTGGCATGTGTTGCAATGTTAAGATTTCATCATTGATATATAAACTATCAGACTGCGTGGTCGGTAGTAGTGGCTTTCAGTAGGCCTTTAAAGGAGCATATTTACGAATCTGACATGACATTCCACTGGGTTGTGAGTTTTTCCTTGCCCTTATGTGGGCTCTGAACCGAGGATGTCGTTGTGGCTTGTGCAGCCCTTTGAGACACTTGTGATTAAGGGCTATATAAATAAACATTGATTGATTGATATTGAATATGGCCATAAACGGTACTGCAATCACGGTCCAGATTCTGTAGTCTCCTCCCCCTCTCCCTGACTGAGGTCGCCAGGTACGCAGCCTGATGCAGCTCGATGGACTGGGCTACTCCAAGGAAGTTCAAACTTCCACTGCCTCTTACTAGGGGTTGAGGTGTTGGGACCATAATAGCTGAATAGACAAGTCAATAACACATCTCTACCCAACACAGTTTACACAGAAATTAGGCTATTTTCAGGAAGAAGTACGTCATGCCTGCGTACAATATCACACCAAATAGCAACCATATGGTTATTGTCAGTACTATCAGAAAACAAAGACTAAAACAAACTACAACCAATACGAGCAATGGTTATACTGGTGAAAATAAGTAGAGCATGCATTCTGTGATCATGTGATTTGGCTGTCTACATACATTTCAAATTGCCATGATGACAGCTGTGCTAATGTTGGAACCCATTTCCTCAGTGGGGCGGTATAGCTCGGTTGGTGGAGTGGCCGTGCCAGCAACTTGAGGGTTCCAGATTCGATCCCCGCTTCCACCATCCTAGTCACTGCCGTTGTGTCCTTGGGTAAGACCATACTTGCCAACCCTCCCGTTTTTATCGGGAGAATCCCGGTATTCAGCGCCTCTCCCGACAAACTCCCGGTATTCAGCCGGAGCTGGAGGCCACGCCCCCTCCAGCTCAATGCGGACCTGAGTGGCGACACGTCCGCTTTCCCACAAATAAACAGCTTGCCTGCCCAATGACGTCATAACATCTACGGCTTTTAGAGAGTAGAGTGCACAACAAGGAGAGAGAGTTCTTGGTTTCTTATGTGGGTTTATTGTTAGGCAGTTTCATTAACGTCCTCCCAGCGCGGTACCAACACACAACAACAGCAGTCCCGTTTAGTCTACCGTAAAGCAGTTCGTCTGCAGTAAACAGCAATGTTGTGACACTCTTAAACAGGACAATACTGCCATCTATTGGATAGCCTGCAGAACACTGAAATTCAAGTATTTTATTTATATGTATAATAAAATTAAATTAAAAAAAAATAAAAAAAATAAAAAAATATATATATATAGCTAGAATTCACTCAAAGTCAAGTATTTCATACATATATATATATATATATATATATATATATATATATATATATATATATATATGTGTGTATGAAATACTTGATTTGGTGAATTCTAGCTGTAAATATACTATCTTCTTAACCACGCCCCCCCCCCCCCCGATAGCGGAGGTCTCAAGGTTGGCAAGTATGGGTAAGACACTTTACCCACCTGGTCCCAGTGCCACCCACACTGGTTTAAAAGTAACTTAGATATTGGGTTTCACTATGTAAAGCGCTTTGAGTCACTAGAGAAAAAGTGCTATATAAATATTATAATTCACTTCACTTCACTCAGTGTATCAGCATATTGAGAACAAAATAGGCACTGACACTACCCATATAGGTTTTATTTGTGGCACGGTGGAACAGGGGTTAGTTTGTGTGCCTCACAATACGAAGGTTCTGGGTTCTCCCCGTGACTGCGTGGGTTCCCTCCGGGTACTCCGGCTTCCGCCCACCTCCAAAGACATGCACCTGGGGATAGGTTGATTGGCAACACTAAATTGACCCGAGTGTGTGAATGTTGTCTGTTTATCTGTGTTGGCCCTGCGATGAGGTGGCGACTTGTCCAGGGTGTACACCGCCTTCCGCCCGAATGCAGCTTAGATAGGCTCCAGCACCCCCCGCGACCCCGAACGGGACAAGCGGTAGAAAAATGGATGGATATTTTGCCCAGTCAGTTAAAAAAGACTGCAATATCAAAATAGGACAAAATACACACTGACAAATACCAATTATATTTATTGTACCCAATGTTTGTTGAAGCATACATTGCTGAATGCATAAAAGTCTTAGACATACATGTGAAACAATCACAAAACAATATTCATATTACAAAAGAGCGTAATAAGATAATAGAATTGGTTCTCAACACCCAACACATGATTCACTAATATACACTTTTTAAAAAAAAAGTAAATGATCTTGTATAAAACACAACTGCTCAAATGATGTATAAAGTAAATAATAATATGCTTCCAGAAGAAAAACTATCTAATATATTGAATCTATACAAGGTAGAATCATTTTACAGAGATTGTGTACAATGATGTCACACATGTTATATGTGCGGACGTTGTTCGAAAGTCAAAGTTAGCAACGTTTTGACAGTTTATTTCAAATCCTGCGGCTTCATTTGTTGCCGCTGTTCTCCCCAGCACACTTGTGTTTCTTACACTGGTACTTATAGGAGAATCTTTCACCACACACACTGCAACTCAACACTTTCTCACCTGTGTGTGTTCTCATGTGTACTACGAAGTTTCTATGGCGACCAAAGGTTTTGTTGCATATTGTGCACGTGTATGTTTTTTCACCAGTGTGTATTCTCATGTGTACCACAAGGCTTCTAGGGTGACAAAAACTTTTGTCGCAGATTGAACACGAATATGTTTTTTCTCCACTGTGTGTTCTCATGTGTTCTTTCAATTGTTGACTGGTTACAAAATCTTTACCACAGATTGTACAGATAAAAGGTTTTTCTCCGGTGTGTATTCTCATGTGTACTTTCAACTCGCCACTTTGTATGAAACCTTTACCACAGACTGAACATGAAAAACATTTATCTCCAGTGTGTGTTCTCATGTGTCTTTTTAAATTGCGACCTTGTATAATACCTTTACCACAGACTGGACAGATGAAAGGCTTTTCGCCAGTGTGTATTTTGGTGTGCATGATCAAATTGGCCTTGACAGAGAATCTTTTACTGCAAAATGAACACATGAATGGTTTGTCTCCAGTGTGTGTTCTCATGTGTACTTTCAAATCCTGTCTTTGTACAAAATCTTTGCAACAGACCGAACATGAAAAGGGTTTTTCTCCGGTGTGTATTCTCGTGTGTATTTTCAAATTGTGACTTTGTTTAAAACCTTTGCCACAGAATGAGCACGAAAATGGTTTTTCACCGGTGTGTGTTCTCATGTGCGTTTTCAAATGTTGTCTCTGAGTATAATCTTTACCGCAGAGTGAACAACAAAAAGGTTTTTCTCCAGTGTGTTTTCTCATGTGTACTTTCAGGCGACAATGGTATTTAAAGGTTTTGTCGCAGTGAGAACATGTGAAGTGTGTGTTGTCAGTGTGACATGTCTTATCATCTTTAGAGTGTTCATCATCAGTGTCAGGAGAGTGTGACGTTGTGTCCTCACTATCTGATAGTGGAGCTAAGAGCTTGTCTGCTTGTGATCCTCCACAGTGGTCTCCATCAGCTTCTGTTGTCATGTGTTGAGTTGAGCTGCTGCTTGGAGGCTCCGCCTCTCTCCTCTCCTCACTCTCACTGCTGACCTCATCATCTTCACTCTTCACAATGACACCAATCACTGGGAACTCCTCCAACCATTCAGGATGCTCTCCCTCCTGACCGATGCTGTGTTCCTCCTCTTCCTCTTTAAAATGGGAGGTCTGTGGGTCCTCCTGTTCCCTTTTATAGTGCGGGATCTGTGGCTCCTCTTGCTCCATCCTTGAGCGCCACTCCTGTTGCTCAGGGAGAAGGTGCTGTTTATAGACGTCTGCAGGACAAGACGACAAACACATGAGGCACTCAGTACGTTTACAAGATTTTTGATACGGAAAAATATATCGATCTTACCACTGTAGCTTTGTCCAATTTTAGGCAGGAAAATTATTAACATTTTGATTTCAATTATGGCTTCTCACGATCATAAAATTATTAAGGCTGCAACTAACGATTCATTTGATGATCGATTAATCTGTCGATTATTACTTTGATTAATCGATTAATAATCGGATAAAAGAGACAAACTACATTTCTATCCTATCCAGTATTTTATTGGGGAAAAAACAGCATACTGGCACCATACTTATTTTGATTATTGTTTCTCAGCTGTTTGTACATGTTGCAGTTTATAAATAAAGGTTTATTAAAAATAAATAAATAAAAACCTCTGCGCATGCGCATAGCATAGATCCAACGAATCGATGACTAAATTAATCGGCAACTATTTTAATAATCGATTTTAATCGATTAGTTGTTGCAGCCCTAAAAAATATTATACCATAAAACAAAATTATTAATGGATCACGCAACGTGCACGCACATTCTTGAGCTTGTGACGGTGAGCCAGATGATTTTTATTATATTTATTACTATATTTATTACTATTATGTGGATCCACTAGGGACTGTACTTAGAGGGGGGGTTACCCACATATGCGGTCCTCTCCAAGGTTTCTCATAGTCATTCACATTGACGTCCCTTGTGTGGGCTCTGTGCCGAGGATGTCGTTGTGGCTTGTGCAGCCCTTTGAGACTTTTGTGGTTTTAGGGCTATATAAATAAACATTGATTGATTTATTAGTTTATTTGAACAGACACAAGTCACATTGATTAACATTGCTGTAAATGCGCAAGTTTGAGCTACAAAGCTAGTTTCCAACCATAGTCCCTGGGCAAGATGTAGATCGCCAGGTGCAAACAATATACAATTAAAACAACAATCATTAAGAACCTACGTAAAATAGTATAACAATTGATTAATACAGTTTTTTTCAAACTTTTCTGAGCCAAGGCACATTTTTTTCAGTGAAAAAATCTCAAGGCACACCACGAGCAGAAAACGTTAAAAAATGAAACTCAGCAGCCAATATTGACAATAAAAAGTTGTTCTCGCAATTGTTGGATATCAATCAATCAATCAATCAATGTTTATTTATATAGCCCTAAATCACAAGTGTCTCAAAGGGCTGTACAAGCCACAACGACATCCTCGGTACAGAGCCCACATACGGGCAAGGAAAACTCACCCCAGTGGGACGTCAATGTGAATGACTATGAGAAACCTTGGAGAGGACCGCATATGTGGGTAACCCCCCACCCTCTAGGGGAGACCGAAAGCAATGGATGTCGAGTGGGTCTGACATAATATTGTGAAAGTCCAACACAT
This sequence comes from Entelurus aequoreus, assembly GCF_033978785.1. Taxonomy (NCBI): domain Eukaryota; kingdom Metazoa; phylum Chordata; class Actinopteri; order Syngnathiformes; family Syngnathidae; genus Entelurus; species Entelurus aequoreus. The sequence continues at coordinate 37,137,011 of NC_084753.1, forward strand.
CAACGAAAGTCCAGTCCATAGTGGGGCCAGCAGGAACCATCCCGAGCGGAGACGGGTCAGCAGCGTAGAGATGTCCCCATCCGATGGACAGGCTAGCGGTCCACCCCGGGTTGGGAGCGGAGTAGAAAAGAAAAGAAAAGAAACGGCAGATCAACTGGTCTAAAAAGGGAGTCTATTTAAAGGCTAGAGTATACAAATGAGTTTTAAGATGAGACTTAAATGCTTCTACTTAGGTAGTATCTCTAACTTTTACCGGGAGGGCATTCCATAGTATTGGAGCCCGAATAGAAAACGCTCTATAGCCCGCAGACTTTTTTTGGGCTCTGGGAATCACTAATAAGCCGGAGTTCTTTGAACGCAGATATGAATTCAAACCATAACCAAGCATGCATCCCTATAGCTCTTGTCTCAAAGTAGGTGTACTGTCACCACCTGTCACATCACACCCTAACTTATTTTGAGTTTTTTTGGTGTTTTTCTGTGCGTAGTGTTTTACTTCTTGTCTTGCGCTCCTATTTTGTTGTTAATTGTCATGTCATGTACGGATGCACTTTGTGGACGCCGTCTGCTGCTCCACACGCTGTAAGTCTTCGCTGTCGTCCAGCAATCTGTTTTTGTTTACTTCGCAGCCCGTTCAGTTTTATCTTTGTATTGCATAGCCATCCCTAAGCTTCAATGCCTTTTCTTAGCGGCACTTGCCTTTTGTTCATTTTTGGTTTAAGCATTAGACACCTTTTTACCTGCACACTGCCTCCCGCTGTCATCTGCACATTGTGATCACGACAAACCACGTTCCCGACATCTACAAAGCAATTAGCTACCTGCTGCCACCTACTGATATGGAAGAGTATTACACGGTTACTCCACCGATCTCTAGCCAGCACAGACACTCAACAACGACACATTTGCGGATTCTAATTACTGGTTTGAAAAAAATATTTTTAACCCAATTAGGTGAAGTTACATAATCTCCCACGGCACACCAGACTGTATCTCACGGTACACTAGTGTACCGCGGCACAGTGGTTGAAAAACACTGGATTAACATCTCACACACATATACACGGCAACATTCAGCACAGGCACTATGCATTAAGCTTCAACAGCACCATGAACAATTCCACACTGACATGGTTATTTGACACAGCGCTAGTATGCCTCATCAATAATCACAAAACTCAACGAAACAACATTTTCTAAAAATTAATCAATCTTTTTTGTAAGCGTTTTGAAAACAAATGATAAATGTATGCATTATCCTGTTACATCTCACATTCCATATTGTGTTTTGGAAAAAGGTTGTCATAAACGTTACTTAATTCATTAAAAAAACAATACAAAAGAAAACACATTTTTATGCACAAGTAAATATATTCAGTTATAAACATTCATTCACTTTCTTCTTTCCTTCATGGATCCAAACTTTACCGCTGCCTGTATTTTTTTCTATATTTTTTATTTAATAATATGTAGGTGTATTTATTTCAGTATAATAGTGTAAAAAGTTTGGTCATGAAATTATGATAATGGTGTGCCAGGGCATACATGCATATGTGAAATTTAATTGATTATTCTCACCTGTATGTACACTACCGTTCAAAAGTTTGGGGTCACCCAAACAATTTTGTGGAATATCCTTAATTTCTAAGAACAAGAATAGACTGTCGAGTTTCAGATGAAAGTTCTCTTTTTCTGGCCATTTTGAGCGTTTAATTGACCCCACAAATGTGATGCTCCAGAAACTCAATCTGCTCAAAGGAAGGTCGGTTTTGTAGCTTCTGTAACGAGCTAAACTGTTTTCAGATGTGTGAACATGATTGCACAAGGGTTTTCTAATCATCAATTAGCCTTCTGAGCCAATGAGCAAACACATTGTACCATTAGAACACTGGAGTGATAGTTGCTGGAAATGGGCCTCTATACACCTATGTAGATATTGCACCAAAAACCAGACATTTGCAGCTAGAATAGTCATTTACCACATTAGCAATGTATAGAGTGTATTTCTTTAAAGTTAAGACTAGTTTAAAGTTATCTTCATTGAAAAGTACAGTGCTTTTCCTTCAAAAATAAGGACATTTCAATGTGACCCCAAACTTTTGAACGGTAGTGTATATCATCAGTCCTTTAAAGGCCTACTGAAATGAAATGTTCTTATTTAAACGGGGATAGCAGATCCATTCTATGTGTCATACTTGATCATTTCGCGATATTGCCATATTTTGGCTGAAAGGATTTAGTAGAGAACATCGACGATAAAGTTCGCAACTTTTGGTCACTGATAAAAAAGCCTTGCCTGTACCGGAAGTAGCGTGACGTCACAGGTTGTGGAGCTCCTCACATCTGCACATTGTTTACAATCATGGCCACCAGCAGCGAGAGCGATTCGGGCCGAGAAAGCGACGATTACCCCATTAATTTGAGCGAGGATGAAAGATTCGTGGATGAGGAAAGTGAGAGTGAAGGATTAGAGGGCAGTGGAAGCGATTCAGACAGGGAAGATGCTGTGAGAGGCGGGTGGGACCTGATATTCAGCTGGGAATGACTAAAACAGTAAATAAACACAAGACATATATATACTCTATTAGCCACAACACAACCAGGCTTATATTTAATATGCCACAAATTAATCGCGCATAACAAACACTTTCCCCCTCCCGTCCATATAACCCGCCAATACAAATCAAACACCCGCACAACACACTCAATCCCACAGCCCAAAGTACCGTTCACCTCCACAAAGTTTATACAGCACATATATTTCCCCAAAGTCACGTATGTGACATGCACATAGCGGCACGCACATAGCGGCACGCACATAGCGGCACGCACGGACGGGCAAGCGATCAAATGTTTGGAAGCCGCAGCTGCATACTCACGGTAGCGCGTCTGCGTATCCAACTCAAAGTCCTCCTGGTAAGAGTCTCTGTTGTCCCAGTTCTCTACGTGTTTGTGTTGCTGCAGCTGGCCGCTAATACACCGCTTCCCACCTACAGCTTTCTTCTTTGCTGTCTTCATTGTTCATTAAACAAATTGCAAAAGATTCACCAACACAGATGTCCAGAATACTGTGGAATTTTGCGATGAAAACAGACGACTTAATAGCTGGCCACAATGCTGTCCCAAAACGTCCGCTACAATCCGTGACGTCACGCGCAAACGTCATCATACCGAGACGTTTTCAGCAGGATATTTCACGGGAAATTTAAAATCGCACTTTACTAATCTAACCCGGCCGTATTGGCATGTGTTGCAAAGTTAAGATTTCATCATTGATATATAAAGTATCAGACTTCGTGGTCGGTAGTAGTGGCTTTCAGTAGGCCTTTAAAAACCGCCACATCTACACTCTCATGGCAAATAATGCCAACAAACTTGGAATTTTGCAAGTTAGTTTCAATTTCATTTAATACAGTGGCACTCAACACCTCTGGGGGTCTTAAACGACCATTGTGTGTGTGTGGACAAGGATAAGGTTAGGTGGGATTTACCCTGGATAACCTTAGTGTAGAAGGGGCCTTAGACTGGTCAGATCTAGTCTTGCAGCTGGTGCCAAAACCCCAAATATTTACACTCAAACACAAGGAGGGTGTGTCTGGTGTCTGGGCAAGGACGGTTCCGCCTTATTGTAGTGAGAATAACAACTGTTGAGATGCAAACAAGCAATCCTCATGTCAAGGCCAACGACAGTCGTTGAAGTGTAATTTCCCCTCGTTAGACTTGAGGTATTGTGTGGCAGAACCATCGCTGTGGATCGATCACGGTCAGCCCACAATAGTCGGAACCACCCCCGTCAGCATTCCATTCCGTTGTTGTTGACATTATGGGTGTAATATCAACGTACAAACAAGACGGCAATCGCGACTTGGGAGGCTCTCCTTTTTTACAGCCTCTAAATGTCTCCTTACTCGTCAAGCTGAGAACAACAGCACACATCCTCCCTTCACAATAATAGCACGGTGCTGGTCTGGCTGCACTAACAAAATGAAGTTTTCAAAAAAGTACCCACCGTACACAAGCGTATTGTACTTCAAAGGGAACTGCACTTTTTTTTACATTTTGCCTATGCTTTACAATCATTATGACAAGGACATACGTCTTGGAAGATGCGGCTAATATGAGTCACCGTCTAAACTCAAGATTCTAAAACAACTTCAAAACCCTCCATCAACGTTTTATATACACACTGTAATTATATATATAATGTAGTAACAGACACCTTCATATCAATATGTACACACTGCAAGTATATATATATATATATATATATATATATATATATATATATATATATATATATATATATATATATATATATATATATATATATATATATATATATATATATATATATATTAGGGCTGCAACTGTGGAGTTGAAACTCAGTGTGAATGAAGTGTCCCTGCCCTGGAAGTAAGGAGCTGTCTCCTCCTTAATCTTACTCCTTGGTGAAGTACCAGAAAGAACTACATTTCCCAGAACACCAAGGTCAAGATGGCCACCAATTGGCTGATTCAAGGCAGCTGTTAAGGAATGGTGGTGCTGTCTCATTTCATGCAAGCAAGCAGAGCGGCAAGACGCAAAAATCTACAAGATCCATCTTTAAAAGACTTCCAACACACCAATGGTCGGTGAATATACCCACTTTGCAATATGCTGAAATGCTTATTTGTTAAAACTCACCTTGACATGTTGGTTTACTTACCTGTCTTAAATTGTTTTTAGTTTGAACCACAGCAAATTTACTCCAACCTTGAGCATTGATTGCATCTGGGTATTTTCTTACTGTTTGATAATTAAAAAGCTTGAGTTAATTGAATTGTTAAATAAGCTCAATTTAAAGGGATAAAAAGTCAAAGATTATGGTTCAAAGTTAAAAGTAATAAAGATAAAAGCAAAGTTGAAGGATAAAAATGTTAAAACTTTTGCTTAAAGTTAAGCTAATTATACTTACCTTTATACTTACCTTACTAATTAAGCTACCTTATTAATTAAGCTAATTATACTTACCTTTTACTTACCTTTACTCCGTTTGGTGGATTTACTCAGTTCCATCATGGTAATGAATTTACATGATTGATTACTTAATTGCATGATTAGTTAAATGATTAATTGAGTGAACGATTAAGTAATTAAACGATTGATTGATTAAATTAAATGATCAATTAATTTTGACTTCTTTAAAGTGACTAAAACTACTTTTCTGATTTACTTGTTTCATTTTACTGAAACTGGTTAATTTGACAGTGCATTCACATGCATTTAATCTAAGTGTCTAGAGTCCTTTTGAAAAGTAATGTTAGATAATTTAAAAGTTTAAACAATGGTATTTAAAAGTTTGCAAATTTAACTTTAAAAATAATACCTGTTTGAGTCAGTTGAATTCGAACCTTTTTGTAAATACCTGTACATATATTGTTTTTCCATTGTTAACACTTGTTTCTTTGTGTTCGAAGGTTAATAACCTGATTGAATGAAGATCAACAGAAAAGAAACCAACAGAGCCAAAAAGTTGGATAAATAAAGTTGATCAATTGGAAATCCGAGTTGTCCTGGTGTCCTTTACGGAGTCAATAAGTGGAACTTGACAGCAACTAACGATTAATTTGATAATCGATTAATCTGTCGATTATTACTTCGATTAATAATCGGGTAAAAGAGACAAACTACATTTCTATCCTATCCAGTATTTTATTGAAAAAAAAACAGCATACTGGCATCATACTTATTTTGATTATTGTTTCTCAGCTGTTTGTACATGTTGCAGTTTATAAACAAAGGTTTATTAAAAAAAAAAAAAAAAAAAAAAATGTATTAAAAAAATAATAATAATAAAAAACTCTGCGCATGCGCATAGCATAGATCCAACGAATCAATGACTAAATTAATCGGCAACTATTTTAATAATCGATTTTAATCTATTTAATCGATTAGTTGTTGCAGCCCTAATATATATATATATATATATATATATATATATATATATATATATATATATATATATATATATATATATATATATATATATATATATATATATATATATATATATATATATATATATATATATATATATAATGTAAGAGACACCTTCATAACAATATGTAATATGTACAATATACTCCCCCAAAAGTATATAGACGTATAATGTAGTAACAGACACTTTCATAACAATATGTAATATGTACAATATACACACTGCAAGTTTATATATAATGTAGTAACAGACACCTTCATAACAATATGTAATATGTACAATATACACACTGCAAGTATATATATATGATGTAGTAACAGGCACCTTCATAACAATATGTAATATGTACAATATACACACTGCAAGTATATATATATATAATGTAGTAACAGACACCTTCATAACAATATGTAATATGTACAATATACACACTGCAAGTATATATATAATGTAGTAACAGACACCTTCATAACAATATGTAATATGTACAATATACACACTGCAAGTATATATATAATGTAGTAACAGACACCTTCATAACAATATGTAATATGTACAATATACACACTGCAAGTATATATATATATAATGTAGTAACAGACACCTTCATAACAATATGTAATATGTACAATATACACACTGCAAGTATATATATATATAATGTAGTAACAGACACCTTCATAACAATATGTAATATGTACAATATACACTCTGCAAGTATATATATAATGTAGTAACAGACACCTTTATAGCAATATGTAATATGTACAATATACACACTGCAAGTATGTACTGTATATAATGTAGTAACAGACACATTAATAACAATATGTAATATGTACAATATACACACTGCAAGTATATATATAATGTAGTAACAGACACCTTTATAGCAATATGTAATATGTACAATATACACACTGCAAGTATATATATAATGTAGTAACAGACACCTTCATAACAATATGTAATATGTACAATATACACACTGCAAGGACATACAGTACAGGCCAAAAGTTTGGACACACCTTCTCATTTCAATGAGTTTTCTTTATTTTCATGACTATTTACATTGTAGATTGTCACTGAAGGCATCAAGTGAAGTGAAAACCCTGTCAGGTGACTACCTCGTGAAGCTCATGGAGAGAATGCCAAGAATGTGAAAAACAGTAATCAGAGCAAAGGGTGGCTATTTTGAAGAAACTAGAATACAAAACATGTTTCAGTTGTTTCACCTTTTTTTGTTAAGTACATAACTCCACATGTGTTCATTCTAGGGCTGCAACAACTAATCGATTAAAATAGATTATTAAAATAGTTGCCGATTAATTTAGTCATCGATTCGTTGGATCTATGCTATGCGCAGAGTTTTTTTTAAATTATTATTAATTTTTTAAAATAAACCTTTACATTTACAAACAGCAGAGAAACAATAGTCAAAATAAGTATGGTGCCAGTATGCTGTTTTTTTTCCAATAAAATACTGGATAGGATAGAAATGTAGTTTGTCTCTTTTATCCGATTATTAATCGATTAATCGAAGTAATAATAGACAGATTAATCTAGTATCAAATTAATCGTTAGTTGCAGCCCTAGTTCATTCATAGTTTTGATGCATTCAGTGACAATCTACAATGTAAATAGTCATGAAAAGAAAGAAAACCCATTGAATGAGAAGGTGTGTCCAAACTTTTGGCCTGTACTGTATATAATGTAGTAACAGACACCTTCATAACAATATGTAATATGTACAATATACACACTGCAAGTATATATATATAATGTAGTAACAGACACCTTCATAACAATATGTAATATGTACAATATACACACTGCAAGTGTATATATATAATGTAGTAACAGACACCTTCATAACAATATGTAATATGTACAATATACACACTGCAAGTGTATATATATAATGTAGTAACAGACACCTTCATAACAATATGTAATATGTACAATATACACACTGCAAGTATATATATAATGTAGTAACAGACACCTTCATAACAATATGTAATATGTACAATATACACACTGCAAGTATATATGTATAATGTAGTAACAGACACCTTCATAACAATATGTAATATGTACAATATACACACTGCAAGTATATATATAATGTAGTAACAGACACCTTCATAACAATATGTAATAAGTACAATATACACACTGCAAGTATATATATAATGTAGTAACAGACACCTTCATAACAATATGTAATAAGTACAATATACACACTGCAAGTATATATATAATGTAGTAACAGACACCTTCATAACAATATGTAATATGTACAATATACACACTGCAAGTATATATATATAATGTAGTAACAGACACCTTCATAACAATATGTAATATGTACAATATACACACTGCAAGTATATATATAATGTAGTAACAGACACCTTCATAACAATATGTAATAAGTACAATATACACACTGCAAGTATATATATAATGTAGTAACAGACACCTTCATAACAATATGTAATATGTACAATATACACACTGCAAGTATATATATAATGTAGTAACAGACACCTTCATAACAATATGTAATATGTACAATATACACACTGCAAGTATATATATAATGTAGTAACAGACACCTTCATAGCAATATGTAATATGTACAATATACACACTGCAAGTATGTACTGTATATAATGTAGTAACAGACACCTTCATAACAATATGTAATATGTACAATATACACACTGCAAGTATATATATAATGTAGTAACAGACACCTTCATAACAATATGTAATATGTACAATATACACACTGCAAGGACATACAGTACAGGCCAAAAGTTTGGACACACCTTCTCATTTCAATGAGTTTTCTTTATTTTCATGACTATTTACATTGTAGATTGTCACTGAAGGCATCAAGTGAAGTGAAAACCCTGTCAGGTGACTACCTCTTGAAGCTCATGGAGAGAATGCCAAGAATGTGAAAAACAGTAATCAGAGCAAAGGGTGGCTATTTTGAAGAAACTAGAATATAAAACATGTTTCAGTTGTTTCACCTTTTTTTGTTAAGTACATAACTCCACATGTGTTCATTCTAGGGCTGCAACAACTAATCGATTAAATCGATTAATAACATAGTTGCCGATTAATTTAGTCATCGATTCGTTGTATCTATGCTATGAGCATGCGCAGAGTTTTTTTTTTTTTTTAAGTTTTTTTTTAAATAAACCTTTACATTTAAAAAAAACAGCTGAGAAACAATAGTCAAAATAAGTATGGTGCCAGTATGCTGTTTTTTTTCAATAAAATACTGGATAGGATAGAAATGTAGTTTGTCTCTTTTATCCGATTATTAATCGATTAATCGAAGTAATAATCGACAGATTAATCGAGTATCAAATTAATCGTTAGTTGCAGCCCTAGTTCATTCATAGTTTTGATGCCTTCAGTGACAATCTACAATGTAAATAGTCATGAAAATAAAGAAAACCCATTGAATGAGAAGGTGTGTCCAAACTTTTGGCCTGTACTGTATATAATGTAGTAACAGACACCTTCATAACAATATGTAATATGTACAATATACACACTGCAAGTATATATATAATAAGGCTGAAACGACGCGTCGACGTAGTCGACGTCATCGGTTATGTAAATACGTCGACGCCGTTTTTGTGCGTCGACGCGTCGCATAATTACGTCACACTACCGTCATGGCGGAGCGCAAAGCAGACTGTGCGAGCGAGGGGAAAAACGCACGCCAAAAGTCGTCAAAAGTGTGGGAGTATTTCAATACACAGCCTAATAATGTTGTTGTATGCACAGTGTCGAGCGTAAATGGCCTATCATAGCAGCACAACGGCTATGAACGAACATTTGAAAAGAAAACCATCAACCATCAACTAGTCAATCGTCCGCGTTAGCATACGTTGTCATCATTACACAAAAACATGAATGTGTCATTTGTATCTGCTAGGGGTGTAACGTTATGTGTTTTGTATTGAACCGTTTCGGTACGGGGCTTTCGGTTCGGTACGGGGGTGTACCGAACGAGTTTCTAAGCTAAAGCTAACTTTAGCTGCTAAAGTCTTAACAAGTTGCTTTGCTCCTTCTGCGGCTGCCTCTGTCTCAGCACGCAGCATTGTCCCACCCATACAACCATCTGATTGGTACACACGCAGCATTGTCCCACCCACACAACCATCTGATTGGTACACACGAAGCATTATCAGCCAATCAGCAGTGCGTATTCAGAGCGCATGTAGTCAGCGCTTCAGCGTGGAGCAGATAGGTGTTTAGCAGGTGAGCATCAGGCAGCGGACTCTCCCCAAATGATAATAAACACCTCCCAGTCAACTACTAGTAACATCACTATGAGCCCGTTGACCTACTAGACACTTAAACTGAGCTCAGCTCACTCGCAGTCCTGGCTTGAGGTGAAGGCTAATTACCTCTCAGTTCCAGCCACATCGACCCCTTCTGAGCGCCTATTTTCAGCTGCTGGGAATATTGTAAACAAGAAAAGAAGCAAAGCAAGTACACATGCTAACCTTTCTTCATTACAACTGTTAGTCACTCACAGGAATGAGTAGAATTGGTTCTTGTGTACTGTGTTGGACTGGATGTTTATTTTGCACATTTTAAAAGCAATACTTAATGTTTACAGTGCTCCAGAATATTTAGATTGGCACTTTTTTGTATTGATGTTTATCTTTATTTTTGCACATTTTAGCAAATAAGCAATACTTTCACTTTTGTTGAAATGTTTACACTTTTGTTACAGAATATTTCGTTTTGCACTTTTTTGTATTGGATGTTTATCTTTATTTTTGCACATTTTAAAGCAAAATAAGCAATACTTTTACTTTTGAAATGCTTATACTATTGCAGAATATTAAGATTTGCACTGGATGTTTACTTTTATATTTGCACATTAAAAAGCAAATAAGCTACTTTTAATTTTGTTAAATGTTAAAAGTTTTAAATGTTTACATTGTTACAGAATATTTTGTCATGTTGTTGTCAATGTTGACTGAGTGGCCATACTTTTTTTTTTGTAAATAAAAGCCATGCCTTTTGAAAAAACTGGCCTACTTTTATTTTTTCATCTTCATTTTAAATAAAATAAAATAAAAAATAATCGGTAAAAGGAAAAATAATCTATAGACGAATCGAAAAAATAATCTATAGATTAACCGATTAATCGAAAAAATAATCTATAGATTAATCGATAGAAAAATAATCGTTAGCTGCAGCCTTAATATATAATGCAGTAACAGACACCTTCATAACTATATGTCATATGTACAATATACACACTGCAAGTATATATATAATGTAGTAACAGACACTTTCATAACAATATGTCATATGTACAATATACACACTGCAAGTATATATATAATGTAGTAACAGACACCTTCATAACAATATGTAATATGTACAATATACACACTGCAAGTATATATATAATGTAGTAACAAACACCTTCAAAACAATATGTAATATGTACAATATACACACTGCAAGTATATATATAATGTAGTAACAGACACCTTCATAACAATATGTCATATGTACAATATACACACTGCAAGTATATATATAATGTAGTAACAGACACTTTCATAACAATATGTCATATGTACAATATACACACTGCAAGTATATATATAATGTAGTAACAGACACTTTCATAACAATATGTAATATGTACAATATACACACTGCAAGTATATATATAATGTAGTAACAGACACTTTCATAACAATATGTAATATGTACAATATACACACTGCAAGTATATATATAATGTAGTAACAGACACCTTCATAACAATATGTAATATGTACAATATACACACTGCAAGTATATATATATATATAATGTAGTAACAGACACCTTCATAACAATATGTAATATGTACAATATACACACTGCAAGTATACATATATATAATGTAGTAACAGACACCTTCATAACAATATGTAATATGTTCAATATTTACCGTATTTTGATCATTTTAATCAATGCCTTGACTGATTTCTTCAGTGCATTGATTTCCGTTTCCATGGCAATGCACTCCCAACTTCTGGCAACAAATGTGTGTCTCTACTTCTGGAATCAAACGCGTGTTGTGTGTTGTCATCATGGCAGAAGCCACGCGCCGTTTGGCCTGTCGCTACCTGCCCGTTGCCTCCGGGGTCCAAAGAGCCAAAAGGACCCGATAAGACTCATTCATCCCTTAAACTAGCGAGTCCTGAAATTACCGCCACGACAGGCACTAACCACCTAACGGCCACAGCTCCTATCGACAATAGCGGTACAGAACACGGTCCAATCGGACTCAATGTCTCACGCCTCCCTCGTGGCATGTTCAAAGTTCTTCCGGGAGGTGGGAATTGAAACTCTCTCTAGACCTACTCAGTGGCCTAGTGGTTAGAGTGTCCGCCCTGAGATAGGTAGGTTGTGACTTCAAACGCCGGTCGAGTCATACCAAAGACTATAAAAATGGGACCCATTACCTCCCTGCTTGGCACTCAGCATCAAGGGTTGGAACTGGGGGTTAAATCACCAAAATGATTCCCGGGCGCGGCCACCGCTGCTGCTCACTGCTCCCCTCACTTCCCAGGGGTTGAACAAGGGGATGGGTCAAATGCAGAGGACAACCTAGTGTGTGTGTGTGACTATCATTGGTACTTTAACTTACATACAACATATTTAAGAATGGCGGCAATAAATAAATATAGAGTTAGTAAACATGTGAGAGTAAGAAGTAAACAAACCTGTTCTGTGTAACACAACTTGACGTTTCTTGAAAACAGCGTCCAGTAGTTGACGTTGTCGCTCCTTCTCCTCTTTTGTTGGACAAAGTTCCTCCTCGTACTCTGCTGTCGCTCTTTCGTACATTTTCACACAATCACAACCCTTTACACTCACACCTGATCACTAATTGTGTGTTCTTAATCCGCGCGTAGTTGTACGAATATGTCGCGTCTCTGTTAGCAGCTAACAGGCTAAGCTAACTAAAAGGCGAAGAAGCGTCAAAAAGGCGCTCAGACTAATGTATCCGGATACAAACAATTATTGACGATGTTTACTCAATAAAACGACATATATGTGCACATGTATGCACTGGTTAGAAATACAGAACTATAACGCCCACGTTTAGGCCTTCTCCCCCAAACGCCATCTTGCGTTTTCCTCCTTCCTCTTCTTCTTTCTATTTCCAGCAGACTAGTAGAACATCTTAGTCAGGTAGAACAAACTCTCAACGGGGTTTCCTCCTTCTGTCCTATGGCCCACACTACATTCTACAGTCCAGTAGGTGACAGTATGAAGCTTTCAAGTCATGGCTGCAAACTGCCAGCAAGAAGACGAAGTATTGGAGCTGCTTGCTCGTTTCTCTCGCGAGATCTGACAAAACTGCGTGTGAACACAACAAGACGAGGAAAAGTAAAATGGCCGTTTGATGGAAAAGACGTTAGTGTGGTTAATTATAGTGTTGTTTTCTTAACCAGCACGTGTATGTACACATATGTGCTTTTTAATAGAGTAAACTTTAATTATCGTTAATAATTGTTTGGGTCCGGATACATTAGTCTGAGTGCGCGTTGCTGCTTCCCGTGCTAATTAGCTTAGCTTGTTAGCTGCTAACAAAAAAGACGTGGAAGTGATCGAAACACATCGCTAAGCAGAGATCAAGTGTGAGTGTAAAGTGTTGTGATTGTGAGAAAATGTGCGAAAGAACGACAGCAGAGTACGAGGAGGAACTTTGTCCAACAAAAGAGGAGAAGGAGCGACAACATCAACTACTGGACGCTGTTTTCAAGAAACATCAAGTCGTGTTACACAGAACAGGTTTGTTTACTTAAAGTTAAAGTAACAATGATTGTCACACACACACTAGGTGTGGCGAAATTATTCTCTGCATTTGACCCATCACCCTTGATCACCCTCTGGAGTTGAGGGGAGCGGTGAGCAGCAGCGGTGGCCGCGCCCAAGAATCATTTTTGGTGATTTAACCCCCAATTCCAACCCTTGATGCTGAGTGCCAAGCAGGGAAGTAATGGGTCCCATTTTTATAGTCTTTGGTATGACTGCCGGGGTTTGAACTCACAACCTACCGATCTCAGGGCGGACACTCTAACCACTGGGCCACTGAGTTCTTCTCACTCTCACATGTTTAGAACGTCATATTTATTTATCAACACTATTCCCAAATAGATTGTCTATAGTAGAGTGAATTGTCATGTGAGGATGATGCACTGCTTTGTTTTTATATTGTTCATGAAAACAAGACAGTTTCAGACACACAATATTTATGAGAGGTTGATGTTCCTCTCAGTGTGTAACAATGTGTATCAACATGTTTACACAAAACTCACACAGTCACCAAATATATTTTACATTGTAATCAATTTAAATAAGTGTTAAATGGCTAATTTCCCTTCCGGATTCTGACCTACATGCATCAATAAGTGAACGTAAACACGTATTGTCAATCTTTCAACAAACAAAGTAGTCAACACTTGATTTATTAAAGAATATAAAGGTGACTGACTTTCCTTCAGCGTGTCGTAGATGGTCTCCAAGTGAATGTGGGAGTTGTGCTCTAAAGAGGAATAGTTGATGAAAATACTCCATAAAAACACCACATAGTAAAACATGTTTTGGTAAGAGTTCCTTATGGCCCAGCCAAAAAAATGACCATAAAAGAAAGTATTTTGTGTCACACAAAAACATAGTATGAATGTTTATAAGTATCTTTGGAGTTTGAATTGTTTTAGTTTGTTTATATTTAAGTTATGGTTATGACTATGTCATTATGGTTAAGGTTAGATATGAGGTTTAGGTGTAATAGGCTGATATGTGTACAGAAAATATTGGTTACACACTTCACACCAGTGAGTGTGAAGTTAAAAATGCCTCAATCAATGCTAGCTTGTCCTTTATAAAGACTTTTCAAATCCCGTCCTAAAATTTCCAAACCTGTTTGTTTCTACTCACTGTACCGCTCTTGAAGTAATTGTAGTGGCTGGGACAAAAGGTAGTACTTCCCATGTTTTATTGGTTGTTTAGCAACACACTTTTAACAGCAAACACAAGAACACAAATAGTTTCATTGTGTTAACACTGTTAGTCAAGGATTACTTGAATTCTCGCTTCATCTTATTTACCTTTTTACTCAACAGACGATCAGCATGCCTCTCACATTAAAGAGGAAGAGGAGGAAGTGTGGATCACTCAGGAGGAAGAGTGTCTTCTAGGGCAGGAGGAGGCTGATCTCACCAAGTTTCCACTGACTGTTGTCTCTGTGAAGACTGAAGACCATGAAGACAAACCACCTGAGTCCTCACAGCTTCATCACAGTCCAAGTAAGCACAACATCCACATATCATTTTATTCTCAGGGCATTCAGTCCATCACAACTGGACTGTTCACTTTGTCTTAGAAGACGTTTGGCCTCTCATCCAAGTAGACTTCATCAGTTCATGCTCATAGACTTCAAGTCTTACATCTAATCATTTGAACTTAAGGCCTTAGAATGTCTTAAATTGTATCGAAATCTCATAAAAAAAACTTAAATCATCCTTAAAAGGTCTTAAAAATTATGTTAACAATATTTTATTTAAAATAAATACATAAACTAATTAGCTGTGCAGCCGGGTCAAAATTTCTGGAGCATGACAAGTGTGCGGTGCTGTGTATGTTCAGCAGAGTTGTCAGGCTTGGACGAAGGAAGGGACTCAGATGCAGAGATGGGATTCTAAATAAAGCTTTTATTTTGAAAACTCTTTTAACCTCCCGAGCAGAGTATATTCAAAATACTATGAGTCACAAAAACAGACAGCGAAAAAAGATTCCAAAAAGGGAAAAACCGAAAATCACTCAAAAAGGAGGAAATACAAAAATAAAGACGAATTATAATTAGCACCGGATCTGCTATCAAAAACTTTAACAAAAAACGCTCCAACAGGAGGAAGAAAATAATGACTATAAAAATTACTACTCTAATCATATTCTAATAAATGTAAACAAAAAAATCACTCAAAAACTTTGAGGAAGGAAGATCATTAGCAAAAAATCATAACTCACCACTTCTGTTGAAAAAAGGCTAGATAACAAAAGTTGCTCTGAGGGAGGAGAAAAAGTTAACTCAAAATTACAGCGTGAGAAATACTGGATACAAGGAAGTAGACATGGGACGAGGCAAGGCATGGACATGAACATGGAAGCTAGACAGGCACGAAAGCTTGAGACAATCTGGCACAGAACAAGGGGAGGCATGGGCTTATATGGAACATGAGGGTAATGGGGAACAGGTGGAAACAATCAAGGATCAGGGATGACGTCAGACTGGTGACACAAGAGGAAGGACCCGTGATCTGAAACAAGAGGAGTTGCTTTTCAAAATAAAACATGCAAATCACAAGACAGAAAAAACCAAGACAAGACTTCCCTCACCGCGGTGTGACAAGAGTTTAGCTAGCAGCGTATATTACGACAGTCCACAGCAAAGCAGAGTTATTTGTGTAAGATGGTAAGTGCAAGTTCAACCATTTGTGGCTGTAGAACATGAATGATTGAAGCCAGTGAACAGAATTTTAAAACATTTGTTCAAATCATCATGGAGGACAGCGTTTGTAAACATTGTGCTGACGTTTTGGTGAATTTACTGAGGAATTTCTGAAACTGAACCAATACAACAAGAATGTTACTGTAAAGTAGTAACACTGAAACAGACACTGACACGGTGTTTTTCAACCTTTTTTGAGCCAAGGCACATTTTTTGCGTTGAAAAAATGCGGAGGCCACCAGCAGAAATCATTAAAAAACGAAAGTCAGTTGATAGTAAAAAGTCGTTGTCGCAATTGTTGGATATGAATTTAAAGCATAACCAAGCATGCATCACTATAGCTCTTGTCTCAAAGTAGGTGTACTGTCACCACCTGTCACATGCCGCCCTGACTAATTAAGAGTTTATTGCTGTTTTCCTGTCTGTAGTGTTTTAGTTCTTGTCTTGCGCTCCTATTTTGGTGGCTTTTCCTCGTTTGTTGGTATTTTCCTCCAGCAGTTTTATGTCTTCCTTTGAGCGATATTTCCCGCATCTACTTTGTTTTTATCCTTCTTCGTGGGGACATTGTCAATTGTCATGTCATGTTTGGATGTACATTGTGGACGCCATCTTTGCTCCACAGTAAGTCTTTGCTGTCGTCTAGCATTCTGTTTTTGTTTACTTTGTAGCCAGTTCAGTTTTAGTTTCGTTCTGCATACCGTATTTTTCGGACTATAAGTCGCTCTGGAGTATAAGTCGCACCGGCCGAAAATGCATAATAAAGAAGGAAAAAAACATATATAAGTCGTACTGGAGTATAAGTCGCATTTTTGGGGGAAATGTATTTAATAAAAGCCAACACCAAGAATAGACATTTGAAAGGCAATTTAAAATAAATAAAGAATAGTGAACAACAGGCTGAATAAGTGTACGTTATATGAGGCATAAATAACCAACTGAGAACGTGCCTGGTATGTTAACGTAACATATTATGGTAAGAGTCATTCAAATAACTATAACATATAGATAATGCCATACGTTTACCAAACAATCTGTCACTCCTAATCGCTAAATCCCATTAAATCTTATACACTACCGTTCAAAAGTTTGGGGTCACATTGAAATGTCCTTATTTTTTAAGTAAAAGCACAGTACTTTTCAATGAAGATAACTTTAAACTAGTCTTAACTTTAAAGAAATACACTCTATACATTGCTAATGTGGTAAATGACTATTCTAGCTGCAAATGTCTGGTTTTTGGTGCAATATCTACATAGGTGTATAGAGGCCCATTTCCAGCAACTATCACTCCAGTGTTCTAATGGTACAATGTGTTTGCTCATTGGCTCGGAAGGCTAATTGATGATTAGAAAACCCTTGTGCAATCATGTTCACACATCTGAAAACAGTTTAGCTCGTTACAGAAGCTACAAAACTGACCTTCCTTTGAGCAGATTGAGTTTCTGGAGCATCACATTTGTGGGGTCAATTAAACGCTCAAAATGGCCAGAAAAAGAGAACTTTCATCTGAAACTCGACAGTCTATTCTTGTTCTTAGAAATGAAGGCTATTCCACAAAATTGTTTGGGTGACCCCAAACTTTTGAACGGTAGTGTACGTCTAGTCTCTTACGTGAATGAGCTAAATAATATTATTTGATATTTTACGGTAATGTTTTAATAATTTCACACATAAGTCGCTCCTGAGTATAAGTCGCACCCCCGGCCAAACTATGAAAAAAACTGTGACTTATAGTCCGAAAAATACGGTAGCCTTCCCTAAGCTTCAATGCCTTTTCTTAGGGGCACTTACCTTTTGTTTATTTTTGGTTTAAGCATTAAATACCTTTTTACCTGCACGCTGCCTCCCGCTGTATCCGACATCTACAAAGCAAATAGCTACCGGCTGCCACCTACTGATATGGAAGAGTATTACACGGTTACTCTGCCGAGCTCTAGACAGCACCGACACTCAACAACAACACATCATTTGCACACTATATTTGCTGGTTTGCAAAAATTATTTTTTACCCCAAATAGGTGAATTTATATAATCTCCCACGGCACACCAGACTGTATCTCACGCGCGGCACAGTGGTTGAAAAACACTGTCGTAGACAGAAGAGAATTTAAATACTTTCTGTTCAAGGCATGAAGAGAAAAGGAAATACACTTTCAATCCGCAACCCCTGCAGTTAGCAAACTCGACCACATGATGGCGCCATAGCACAACCAATAATATGGAATACAGAGCTATACTGGGGGGAATGACAGACATGGTAAACTACTAAATCTTTTATCCAAGTTTATACATCAATAACTGTCATTAAAAGCTATAAAGGTTGTCAGCTTACAATCAGTTTGTGTTTGGGTGAGGACCCTGAAAGCAGGGAAAATATGCGAATGTCATCTTTTCATGCTAAAGTAATAACTTGTTTATTAGCAATATATTTCCAAACAGTTGACTGAACGCAGGTGAAAATGTATTGTAGGTGAAATAGATACCAGATAGAAAATGAGCTAAACAAAAGTGATTGTTATCCGCTTGCAATCCAAAATGGCCGTTGTTCCTCTTACACAATTGTTGTGTCTTTGCTCACTGTTTTTAACAACCTTGTGCAGACGATCGTACTGTAGATCTTTTTCTATGTTGGCCAAAACAGCCAAAAACACTGCAAAAATGAACCATTGAGTTTTATCAGAGGTGCTGACACAGACAATATCTTGTTGCGCTTTCCTCCACCATGGCCAACTTCCTGGTTGTTGTCGTGGAAACACTCCATGTGAAGCACACGGCACCTTCTGCAAGGACACTTTGCAACATGAAGCCATTGGAATTCAACAATGAACAATGGTCTTGCGAAGTTTGCCAAGATATTTTTCCAAAAAGAATATTACTTCACAATAGGGAGGCTTCAGTTTTTTTTAATTAAGGCTTACACATCTTTCTCCAATGTGAAAGAGCAGGGAATTCATTCATTCTGAGCCTCTGATATTCCTTCATGTCTTTCTACTTTCTTGTCATTATGGAGAGGGCTGTACGATTATGGCCAAAATAATATTCACAAATATATTTTTTAACAATATTGAAATTACGATGATTCATTTTAGGGTAAAACAGTGTTGGGGGGGCGAACACAATAATACATTTGAATAAAATTGTCTAATAAAAAGGCTGAGAAACGTTATCAATATGCAAAACCCAAAACCAGTGAAGTTGGCGAGTTGTGTAAATGGTAAATAAAAACAGAATACAATGATTCGCAAATCCTTTTCAATTTATATTCAATTGAATAGACTGCAAAGACAATACATTTAATGTTCCAACTGAGAAACTTAATTTAAAAAAAATAATAATCATTAACTTAGAATTTAATAGCAGCAACACATTGCAAAAAAGTTGTCACAGGGGCATTTTTACCACTGTGTTACATGGCCTTTCCTTTTAACAACTAAGTAAACGTTTGGGAACTGAGGAGACCAGTTTTGGAAGCTTTTCAGGTGGATTTCTTTCCCATTGTTGCTTGATGTACAGCTTAAGTTGTTCAACAGTCCGGGGGTCTCCGTTGTGCTATTTTAGGCTTCATAATGCGCCACACATTTTCAATGGGAGACAGGTCTGGACTACAGGCAGGCCAGTCTAGTACCCGCACTCTTTTACTATGAAGCCACGTTGATGTAACACGTGGCTTGGCATTGTCTTGCTGAAATAAGCAGGGGCGTCCATGATAACGTTGCTTGGATGGCAACATATGTTGCTCCAAAACCTGTATGTACCTTTCAGCATTAATGGCGCCTTCACAGATGTGTAAGTTACCCATGTCTTGGGCACTAATACACCCCCATACCATCACACATGCTGGCTTTTACACTTTGTGCCTATAACAATCCGGATGGTTCTTTTCCTCTTTGGTCCGGAGGACACGACGTCCACAGTTTCCAAAAACAATTTGAAATGTGGACTCGTCAGACCACAGAACACTTTTCCACTTTGCATCAGTCCATCTTAGATGAGCTTGGGCACAGCGAAGCTGGCAGCGTTTCTGGGTGTTGTTGAAGAGGTTCATTTAGCCTACTGATGTGTATTTATAAATGGTTGATTTATATAGGCTAGTAAGGTAAAGTTTTGTACCTGACGTGACACCTCTGATGAAGGCTGCAGAAGCAAGGTAGCCAAAACTTGTCAAGTATAAAACTTTACCTTACTAGCCTATATAAATCAACCATTTATAAATCAGCGTTTCTGGGTGTTGTTGATCAATGGCTTTCACTTTGCATAGTAGAGTTTTAACTTGCACTTACAGATGTAGCGACCAACTGTAGTTACCGACAGTGGGTTTCTGAAGTGTTCCTGAGCCCATGTGGTGATATCCTTTACACACCGATGTTGCTTTTTTGATGCAATACCGCCTGAGGGATCGAAGGTCCGTAATAGCATCGCTTACATGCAGTGATTTCTCCAGATTCTCTGAACCTTTTGATGATATTACCGACCGTAACATCTTTGGTCCGGAGGACACGACGTCCACAGTTTCCAAAAACAATTAGAAACGTGGACTCGTCAGACCACAGAACACTTTTCCACTTTGCATCAGTCCATCTTAGATGAGCTCAGGCCCAGCGAAGCTGGCAGCGTTTCTGGGTGTTGTTGATAAATGGCTTTCACTTTGCATAGTAGCGTTTTAAGTTGCACTTACAGATGTTATGACCAACTGTAGTTACTGACAGTGGTTTTCTGAAGTGTTCCTGAGCCCATGTGGTGATATCCTTTACACACCAATGTCGCTTTTTGATGCAATACCGCCTGAGGGATCGAAGGTCCGTAATATCATCGCTTACGTGCAGTGATTTCTCCAGATTCTCTGAACCTTTTGAGGATATTACCGACCGTAACCTCTTTGGTCCGGAGGACACGACGTACACAGTTTCCAAAAGCAATTTGAAATGTGGACTCGTCAGACCACAGAACACTTTTCCACTTTGCATCAGTCCATCTTAGATGAGCTCAGGCCCAGCGAAGCTGGCAGCGTTTCTGGGTGTTGTTGATAAATGGCTTTCACTTTGCATAGTAGCGTTTTAAGTTGCACTTACAGATGTTATGACCAACTGTAGTTACTGACAGTGGTTTTCTGAAGTGTTCCTGAGCCCATGTGGTGATATCCTTTACACACCAATGTCGCTTTTTGATGCAATACCGCCTGAGGGATCGAAGGTCCGTAATATCATCGCTTACGTGCAGTGATTTCTCCAGATTCTCTGAACCTTTTGAGGATATTACCGACCGTAACCTCTTTGGTCCGGAGGACACGACGTCCACAGTTTCCAAAAGCAATTTGAAATGTGGACTCGTCAGACCACAGAACACTTTTCCACTTTGCATCAGTCCATCTTGGAAGAGCTCGGGTCCAGCGAAGGGTTTCTGGGTGTTGTTGATAAATGGCTTTCGCTTTGCATAGTAGAGTTTTAACTTGCACTTACTGAAGTAGCGACCAACTGTAGTTACTGACAGTATCGCTTTTTTCAGAAAACCACTGTCAGTAACTACAGTTGGTCGCTACATCTGTAAGTGCGAGTTAAAACTCTACTATGCAAAGTGAAAGCCATTTATCAACAACACCCAGAAACGCTGCCAGCTTCGCTGGGCCTGAGCTCATCTGGACTGATGCAAAGTGGATAAGTGTTCTGTGGTCTGACGAGTCCACATTTCAAATTGTTTTTGGAAAATGTCGACTTTGTGTCCTCCGGAACAAAGAGGAAAAAAAAGTGTAGTTTTCTGAAGTGTTCTTGAGCCCATGTGGTGATATCCTTTACACACCGATGTCGCTTTTTGATGCAGTATTGCCTGAGGGATCAAAGGTCACGGTCATTCAATGTGCAGTGATTGCGTGCAGTGATTTCTCCAGATTCTCTGAACCTTTTGATGATATTACCGACCGTAGATGGTGAAATCCCTTAAATTCCTTGCAAACATCCATAGACAGTCTCCTCTTTATTCTAATTGGTGCTACGTTTTGATCGTGTGGTGTCTGCTTCCGGGTTATAACCCCCGCGTTGAAAGTGGGGCATGCACGATACGAAGGGTCCCCTCGGGCGCACACGCCCCCCCCAACTCGAGAGATCTGGTTTCCCGTCGCAAATTTCAAGTGTGTTAGTCCGACTTTTGAAAAACGGAACACGATCGGATTAAAGTGTTTCCATGGGCCGTAGGACAGTGTTTTTCAACCACTGTGCCGCGGCACACTACAGTCTGGTGTGCCGTGAAAATATTTCATGTAAACCAGTAAATATAGTCTGAAAATGATGTGTTGTTGTTGAGTGTTGGTGCTGTCTACACAGCAAAAAGTCAGTGTTCAAAAACAAGAAAAAAATCTATCAAATTAGGGGTATTTTATTTGAACTAAGCAAAATTATCTGCCAATAGAACAAGAAAATTCGGCTTGTCAAGACTTTCCAAAACAAGTAAAATTAGCTAACCTCAATGACCCCAAAAATACCTTTAAAAAAGTATATTCTCACTAATAACAAGTGCACTTTTCTTGGTAGAAAAAAAAAGAGACATTTTTGCTCAATATGTTGAAATATATTCTTAAATGAAGTAAATGCTAGTGCCGTTATCTTGACATAATGATATGCGCTCGGCATCATGATTTTTTTTTCATGCTTGAAGTAAGAAATGATTACTTTAAAAAAGTAGTTTTATACTTGTGAGTGTTGATGACACAGCTTTGCAACAGTTGATATTCTAGTTTCAAGCATGTTTTACTCAATATAGGTCATCAAATCTCAGCAACAAGCTGTAATATCTTACTGAGATCATTTAGCACCAAAACACTTAAAACAAGTAAAACACACTAACATAAAATCTGCTTAATGAGAAGAATTATCTTATCAGACAGAAATTAAGCAAATATCACCCTTATTTGAGATATTTCATCTTACTTAGATTTCAGTTTTTGCAGTGTAGAGCTTGGCAGAGTAACCGTGTAATACTCTTCCATATCAGTACCGGTAGCTAATTGCTTTGTAGATGTCGGAAACAGCGGGAGGCAGCGTGCAGGTAAAAAAAAAGGTGTCTAATGCTTAAACCAAAAATAAACAAAATGTGAGTGCCTCTAAGAAAAGGCATTGAAGCTTAGGGAAGACTATGCAGAACAAACCTGAACTGGCTACAAAGTAAACAAAACAGAATGCTGGACGACAGCAAAGACTTACTGTGGAGCAAAGACAATGTACATCCGAAGGATAAAAACAACTGAAATATTATTGATTTGCTAAAACAAAGTAGATGCGGGAAATATCACTCAAAGGAAGACGTGAAACTGCTACAGGAAAATACCAAAAAAAAAGCCACCAAAATAGGAGCACAAGACAAGAACTAAAACACTACACAGGAAAACAGCAAAAAACTTAAAATAAGTCATGGTGTGATGTGACAGGTGGTGACAGTACACCTACTTTGAGACAAGAGCTATAGTGATGCATGCTTGGTTATGCTTTAAAGGCCTACTGAAACCCACTACTACCGACCACACAGTCTGATAGTTTATATATCAATGATGAAATCTTAACATTGCAACACATGCAAATACGGCCGGGTTAACTTATAAAGTGACATTTTAAATCTCCCGGGAAATATCTGGCTGAAACGTCGCGGTATGATGACGTATGCGCGTGACGTAGTCAGTTTAACGGAAGTTATGGTACCCCGTAGAATCCTATACAAAAAGCTCTGTTTTCATTTCATAATTCCACAGTATTCTGGACATCTTTTGCAATTTGTTTAATGAACAATGAAGGCTGCAAAGAAGAAAGTTGTAGGTGGGATCGGTCTATTAGCAGCGGACTACAGCAACACAACCAGGAGGACTTTGTTGGAGAGCAGACGCGCTAACCGCGACCTCACCTTGACTTCCTACGTCTCCTTCGTCCTTCTGTTGATCGCTGGAACGCAGGTGAGCACGGGTTTTGATGAGCAGATGAAGGCTGGCTGGCGTAGGTGGAGAGCTAATGTTTTTAGCATAGCTCTGTAAGGTCCGGTTGCTAAGTTAGCTTCAATGGCGTCGTTAGCACAGCATTGTTAACCTTCGCCAGCCTGGAAAGCATTAACCGTGTAGTTACATGTCCACGGTTTAATAGAATTGTTGATTTTCTATCTATCCTTCCAGTCAGGGGTTTATTTTTTTTCTTTCTATATGCAGTTAAAGCACGATGCTATCACGTTAGCTCGTAGCTAAAGCGTTTCGCCGATGTATTGTCGTGGAGATAAAAGGCACTGAATGTCCATTTCGCGTTCTCGACTCTCCTTTTCAAGAGGATATAGTATCCGAGGTGGTTTAAAATACAAATCCGTGATCCACAATAGAAAAAGGAGAGAGTGTGGAATCCAATGAGTCAGCTTGTACCTAAGTTACGGTCAGAGCGAAAAAAAATATGTATTTCACTGCATTCTAGTCCGTCACTCTAATGTTCCTCGTCCACGAATCTTTCATCCTCGCTCAAATTAATGGGGTAATGGTCCGAATAGCTCTAGCTGCGTTGAAAACAATAGGAAAATATGAGGGAGTGAACAACTGACAACGTCACGCTACTTCCGGTAGGGGCAAGGTTTTTTTTATCAGAGACTCTACTAAATCCTGTCAGCAAAAATATGGCAATATCGCAAAATGATCAAGTATGACACATAGAATGGATCTGCTATTCCCGTTTAAATTAAAAAATTTAATTTCAGTAGGCCTTTAAAGTCATGTCCAACAATAGCGACTACGACTCTTTGCTGTCAACTGAGTTTAGTTTTTTAATGATTTGTGCTAGTGGTGTGCCTCCGCATTTTTTCAACGCAAAAAATGTGCCTTGGCTCAAAAAAGGTTGAAAAACACTGCCGCAGGATGCTTACTTAGAGCCGAGCTATTTTAAGAAATCAGACCAATTTAGCGCATGGACACGCACTGACTGTGATCACCAGAGACATACCAAAAGATCGCTATTTTGGTATCCTGCTTTAAAAATAGTGAGTTATTTTTAATTTTGAGTTGACATATCAATGACACCCTTGTGGAAGAGATCTTGATCTCCATGTGTTTTTATCTGGTTAAATAAAGGTTGTCATTGTTGTGAATGTCGTTTCAATTCACCTATTTTCACATGAATATCATTTTCACTAAATATGAATAACAACGTTCATGTGGTCTACTGCTATTTATTATCGTTGTCTACAGACTGACTGACTAACTGTATTATTTTTACTTTTTTTTTTTAGTTTTAGTGTCAGAATCTGGCTGTTTATATGTTTCTCTTAACTGGGATGATCCTCCGTCATGTCACTTATTGCAGTGTTTTTCAACACACTTGTGTGCCGTGAGATATTGTCTGGTGTGCCGTGGGAAATTATGCAACTTCACCTAATTGGTCCAAAAAAATATTTTTTTGCAAGTCAATAATTATAATAATGTGCCGTCTAGTGCAGTGTTTTTTGGTATGTAAAAAGTTAATGTAAGGCTTAAACCAAAAATGAACAAAAGGCAAGTCCCGCTAGGAAAAGGCACTGAAGCATAGGGATGGCTGTGCAAAACAAAAGTAAAACTGAACTGGCTACAAAGTAAACAAAAACAGAATGCTGGACGACAGCAAAAACTTACAGCGTGTGGAGCGGAGACGGCGTCCACAAAGTACATCCGTACATGACATGACAATCAACAGTGTCCCCACAAAGAAGGATAGCGTACGCACAACTTAAATAGTCTTGATTGCGAAAACAAAGCAGGTGTGGGGAATAGAACTCAAAGGAAGGCGTGAAGCTGCTACAAGAGAACAACAACAAAACAGTAAGGGTCACCAAATGAACAGCGCAAGACAGAGACTAAAGCACTACACACAGGCAACAACAACAAACTCAAAATAAGGCACGACAACCTGGTGGAGTTTCATTTTTTAACCTTTTCTGCTGGTGGTGTGCCTCCGTATTTTTTTTAATGAAAAAAATGTGCCTTGGCTCAAAAAAGGTTGAAAAACACTGACTTATTGGATGGGTAGGTTTTTATTTAATCAAATACTTAAAAAATATTGACTTATTTCAGCTTCTATATCTTTATTTGTATGCTTGTTGGTGTAAACCAGGGTTTTTCAACTAAATTGTTCTGGGGGCCACATTTTCTCACATTCTCCCTTCACTATTATTCTTTTTTCACCACTTACGGCACCCTGTAAGAGGTAGGAAAAAGGTAGACGCTAGGGAAGATGAGTAAACATTTTTTTATCTCAGACTGGGCTCCTATGGGGCAGGGGACACACTTGAGGCCGAGAAAAAAACTTGATAGCCAATAAGCACATATATCATTCTTGCCAACACTCCCGGATTTTCCGGGAGACTCCCGGAATTCAGCGCCTCTCCCGAAAACCTCCCGGAAGAAATTTTCTCCCGGAATTCAGCCGGAGCTGGAGGCCACGCCCCCTCCAGCTCCATGCGGACCTGAGTGGGGACAGTGGCGACAGTCTGTTTTCACGTCCGCTTTCCCACAATATAAACAGCGTGCCTGCCCAATCACGTTATAACTGTAGAATGATCGAGGGCGAGTTCTTGGTTTCTTATGTGGGTTTATTGTTAGGCAGTTTCATTAACGTCCTCCCAGCGCGGTAACAACACACAACAACAGCAGTCACGTTTTCGTCTACCGTAAAGCAGTTTGTCGGCCGTAAACAGCAATGTTGTGACACTCTTAAACAGGACAATACTGCCATCTACTGGATAGCCTCCGGAACACTGAAATTCAAGTATTTGTTTTTTTTATATGTATAATAAAATTAAAATATATACACTACCGTTCAAAAGTTTGGGGTCACACGGAAATGTCCTTATTTTTGAAGGAAAAGCACTGTACTTTTCAATGAAGATAACTTTGAAGTACCGTAATTTCCGGACTATAAGCCGCACCTGACTATAAGCCGCACCAGCTAAATTTAGGGGAAAATACAGATTGCTCCATATATAAGCCGCACCCGACTATAAGCCGCAGGGTTTTGATGTGTAATTACCGTAGTATATAGGGGTTCCTGCTACCACGGAGGGGATTGTCGGGAGAGAGATGACTGTTTGGGAACGCAAAGCGTCCCATTTATTAACAATAAATCTTTCAATCATTCAATCAAACTTTCACATCTTTGACATGGCGAACAGCATTCGTGCAGAGTACAAATAATACAACGGTGCAAAGTAATACAAAGTGCTCGCCTGTACGTTATCAAAATAACCAGCCTACCGGTATATGAAAAGTCAGTCTTTAATCATTGTGTCATCGTCTTCCTCCTGCGTACTAAAACCACCGGAATCCTCTTCGTCAGTGTCGGAGAAGAACAGGCCGTAAATAAGCCGCACCGTTGTATAAGCCGCAGGGACCAGAACGAGGGGGAAAAGTAGCGGCTTATAGTCCGGAAATTACGGTAGTCTTAACTTTAAAGAAATACACTCTATACGTTGCTAATGTGGTAAATGACTATTCTAGCTGCAAATGTCTGGTTTTTGGTGCAATATCTACATAGGTGTATAGAGGCCCATTTCCAGCAACTATCACTCCAGTGTTCTAATGGTACAATGTGTTTGCTCATTGGCTCAGAAGGCTAATTGATGATTAGAAAACCCTTGTGCAACCATGTTCACACATCTGAAAACAGTTTAGCTCGTTACAGAAGCTACAAAACTGACCTTCCTTTGAGCAGATTGAGTTTCTGGAGCATCACATTTGTGGGGTCAATTAAACGCTCAAAATGGCCAGAAAAAGAGAACTTTCATCTGAAACTCGACAGTCTATTCTTGTTCTTAGAAATGAAGGCTATTCCACAAAATTGTTTGGGTGACCCCAAACTTTTGAACGGTAGTGTATATATATATATATATATATATATATATATATATATATATATATATATATATATATATATATATATATATATATATATATATATATATATATATATAGCTAGAATTCACTGAAAGTCAAGTATTTTATATATATATATATATATATATGAAATATATATGAAATACTCAAGTTGGTGAATTCTAGCTGTAAATATACTCCTCCCCTCTTAACCACGCCCCCAACCACGCACCCGCCCCACCCCCGACCACACCCCACCCCACGCCCCACCGCCCCACCTCCCGGAATCGGAGGTCTCAAGGTTGGCAAGTATGCATATACACATGTTGACACAGAAACCACAAGACTTGCAACAGGCGAGGAGAGGGCAGGCATTTGGCCGCGTGAAGGTGAAGCGGTGGCAAGAGCGTGGGGTGGGGGTATTTCCATTGTTTGGATTTTGGAGAGCGGTGCAAAAAGAGGCAACGGAGAGAGGAGAGGGAGTGTGACCGTCTTTGCCAAGAGCCAAGATAGAAAAATGTATAGTTTTCTCTCCACTGGGATGAGCCTGCGTCGTGTCACGTATTTAAAGGGTCTTCATTGAAAACATTCTGTCACTTTTTAGACAGGTAGAGTTTTATTTTATCATATAATTTCAAAATATTGACCTATTTCAACTTACAACTATATCTTTATTTGTGTGCTGGTTGGTGTAAACCAGGGCTCTTCAACTAAATTGTTCTGGGGGCCACATTTCTCACATTCCCCCTTCACTATTATTCTCATTTTGAGAGTGGACATTTGTTTTTGGTCTATTTCTTTTGTTAGTTACACATTACTGAAGAAAATAGTCCTGTTATACAAAATACAAGTGTCCTCTATAGTGAACGTTAAAATGTAAACACAAATATTTCTTAATGTGTTTACATGGTCCAAGTTCCTCTCCTCTGTACAACAGGAGCACTGTAGTGTTTTTAGGAAGTTGCTGCAAAAATGTTTGTGTGGTGCTATTCAGGGGCCCAATTTGTCCCCCGGGCTGCCAATTGAATAACCCCGCTGTAAACCGTAAGGTTGTGCGATATTGACAATATACGATCAAAATGGTAAAAATTCGACTACGGGGTCTCCACGGACTACAAAGGCGGAAGCGCGCAATTTTTCAGGACTTGTGCAGATCCCAGATACACATCAGCAGGTACCAGAAGGTAAGAAAAGTTTCTTTTGGATAATATTGCGAAACAAAACGCCAGATAATATGTCTTACCTTATACACACACCATAATGATACTCCTATGTTGAAGCACAGTACAATCCATCATCGCTTACCAAAGTCCTACTAAAACATTTGAGTGCCGTGTGTAATGTTCTATATTTTCAATGAAACATAACATTTTGGTGTTGTTTACTTGAGTCATATTGCAGTCTACACGCATCTCTTATGTGTGGCTGCCATCATATTGCAGTCTACACATATCCCTTATGTGTGATTGCCATCATATTGCAGTCTACACGTATCTCTTATGTGTGACTGCCATCTACTGGTCACACTTATCATTTCACCATGTGCCAAATAAAATAGCTTTGAGGTCGGTAAGCACAACCAAAATTATTCCCTACATTAGGCCCACCTGGTCGAGTTCTGAGAAAATTAAAGGGTTTTAAGCGCGCCGTATAGTCCGAAAAATACGGTAAATTAGTAACAAATAAACTAAAACAAGTAAAATAAAAATTGTAAAAACAATACATTTAAATAATATTAACAATATAAATAACAATAAAATTCAGTTTTTCCGTTTTAATTGTTTTAATTCCATGTTTTACCTGTTACACTTATTTTACCGCTATAGAGTGTGTACTTTTTGTGTCAGATACAATTTTATAATAGGTTTGTTAATTTATTGCAAAAATTCTCAATACATATTTTAGACCAGTATTTTAGGCCAAAGCATAAAAATGGTATACGTGTATCAATAAGTGCTTTGAGTACATTATGCTTGTGTTTGAAAACATAATTTTGTCGGCGCTAATATTGTTAAAGGAGGAAGTGTGCTGTGTTGTAGTTCCTAGCTTGACGAGGAAGGAGACATTTTGAGGCCGTAAACAAAAAATAGATCCTCTCAAGTTGCTACTGCTGTTCTGTTTGTACATTGATGCTACATCCATGATGTCGTTCACAACAACACAAGCCGATGAGATGCGTTGTTGGTGTATGGATTGTTCTTGCTAGCTTTAGCTTCGTAGTTTAGTCACTGTTTCAAGGGGCCGTCTCGATATTAACTAGTTGAAGGCTTGTTTCAGGGATAAACGAGCGATACCGGACGCATTATTTTTCCCAAACAAATGTCTATTCTGCTCACAATGACACCATTTCACTTACATTTATGTCATTTTTTGATATGCTACGATTATATGTACACTACCGTTCAAAAGTTTGGGCTCACCCAATCAATTTTGTGGAATAGCCTTCATTTCTAAGAACAAGAATAGACTGTCGAGTTTCAGATGAAAGTTCTCTTTTTCTGGCCATTTTGAGCGTTTAATTGACCCCACAAATGTGATGCTCCAGAAACTCAATCTGCTCAAAGGAAGGTCAGTTTTGTAGCTTCTGTAACGAGCTAAACTGTTTTCAGATGTGTGAACATGATTGCACAAGGGTTTTCTAATCATCAATTAGCCTTCTGAGCCAATGAGCAAACACATTGTACCATTAGAACACTGGAGTGATAGTTGCTGGAAATGGGCCTCTATACACCTATGTAGATATTGCACCAAAAACCAGACATTTGCAGCTAGAATAGTCATTTACCACATTAGCAATGTATAGAGTGTATTTCTTTAAAGTTAAGACTAGTTTAAAGTTACCTTCATTGAAAAGTACAGTGCTTTTCCTTCAAAAATAAGGACATTTCAATGTGACCCCAAACTTTTGAACGGTAGTGTATATATATCCTTGAATTCCTTGAATTCCTTCTAAGTCTATAACATGATCTGATAGCTCAGTTACAGCTCTTTTTATTACCAAATATGTGTTATATGTGTTTTATGTTGCACGATTGCACCAAGAAAAATTCCTAGTTTGTGAACCCGTTCTCAAACAATGGCAATAAAACTATTCTGATTCTGATGAGCGGATTCCGTTTTTGTTGGTCAATCATGTGACTCCGTCTGCGATTACGTCAAAGCTGAAATCATATGCCTCACTTTTGTTGTTGAGACTAGTGGTTATTGATTAGGCCAGGGGTCACCAACCTTTTTGAAACCAAGAGCTACTTCTTGGGTACTGATTAATGCGAAGGGCTACCAGTTTGATACACACTTAAATAAATTGCCAGAAATAGACAATTTGCTCAATTTACCTTTAACTCTATGTTATTATTAATAATATATGATATTTACACTTAATTGAACGGTTTAAAAGAGGAGAAAACATGAAAAAAAAGACAATTAAATTTTGAAACATTGTTTATCTTCAATTTCGACTCTTTAAAATTCAAAATTCAACCGAAAAAAAGAAGAGAAAAACTAGCTAATTCGAATCTTTTTGAAAAAATTTAAAAAATAATTTATGGAACATCATTAGTAATTTTTCCTGATTAAGATTAATTTTAGAATTTTGATGACATGTTTTAAATAGGTTAAAATCCAATCTACACTTTGTTAGAATATATAACAAATTGGACCAAGCTATATTTCTAACAAAGACAAATCATTATTTCTTGTAGATTTTCCAGAACAAAATTTTTAAAAGAAATTCAAAAGACTTTGAAATAAGATTTAAATTTGATTCCACAGATTTTCTAGATTTGCCAGAATATTTTTTTTGAATTTTAATCATAATAAGTTTGAAGAAATAGTTCACAAATATTCTTCGTCGAAAAAACAGAGGCTAAAATGAAAAATGTATTAAAATGTATTTATTATTCTTTACAATAAAAAAAATAAATTTACATGAACATTGATTTAAATTGTCAGGAAAGAAGAGGAAGGAATTTAACAGGTTAAAAGGTATATGTGTTTAAAAATCCTAAAATCATTTCTAAGGTTGTATTTTTTCTCTAAAATTGTCTTTCTGAAAGTTATAAGAAGCAAACTAAAAAAATGTATGAATTTATTTAAACAAAAGAAGACCAAGTCTTTAAAATATTTTCTTGGATTTTCAAATTCTATTTGAGTTTTGTCTCTCTTAGAATTAAAAATGTCAGGCAAAGCGAGACCAGCTTGTTAGTAAATAAATACAATTTTAAAAATAGAGGCAGCTCACTGGTAAGTGCTGCTATTTGAGCTATTTTTAGAACAGGCCAGCGGGCTACTTATCTGGTCCTTACGGGCTACCTGGTGCCCGCGGGCACCGCGTTGGTGACCCCTGGATTAGGCACACTAGTGCTGTGTCAAATGAAAAGTAGCAACCGTGGTGAGACGTGCTCTTTTTTTCACTCATTCGCTCCTCATCTGTTTCACCGAAACAAGCTCCGGAATTTGCATGCACGCTGCACAGCCAATTAATCTGTTTTTTTTCTTCTTCCGATTATTATATTGTGACAAGCCATAATTGAAATTGAAATTGAAAATTTGATTAATTGTCCAGCCATGGAAGATGTTTTGATTGATTGATTGAGACTTTTATCAGTAGATTGCACAGTACAGTACATATTCCGTACAATTGACCACTAAGCGGTAACACCCTAATACGTTTTTCAACTTGTTTAAGTCGGGGTCCACGTTAATCAATTCATGTTCAATACTACAGTGGTTGGATCGATATTTTGTATTATCAAAAGTATTTTCCCCTTCTTTGTTTACAAACTCAGAAATAAGTCTTCTTTAGTACATGTAAACGTATAGTGAAACATGTTTATCCTCTTGTGTCCCGCAGATGTCTGTGAAGAGCATCTTCTCCCTGAGCAACAGGAGTGGAGCTTCGGGATGGAGCGAGAGGAGCCACATTCCCCCCAAATTAAAGTGGAAGATGAGGCGCCACAGATTCCGCACTTTAAAAAGGAAGAGGACGACCTATTGATCCCCCATTTTAAAGAGGAAGACGGACCTCCACAGCCCCCTCACATTAAAGAGAATGAGGAACACAGCATCAGTCAGGAGGGAGAGCATCTTGAATGGTTGGAGGAGTTCCCAGTGACTGGTGTCCCTGTGAAGAGTGAAGATGATGAGGTCAAAGGTGAAAGTGAGGAGAAGAGAGAGGCGGAGCCTCCAAGCAGCAGCTCAACTCAACACATGACAACAGAAGCTGATGGAGACCACTGTGGAGGATCACAAGCAGACAAGCTCTTAGCTCCACTATCAGATAGTGAGGACACAACGTCACACTCTCCTGACACTGATGATGAACACTCTAAAGATGATAAGACATGTCACACTGACAACACACACTTCACATGTCCTCACTGTGACAAAACCTTTAAACGCCCCAGTGGTCTTAAAAGACACATAAGAACACACACTGGAGAAAAACCTTTTTCCTGCTCAGAATGTGGTAAAAGTTTTGGCCGAAATTACCTGCTAATAGAACACATGAAAATACACACGGGAGAAAAACCTTTTTCTTGTTCAATTTGCGGTAAATATTTTATACAAAGTCACTATTTGAAAGTACACATGAGAATACACTCCGGAGAAAAGCCTTTTTCTTGTTCAGTCTGCGGTAAAGATTTTATACAAAGTCCCAATTTGAAAGTACATATGAGAACACACACTGGCGAAAAACCTTTTACCTGTTCAGTCTGCGGTAAAGGTTTTGTACAGAAACAGAATTTGAAAAGACACTTGAGAATACACACTGGAGAAAAACCTTTTCTGTGCTCAGTGTGTGGTAAAAGTTTTGCACGAAAAATGTGGTTGCAAGAACACATGAGAACGCACACCGGAGAAAAACCTTTTAGTTGTTCGATCTGTGGAAAAGGATTTAAACAAAGTCACGATTTGAAAATACACATGCGAATGCATACTGGAGAAACCCCCTTTACCTGTTCAATCTGTTGTAAAGGGTTCGTACGAAGTCAATATTTGAAGGTACACATGAGAATACACACGGGTGAAAAACCATACTCCTGTTCAAGCTGTGACACAAGCTTTTGTGATCAAAGACACCTTGTAAAGCACATGAGAACACATACTGATGGAAACCCTTTTATTTGTTCAATTTGTGGTCGAACTTTCACAGCAAGTCAACATTTGAAAAGACACATGAGAACACACACAGGTGAGAAAGTGTTGAGTTGCAGTGTGTGTGGTGAAAGATTCTCTTCTAAGTACCAGTGCAAGAAACACAAGTGTGCTGGTGAGAACAGCAGCAGCAAATGAAGATGCAGGATTTGAAATAAACTGTCGAAACTTTGTTAACTTTGACTTTCTAACATCATGTGTGACGTCATTTTTGTGTGTGTAGCACAATCTTGATTCTACTATTTCTAGATGAGATATTTTAGATTAGTGCTCCTATTCCAGATAGATATACAACATTGTGTACTTTTAAAAAGTATTGAACATAATTTGACTAAAAAATGTGAGAGTAAACAGTGCAGTTCTTGCCATACTTGCCAACCTTGAGACCTCCGATATCGGGAGGTGGGGGGGGCGTGTTTGGGGCGGGGGCGTGGTTAAGAGGAGTATATTTACAGCTAGAATTCACCAAATCAATCAATCAATCAATAGCCCTAAATCACAAGTGTCTCAAAGGGCTATTTCATATATATAATATATATATATATATATATATATATACGTATGAAATACTTGACTTTCAGTGAATTCTAGCTATATATATATATATTTATTTTTTTATTTTTTTATTTTATCATACAGAGATATAAAGAAATACTTGAATTTCAGTGTTCTGCAGGCTATCCAGTAGATGGCAGTATTGTCCTGTTTTAAGAGTGTCACAACATTGCTGTTTACGGCAGACAAACTGCTTTACGGTAGACTAAACGTGACTGCAGTTGTTGTGTGTTGTTACCGCGCTGAGAGGACGTTAATGAAACTGCCTAACAATAAACCCACATAAGAAACCAAGAACTCGCCCTCGATCATTCTACAGTTATAACGTGATTGGGCAGGCACGCTGTTTATATTGTGGGAAAGCGGACGTGAGAACAGGCTGTCCCCACTCAGTCTCAGGTCCGCATTGAGCTGGAGGGGGCGTGGCCTCCAGCTCCGGCTGAATACCGGGAGTTTGTCGGGAGAAAATCTCTGCCGGGAGGTTGTCAAGAGAGGCGCTGAATACCGGGATTCTCCCGCTAAAAACGGGAGGGTTGGCAAGTATGGTTCTTGCATACATCTTCCGATGCACCTGAACATATCCTCAGTGATGTTCCTGCGGTCATGAGGTGTTTTAGGTCTTTCAAACATCATACACCCTCTCCCAGGTGAACCAACCGCAAAAAAAAGGGGGGTTTGTGGTCAGGTGGCACTTGTTTGAGCCATCTCAAGGCTTTCTCGGCTGCTTCGGTGATGTTCCTGATGCCTCTGCTCCTTGCTGTTCCTGTGATCCCCGGGGCACTTTGGGCTTTGTGGAGTGAGTGCCCCACAAATCCTCTGCTCCCAACCTCCATCTTGCCTTCCAGCCTTGTTCACGACTGCTGATGACCAGTTGTTTATATTTGGTCTTCTTCCTTTCGCGGTCCTCCCATGGCACCGTCAGCTCTATTATTATGATGTTCTCGGTGCATTCTGACACCAGAAGGATATCTGTGATCCAGAGTTCCTCTTGCTGAGCACGGTTGGCAGTTTGGGGTCTCCGCTTTCCCCCCAGGTAAATAGGTTCACTGGGCTAGGCAGGACGTCATAGACTGATACGGTGTGGTCCAGCCTGCCACAGCTCCGACCAGGTGACTCTGCGGTCCATGTCATGCTCCCATCTGGTCCAGGACCCCTGCTGCTTTAGACCAGCCTTCCTTCTTCCACTGCTGTCCTGACCTCCTCCTGTATCAGCCTCTGCTTCTCCTTGTGCCGAGGTGGTGTTTGGAACATACCCAGGCCTGCTCTGCCACGGGCCACTACACCCACCAGATCTACGTGGCGCAGTCGTTCCTCTGCATCCTTGACCACAACTCCTGCCAGGGCCACCTTTGGGTGCCTCGAGTCTCTGTACAGCAACACCTCTCTGGTCCGGGTTACCTTGAACTCCTCTTCCGGCGACTTCAAGGGCAACCTAAGCTTTGTAGTGTTCCCATAAAGGGCGATGTTACTTAGGCTTCTGGGGAACCGGAACCATCTCCCAAGACAGGTGCTGACTTTCCTCTCGAGGGTCTCCGCAGTGGAAATAGGGACCTTGTAGACAAGTAGCAGCTAGAGTATCCTTGGTAATATACCATGCTGATATATCCACGCTTTGGACTTGCCCGGGAGGCCAGATCTGTCCACTGATCTCCGCCAGGTTGGATGTACTGATGACAAGTCTTTAGGGCTGCTGTCAAAGACCTTGCCCAGACTCTTCACAGGCTTCTCCGATACTGATGGTATCATTGACCCTTTAGTTTTGAAACAGGACCTATCCGTGACCTTGCCCTTCTTCACCGCGCTAGCTATGCAAACCATATGTTGTATACAATAATTATGTGTTTATACACATTTTCATAATTCACTTTTTGTACTTCCTGATAGTGTTTTTATATAGCATTTTGGAATAAAGAAGAGTATTATATTTTCATTTCTAATTTTAAAGGATGTTATAGATGAACTCCTTTATATGATATACATGTTTGCTTTTGAGTACACATAAATCCCTCTTAGTTCATATTTACTGGTTCACATCTGAAACATCTTCTGGACCACTTCTGGAAGCATATTATTATTTACTTTATACATCATTTGAGCATTTGTGTTTTATACGAGATCATTTACTTTTAAAATGTGTGACTTTATGAATCATTTGTTGGGTCTCTATAACTAATTCTATTAATTATCTTTATTATTCTCTTTTGTAATATGAATATTGTTTTTTGTGATTGTTTTCGATGTATGTCCCCAGACCTTTATGCAATAAACAATGTATGCTTCCACAAACATTAGGTACAATAAATGTAGTTAATATTTGTGAGTATGTATTTTTTTCTATTTAATATTGCAGTGCTTTTTGATAATTTGTTCTTTATATATATATATATATATATATATATATATATATATATATATATATATATATATATATATATATATATATATATATATATATATATATATATATATATATATATATATGTATTTTTCATCATCATGTAACTCCTAAATATGTGATTACCTTTATTCATTTTATTCCAATAAAATCCAACATCATTTGTGTTTACATTTTTTTTACAATATCCAAAAATAATATATTTAGTTTTATTGAAGTTTAGTGACAGTTTATCGATGTCCATCCATCTTTTTATGGTCAAGTTCTCTCTGGACAAAACAAGATCAGAGCATACCTGCCAACAACTAATGAGTACGGTTTTTGATCATCCATTCCGGTTTACGGCTGCAGTGGTAATAACTACGGTTTTCCATTAAAATGATTAACTTTCCCTGCTACTTTTTAATCAAATAGCGATTTCCTTAGCTTAGCTATTTTTTAGACCCGTGTAGCGGTTAGCTAAGCTACATGCTACAAAAGAAGAGAAATTGAGAAATGGACTAGTGCAACTCCACGGGCAGGGGACAACATATACGGGAAACATCAATGATGATTGGTTGGTTTACGTATAAGAACATCCATGCTTGGTTGGTTGTTTACTATGATGAGTCACGATTGGTTAAGATTAGGGCAAAACATGAGGGACAGGCCAATCAGTGGCAAGATAGGGCGGGGTCATGGAACCAGGAAGGGAAATCACAACAGACATCCCAAATGACGACGAGAGAGTCATAGGAGAGAAGAGCGATTTATATATATTTTTTAAAAACTAGTGGAAGATGGCAGAGGGATTCTCTTCATTAGATTTTTCTTTTGGCGATGTAGACCACGTCCAGGAAACCCACAACGTGTCGACTTGGCCACATTTGGACAAATGGATGCGTCTGGATAACACATTGATTTGAGTTGTTTACCAATATAAGCCCAAATCGACATGGAAGAGGTGGACTAAACATTTAAGAACACTTCAATTAGATTGTGGCAGACATGTTTGCTACAGTATAGCCTGTCTAAATGCCACATTTCATTTTCATTGGTGTTTTACAACAAGACAGTAGCTGACATTTTCTTCATTATTTCTACTGATTATATTTTGACATTGAATACTTGAATCATTTTGAAACATAAACCATCCATCCATCCATCCATCTTCTTCCGCTTATCCCAGATCGGGTCGCGGGGGCAGCAGCCTAAGCAGGGAAGCCCAGACTTCCCTCTCCCCAGCCACTTCGTCCAGCTCCTCCCGGGGGATCCCGAGGCGTTCCCAGGCCAGCCGGGAGAGCTAGTCCTCCCAACGTGTCCTGGGTCTTCCCCGTGGCCTCCTACCGGTCGGACGTGCCCTAAACACCTCCCTAGGGAAGCGTTCGGGTGGCATCCTGACCAGATGCCCGAACCACCTCATCTGGCTCCTCTCCATGTGGAGGAGCAGCAGCTTTACTTTGAGCTCCCCCCGGATGGCAGAGCTTCTCACCCTATCTCTAAGGGAGAGAACCGCCACCCGGCGGAGGAAACTCATTTCGGCCGCTTGTACCCGTGATCTTGTCCTTTCGGTCATAACCCAAAGCTCATGACCATAGGTGAGGATGGGAACGTAGATCGACCGGTAAATTGAGAGCTTTGCCTTCCGGCTCAGCTCCTTCTTCACCACAACGGATCGATACAGCGTCCGCATTACTGAATCGATCCGCCTGTCGATCTGACGATCCACTCTTCCCTCACTCGTGAACAAGACTCCAAGGTACTTGAACTCCTCCACTTGGGGCAGGGTCTCCTCCGCAACCCGGAGATGGCACTCCACCCTTTTCCGGGCGAGAACCATGGACTCTGACTTGGAGGTGCTGATTCTCATCCCAGTCGCTTCACACTCGGCTGCGAACCGATCCAGTGAGAGCTGAAGATGCTGGCCAGATGAAGCCATCAGGACCACATCATCTGCAAAAAGCAGAGACCCAATCCTGCAGCCACCAAACCAGATCCCCTCAACGCCTTGACTGTGCCTAGAAATTCTGTCCATAAAAGTTATGAAACATAAACAACAAGATTTTTATTTCAAGTTAGCTAATAGAATAAATATTGTTTGCACTCTATGATAAACTGAGTGAAGAAGGTCCAGAAGCAAGAGTAATTGTTGTCCATGACATCAAGGACCTGGACAATTTCTAAAGTTTACACAGCTACCACAACAACGATGATAATGGACTCTGACAGAAAACAAGCCCCTAAATTCAGCATGGACACTACTATGTTCCAAGAGACGACTAAACAAGAGGACCTACATTCAGGATTGCATCCACCTACACTTATAGAGATTATTGAAACAACATCAAAGATTGTTGAACAAGAAAATATGGAACTAAAAAAATTTCTTCAACAAAGATCACAAAAACCAGGATTTGGAAAATGATATAGATCCAGATACAATTTTTTTCTCCCACATCAGTAATAATTGTTTTTATTATACAGATGATCAATATAATAGCAACATTGATTGTGATAACAAATGGTCAATTATTCATTTTAATAGCAGAAGCTTGTATGCAAACTACAACAACATTAAGAACTTTTTGGAACACATCAACGAACCCTTCAAGGTGATTGCTGTCACAGAAACATGGATTGATGATAAAAAAAGGAATAGATTTTGATCTGGAAGGATATGAACTAAACTACATCAACAGAACCAACAAAAATGGAGGAGGAGTAGCTGTGTACGTGATGAAGAACCTGAACTACAAAGTGAACAGGAAGTGAACAAAAAGTTTTAGCAACTGCTATGTATAGAAAAGGGGTAGGATTAAATAAGCTCTGCTTCTTCCTACTCCTTTTCGAACATGTTGAAAAGAGAAACTGGAAATTGTGATGTATCATGTTGTATGCTTGCATGTTCGAAATAAACTCAAACTCAACTGCATGGTCCAGTTCCACAGCCCGTTTACCGTCCATCAGTCCCACCGCTGAGAAAAGATAGCAGAATTCTTTGTGGGACGTAATGAAGGACTATTTTCTTTGCTATTGTTATTTTTTGAGAATCTACAGTACATTTGTGAAGAAATAACATTAGAGGAACTCCTGCGGCGTGTAAATGGGATAAAACAAACATGTTTACTTGACCCACTTCCTGGGAAACTTATCAAGGAGCTGTTTGTAATATTAGGACCATCAGTGGTAAATATTATAAACGTATCACTTTTCTCTGGTACTGTTCCCCTAGCATTCAAAAAAGCGGTTATTTATTCTCTGCTCAAAAGACCTAACCTCGATCCTGACCTCATGGTAAACCACCTTCCCTTTATCTCGAAAATCCTTGAAAAAATTGTTGTACAGCCGCTAAATTAACACTTGGCATCTAACAATCTCTGTGAACCCTTTCAGTCCGGTTTCAGGGCAAATCACTCTATGGAGACAGCCCTCGCAAAAATGACTATTGATCTATTGCTTTGGATACCGTCGATCAAAATTTTTTATCAGAACGTATCAAAACACGTATTGGTTAGTCAGACTTAGTCCCCACATCTGCAATCCCTTCCAAGGTTATTTGTGTGGTGGATTGTCCGACGCTTAAACAGCAACAAAAGTGAATTTAGTACAAGTTTATTTACTCATAGTCAAAAGTGCATAAGTTGGATTGTTTTGTCCCTGCAAACGAACAAACGTCCTCCGGAGGACACACAAAAAAGCAATCTCTCTCGAGTCCTGGTCTCCTGCCATATTTATCTGTTTCTTCGTGCGTCAACCTGTTTCCCTCGTGCGTCACGGTTTTGGGGTTTGTTTTGCAACATCCTTGAATCCCTTAATCATACTTAGACAATCAAAACATTCTGTAGACAGGTTGGCACGACTACATATTCAACTTTGTCCCCCACCCGGTCCTTTCAATGGCACACAATAGAAGAGAAATGAAATGAGCGTACATTCTTGACAGACATGAAATATAGTTCAAAGGTCAGAAATTCTACTACACTTGTTCCCATTGGGTTGAGTTTTTTCCGGCCCTGATGTGGGATCTGAGCCGAGGATGTCGTTGTGGCTTGTGCAGCGCTTTGAGACATTTGTGATTAAGAGCTGTATAACTCAACTTTGATTGGTGATAAATAAAAAGATCCATGACAATTAGGGTGTTTAAAACATTTTCGTGTTTATTTTCCTTTCTTAGAATCCTCAAAACAATATCAATTTCAGAACATGGGCAAGTTTGGAATGTTAGAGAAAAGTCAATAATGTACATCATCCCACAGAACTTTACTGTACATACATTCATCAAATAAATGTACTGTTGATTCTGTGTCCCCATCACAGAAAGAACTAGTGTAGTGTAGTAGCATACTATATGTAGTACCATATACACACACTGTAGTACCATATGCACACACTGTAGTACCATATACACACACTGTAGTACCATATACACAAAGGGCCTAATTTACTAAAGGCGTGCGTGTACTAAAACATGTGCAAACTTGATAGCACACACGCAAAGCTGATCTATTCAACGTGTGCAAAGTGGTCCTTTAAGTGAGCAGAATAAGACATGCAATCCACTTTTAATAATGAATGAAATATACAAAATAAATGCTAATTATCAAAACACCCACAATACTGGGAGGAGAAAATGCAAATATATTATACAGCACACGCAATGTGATTTATCAACACTCATCACCGCTTTGCGTGCAGTATTTGGTCAACGTTATTTTTTGCAAATATTAGCTCATTTGGAATTTGATGCCTGCACAACATGTTTCAAAAAAGCTGGCACAAGTGGCAAAAAAGACTGGGAAAGTTGAGGAATGCTCATCAAACACTTATTTGGAACATCCCACAGGTGAACAGGCTAATTGGGAACAGGTGGGTGCCATGATTGGGTATAAAAGCAGATTCCATGAAATGTTCAGTCGTTCACAAACAAGGATGGGGCGAGGGTCACCACTTTGTCAACAAATGCGTGAGAAAATTGTCGAACAGTTTAAGAACAACATTTCTCAACCAGCTATTGCAAGGAATTTAGGGATTTCACCATCTACGGTCCGTAATATCATCAAAAGGTTCAGAGAATCTGGAGAAATCACTGCACGTAAGCGGCAATGCCCCGTGACCTTCGGTCCCTCAGGCGGTACTGCATCAAAAAGCGACATCAGTGTGTAAAGGATATCACCACATGGGCTCAGGAACACTTCAGAAAACCACTGTCAGTAACTACAGTTTGTCGCTACATCTGTAAGTGCGAGTTAAAACTCTACTATGCAAAGCCAAAGCCATTTATCAACAACACCCAGAAACGCTGCCGGCTTCGCTGGGCCCGAGCTTATCTAAGATGGACTGATGCAAAGTGGAAAAGTGTTCTGTGGTTTCACGAGTCCACATTTCAAATTGTTTTTGGAAACTGGACGTCGTGTCCTCCGGACCAAAGAGGAAAAGAACCATTCGGACTGTTATAGGTACACATTTCAAAAGGTATGGAGGGTGTATTAGTGCCCAAGTCATGGGTAACTTACACATCTGTGAAGGCACCATTAATGCTGAATGGTAAATACAGATTTTAGAGCAACATATGTTGCCATCCAAGCAATGTCTTTTTCAGGGACACCCCTGCTTATTTCAGCGAGACAATGCCAAGCCATTCTGCACGTGTTACAACAGCGTGGCTTCATAGTAAAAGAGTGCGGGTACTAGTAATAGTTTCTCAGTTC
This sequence comes from Entelurus aequoreus, assembly GCF_033978785.1. Taxonomy (NCBI): domain Eukaryota; kingdom Metazoa; phylum Chordata; class Actinopteri; order Syngnathiformes; family Syngnathidae; genus Entelurus; species Entelurus aequoreus. The sequence continues at coordinate 37,180,196 of NC_084753.1, forward strand.
AAACATTATATATATTGTCTTTGCAGTCTATTCAATTGAATATAAGTTGAAAAGAGTTTGCAAATCATTGTATTCTCTTTTTATTTACCATTTACACAACGTGCCAATTTCACTGATTTTGGGTTTTGTATGTGCTGATGTTGTTAGAAAGTCAAAGTCAACGTTTTGACAATCTATTTCCAATCCTGCATCTTCATTTGCTGCTGCTGTTCTCACCAGCACACTTGTGTTTCTTACACTGGTACTTATAGGAGAATCTTTCACCACACACACTGCAACTCAACATTTTATCACCTGTGTGTATTCTCATGTGTCTTTTTAAATCACCATTTTGTATAAAACCTTTACCGCAGACTGAACAGATAAAAGGTTTTTCACCAGTGTGTATTCTTGTGTGCATGATCAAATTTGCCTTCTGGGTGAATCTTTTACTACAAATTAGGCACATAAATGTTTTTTCTCCAGTGTGTGTTCTCATGTGTACATTTAATTCACCACATTGTATAAAACCTCTACCACACGCTGAACATGAAAAAGGTTTTTCTCCAGTGTGGATCCTCATGTGTATTTTCAAATAGTGACTTTGTATAAAACCTTTACCGCATACAGAACAGGTAAAAGGTTTTTCTCCAGTGTGTATTCTCATGTGTACTTTCAAATCACCACTTCCTATAAAACCTTTACCACACACTGAACATGAAAAAGGTTTTTCTCCAGTGTGTATTCTTATGTGTCTTACTAAAGTTTCCTTCTGGGAGAATCTTTTACTGCAAACTGAGCACATGAATGGCTTTTCTCCAGTGTGTGTTCTCATGTGTCTTTTCATATTGCGACGGTCATTAAAGGTTTTGTCGCAGTGAGAACACGTGAAGTGTGTGTTGTCAGTGTGACATGTCTTATCATCTTTAAAATCTTCATCATCAGTGTCAGGAGAGTGTGACGTTGTGTCCTCACTATCTGATAGTGGAGCTAAGAGCTTGTCTGCTTGTGATCCTCCACAGTGGTCTCCATCAGCTTCTGTTGTCATGTGTTGAGTTGAGCTGCTGCTTGGAGGCTCCGCCTCTCTCTTCTCCTCACTTTCACTTTTGACTTCATCATCTTCACTCTTCACAGGGACACCAGTCACTGGGAACTCCTCCAAACATTCAAGCTGCTCTCCCTCCTGACTGATTGTGCGTTCCTCCTCTTCCTTTTTCAAGTGAGGGGTCCCTGGTGCCTCGTCTTCCTCTTTAATGTGGAAGGGCTGTGGCTCCTCCGTCACCATCCTGAAGCGTCACTCCTGTTGTTCAATGAGAAGATGTTCTGCAGGACACAAGAAGACAAACATGCTTTAGAAACGTCCAGCTTTGCTCAGTCACACTAGGCATTCAGTATATTTACATGTACTAAAGAAAACTAGGTTATTGTATGAATCGGCACAACATCTCCATGGGAGACAAACATGCCACTCTTTGCAACATTATTCACAGGAAAAGAAGACCAAGCTGGGGGGGGACCTAAAATCTATCTTGCAATATATTGTTTAATATAAAATAATAGAAAAAATAGCAATATAACTATTTTAAAACAAAATTACTGACATCTGCAGTAATTAATTAGACTTTTCAAGTTGCGTTATTCTCTCAGAACTGGTAACATACTTTCTAGACTATAAAGCACGCAGGTATTTAAGCCGCACCCACCAAATTTTAAAGGAAACAAACATTTGTATAGACTGTATAGTAGCTGCCCCGGACCATAAGCCGCAGATATACACTACTGTTCAAAAGTTTGGGGTCACCCAAACAATTTTGTGGAACAGCCTTCATTTCTAAGAACAAGAATAGACTGTCGAGTTTCAGATGAAAGTTCTCTTTTTCTGGCCATTTTGAGCGTTTAATTGACCCCACAAATGTGATGCTCCAGAAACTCAATCTGCTCAAAGGAAGGTCAGTTTTGTAGCTTCTGTAACGAGCTAAACTGTTTTCAGATGTGTGAACATGATTGCACAAGGGTTTTCTAATCATCAATTAGCCTTCTGAGCCAATGAGCAAACACATTGTACCATTAGAACACTGGAGTGATAGTTGCTGGAAATGGGCCTCTATACACCTATGTAGATATTGCACCAAAAACCAGACATTTGCAGCTAGAATAGTCATTTACCACATTAGCAATGTATAGAGTGTATTTCTTTAAAGTTAAGACTAGTTTAAAGTTATCTTCATTGAAAAGTACAGTGCTTTTCCTTCAAAAATAAGGACATTTCAATGTCACCCCAACCTTTTGAACGGTAGTGTATATATCGGTACGAAAGACTTTCCAAACGTTTATTTACATACCTTAATGATTTCCAAACAGTGTTTGTCACACGGCAGTAAAATGGCTGATCAAACAAAACAGAAGTCACTGTCATGGACCCACTAGCTGTGGAAGCTAGCTCTCCGATCAGCGTAACAGTCTCACAAATACCACGGTGACGTTTTGGTGAATTTACTGAGGAATTTGTGAAACTGAAACTGTCAGGTTCAAACACTGATGACATCTATTAAACAACACAAGAAGCAAGGAATTAAACAGAGACAGAATTAAATTTGGCTCAATTGAGAAGAGACGTCCGGACTGTACTCTTGTACAGTCTCACCACGCTCCTGACGAAAGATTTTACGCCTCCTCTTTTATTTGGACTTTCCCTGATTACATGGCAACAGCTGTTTGTAAGGTACGGTGGTCGTAAACAGCCATCGCCTTTGGTTACAGAACAGTTCAAAGAAAAGGTCGGTTCAAAGAAAAGGTCGGTTCAAAGAAGAGGTCGTAAAAGAGTTCAAAGAAGAGGTCGTAAAACAGTTCAAAGAAACGGTCGCCTAGAGGGGAGTCAGGTCCTGCTTCCTCTCTGCTTTGTAGTTCTTGGGTCAAGACAAAATCTTTCTGTGGATTACAATACATCGAAGAAACAGAACACCTTCATGTTGCTTCCCATCCTACACAGTGGAGTTTTACAAGCCTTCTTCTTGGTAGGTTCAAAGACAGCTTTTGTCTTCTCGCCGGGAACTCATGGCAACACAAAGTTTTGTGATAACTTAAGATACAATTATTCTGACAGAAACTATACAAAGAGAATGGCATTTAAGTTATTAATACTAACACAGACACTAATGCTAACAACAATAGCTTGATTACATTACCATAGCACGTACAAATATGCATGAAAACACTCCTGCAGACATCACACATGGGACGGTTAGTTTAGTAAGTAAGAATTGTTTTATTTAGTTACATTGTAAAACTTACAAACGTTACTTGGAGTGATTCATGAAAAATCCTTTTGAGCAGACAGGTTTACTTCCGGTTCAAAGCAAAAACAGGAAGAACATTTTTAACCCATAACACTTGCAGTGAGCAAACTCGTCCAAAAGATGGTGCCATAGCACAAACAACACACCTGTTCAGTGTCTGTTGAAAACTATTTGTTGACTACAAAACACTATGGCCGTGAACGTAGGCCTGGGACGATAACACATTTTGCTAGACAAGATATATTGACCTACAAATTATTGCCGATAAACGATATTAATTATTGCAGATAAACGATATTATTGCACATATTGTTTTGGGACCAAATTAACCATTGATGCAATGATAATACATAATAATAGAAGTATCCCTTTTAAATGCAATAAACGTGTATTTCTCACATATTTTCACGTTGTAATTAGAATGTCAACAAATGATTAAAATCACAACCACAATCAATAGAATAGGTTCAGTCTCTGTTGAGGCGGAGACCCTTAAATGTACACAACCAAAGCAAAAAATAAAATGGCTAAATAAAATTATTGTGACCAAAAATGATCACGATGACCATTATTATTATTGCAGTATTGTTGAATGTGCTCCAAAAGTACTTATACACACAATAAAATCCATCCATCCATCATAAACCATAATTTTAGCCAAAGTCTGCCAACGTTGTCTAAATACATGTGTGCATCTTTCTAAACACATCATCAACATCACAATATATGTATTTTCTTTCTGAGGAAGCTAACTAGCTTTGGTCTCCTTTTGTTGTGATGGATGTCTTTTATTTGCCTCCAAAAATGTTTTTTTTTGTTTTCAACGACACCTTTCCAGTCCTAGCTTTTTAATGGACAACAATTTATTGTAGTTATTTATTTTTAAACAGACTAATGGGCAGCACAGTAACAGTATAAATAAATATGTATGAATTAATTTAAAATCCAATGGTTAAATTAGAGCCAATCCGATCAGTAATCTTTAAAATAGTCAATGACTATTGACTAGTCAATAGGGATGTAACGATTAATTGATGTATTGATTTTTATATCTTCGATTCAACTCTTCTTTATAAAGTAAAACACATGCTGAATAAGAAATGTTTGCATATGTTGTATTATTCTTTTATTTTTCCATATTTAACATATTGTGTTGAAGTTTGGGGAAATGTTTATAAAACAAACGTAGACCCAATAATTAAACTTCAAAAAAGGGTCATTAGAATAATACACAAAGCGTGCTACTATGAACATACCAATCCATTATTTATAAGTTCTAATGTGTTAAAATTTTCAGATATTGTGTTTTTAAAAACAATGGAAATTATGTTTCGAGTAAAGAACAACAGCCTTCCAGCTTGTATTCTTAGGTTATTTCAATTAAGAGGAGAAAACTATAATTTACGGGGGGTATTGGTTTTCGAAATATGTAAAGCAAGAACAAATACAAAATACAAATGTATTTCAGTTTTAGGAGTTAAATGGTGGAACAAGCTCAGTGATGAGTTGAAGACATGTACTTCTTTGTTAAGGTTTAAGAAAACATTGAAAGGTGAAATAATTGAAAATTATAAAATATAGCAACGATTACTTTCATCCCATTGATTTTTTTTTTCTTTTTAATGTTGATGTTCCAGGTAATCTTATTTTCAGTGAAGGTATAGGATAGGCAAATATAAGCCTTGGCTTCAGCCTATTCCTTTTTCGGTCATGCTTTTTTCTTTTCTTTTCTTTTTGTGTGTAAATGTGTATGATTGTTATATATGTATAATTTGTACTGTACCGTCACACAAAATGGTTAATGGTTGATCATATGACCGAAATAAACTTATTTCATTCATTCATTCATTCAACTCCACCGATCTGTGCTCGGCAAGTTTGCCTTCCGGAAGATAGGTATCGATCCAACATTGCTTTTAAAGGGAATTGATCGATTTTATCAATACTAGAAAAAGGAAAACATTGGATTTAAGAACAGCAGACTTTATTTGAAGTTGAACACTTTTAATGACTAGGACGTTAGAGGTTATTCAAGTCTGTCTGCGCGTCTGTGACGTCATCGCTATCAGTCTGCAAAACAAGAATGGCGGATACCTCGGGTGGTCACAACAAATGCTAACGCGGCAAGACAATATCTGTTGGAATAATGATGTATATATTATCACACAACTTTTATGCTTAAGGGCCTATGCTATAATTATTATCAGTTGTGCTGAAGTGGTATTTTTCTTTGTCTGTGCAAAGCTGGCAATCCAAAAGATTGCAAGCCAGTCTGGTATCAGTGCTTGTGTCCAGGAACGGCCTGCTGACTGCCAAGGCCGAACACCGCCGTGACGCAGACAGAGCAGAGACAAGGCGATATCACCAGCGTCAACACATTTGCATTTTTGTATAATCATATATTGTGTCTAATTGGGAGTTGTCGAGATTACCCCCCTTCCCTCAGCGACAGCTTCAGTGATGTAACCAGGGACCTCCCAAATAAATAGAGGAAGCACGCGGGCTGGACTTTTAGAACGTAGTTTGGATCTGTAACTAGAATACAGCCCAAAACACGTCTCTCCTCATTGAGCCAAATTGAACTCTTGTCTCTGCATGATTCCTTGCTTCTCGTCTGTTTAATAGATGTCATCAGTGTTTGAACCTGAAAAATTATCAATTACAACACAACAACTTTCATGCTACAGCACGACTGCAAAAGCCACAACACAATAATATAAAGCGAAAACACAACTTTAAGTGATAAAAGACGCAACGGAAAAAACACAACTAACAGCAAAAATGGCGACGGACCAACTTCCTGAAGATACTATATTAGTATTATATTGCAAGTAAGAAAAGTTATTCACGACTGAAAAAGTGGTCACACTTCACTTCCCGTTTTCAACTTTCTGTCTCTCTGCTGTCACATCTGTTCTGTGTTTGTATTGTCGTGTTATGGCTTTATGTTGTTGTGTTGTGACTTTTCTCTGCGACTGTAGCTGTTTATTAAAATGAGAGCAGTGGCAGGTCAAAACGCTGGTCATTTAACCTGAAGAGAGTTGGTTGCGCTTTATTTTTCATATTGATTTATTTTGCGTATTACTACTTCTAAAAACAAAAGCAAAAGTAGCAGGTAAATCTACTGTTAAAATTGTTGATTATTGTACTTTTATTGAACATTTCTTGAGCAATGAAAACAAGAGCATAACATTTTTCTTCTCGCTAATTCAAGCTAAAGTGTTAGTTGCACTTTATTCAAATAAGATGTGACTGCGTTGGCCATTATTTGTTTTTTTACTTACTTGTTTGCATCCATAATTCATTTAGACATAATTCCCTTACAAGAAATAACAGCAATATAGGAAACTTCACCTGCACTGTCCAGTATTTGTTTCACACTCACACTGCTTGATTTGTTTTTGCTAAAAAGTAACTGAATCGATTTCAACTCACCAAATCGTTTTGGATCGTATTGTTCTAAAAAAAAAAAAAAAAAAAAAAAAATTGTATCGGCAACCACAAATTCTGAATCGAATTGAATCGTTACACCCCTAAGGATAACATGTAACATTTACTGTATTTTGGTCATTTTAAGCATTACCAGGACTTCTTTTCTGGGTGCATTGATTCGTGTTAATCATTTCCTTCAACAACAACACTACTAATCATGGCAAACTGCATGAGAGACAACGACTACTTTGAGAAAAGTGATGATCCAGAGCTTTATATTTTTGAACCTGAACATAAGGAGGATGAATGACAAACAGATGGGGCTTTAGTGAAACACTTAGCATCATGTTGCAAAGTGCTAAACGAGATATACAAACATAATAAAACAATCACTTACTGTACAATGTCTGTTCTCACTGATGGGATAAAGACCGATGGGATGTTGGACGTCTGCAAGACAACACAAACAAACATTAGCTCAGTCATGTCAATTATTATTTAGTCCATCAAATATAATATTTTACAAGTGGACTGAACAAAATGTAGTGGAATGAACATAATTCATTGATTATTTTGAATTGCGTAATTTATCTTGTTTTCTACAAATTTTTGATACAAGACGAGCAGCTTTTTACAACACATAGCAAGCATCCGGCCGGGATTTTAATATATTTATGAATCCATTAAGTCAGTGGTTCTCAAACTTTTTTTGTCATCCCCCACTTTGGACAAGGGGGAGTTTTCAAGCCCCACCTGCCCCCATCGCCCCAACAGAACGCTAATGCCAAGCTTAACATTTTCAAATTTATCGAACATCAAGTAACATCAAGTTTTATCCATTCAAACTCAATAACATAAAATAAAATCAAGTTCAATAATAAATAAAATAACTGTGCAGCTGTGGTATAACTTGCATCAAGTTCAATATCAAATAAAATAACTTGCATCAATTCAGTAATAAATAAAACAAAAGTGTTATAACTTGCATCAAGTTCAATAATAAATCAAAAAAAGTGTTATAACTTGCATCAAGTTCAATAATAATTCAAAAAAAGTGTTATAACTTGCATCAAGTTCAATAATAAATCAAATAAAAGTGTTATAACTAGCATCAAGTTCAATAATAAATCAAATAACTTGCATCAAGTTCAATAATAAATAAAACAAAAGTGTTATAACTTGCATCAAGTTCAATAATAAATAAAACAAAAGTGTTATAACTTGCATCAAGTACAATAATAAATCAAAAAAAGTGTTATAACTTGCATCAATATTCAATAATAAATCAAATAAAAGTGTTATAACTTGCATCAAGTTCAATAATAAATCAAATAACTTGCATCAAGTTCAATAATAAATAAAACAAAAGTGTTATAACTTGCATCAAGTTCAATAATAAATAAAACAAAAGTGTTATAACTTGCATCAAGTTCAATAATAAATCAAAAAAAGTGTTATAACTTGCATCAAGTTCAATAATAAATCAAATGAAAGTGTTATAACTTGCATCAAGTTCAATAATAAATAAAACAAAAGTGTTATAACTTGCATCAAGTTCAATAATAAATAAAAAAAAAGTGTTATAACTTGCATCAAGTTCAATAATAAATCAAATAAAAGTGTTATAACTTGCATCAAGTTCAATAATAAATCAAATAACTTGCATCAAGTTCAATAATAAATCAAATAACTTGCATCAAGTTCAATAATAAATCAAAAAAAGTGTTATAACTTGCATCAAGTTCAATAATAAATCAAAAAAAGTGTTATAACTTGCATCAAGTTCAATAATAAATCAAATAAAAGTGTTATAACTTGCATCAAGTTCAATAATAAATCAAATAACTTGCATCAAGTTCAATAATAAATAAAACAAAAGTGTTATAACTTGCATCAAGTTCAATAATAAATAAAACAAAAGTGTTATAACTTGCATCAAGTTCAATAATAAATCAAATGAAAGTGTTATAACTTGCATCAAGTTCAATAATAAATAAAACAAAAGTGTTATAACTTGCATCAAGTTCAATAATAAATCAAATAACTTGCATCAAGTTCAATAATAAATGAAAATAAAAGTGCCACTTTGCAATCTTTGCCAAAAAAAGGAGGACAGGGCAAGTGAACATGAGTTTTACAGTACTCCAGCATTAGTGGCTGCAATGAGCCTGTTTTGCACTGCACAGCTTTTCAAATCGGGGTTGCAGGCTTGACACTGCCACTGTTAAAACCTCATTGAATTCGGGGCTGAGCTGCCTTGACGCGAGTGTTTCCCGGTGAATGACACATTGTGTCCAATGCGCATTTGGCGCAACCCTCTTTATTAGAGCCTGCAGCCCGTTTCTTGACTTTGCCATGCGCGCCATCAGATCAAAAGCCCACACAGTTTTCCCATTTAAGGTCGTGTTCTTTGAGGAGACTGTCCATTATCTTGAACAGCTCATCAGCAGTGGCTCTATTTTTTATGTATTTGCAAAACAGCAAATCCTCGCACAGTGACTCGCCATTCACAAAGCTTCCGCTTAGCCCCGCCCCCATTAGTTACTGTTGCTGTCTGTCAAACTTTCGCTCCTACCTAGAAATGTAAAGCATACAGGAAAAATAAGTAATTTACATTTATCTATATAGCGGATTTCACAGACAGAATCACAAAGTGATTTCCAGTGTGTATAGAAAATGAAAGCAGAGTAAAAAAAAAAATCTAAGAATATAATAATAAAAAAATTGAAAAAATCAAAGTGAAATTTCCTCCCGTTCCTCGCGCCCCACCTGTCATGTCTCTATTCCCCACCAGTGGGGCGCGCCCCACACTTTGAGAAACGCTGCATTAAGTCAGTCTGCACGTATGTGGGGGCAGGTGTAAGTCAGCGCTGCCTGAAGGAGGAAAAGTCACCGCCGCTGTCCATGGTACTGAGGAACGAGCACCAGCGGGCAGGGGCGGGGCAAGTGCTGACGGCGAGACACAGCTGGCAGGTGATTAGATTTCACAGGTGGTACGTGTTAATCTAATCATCCGTTGTCTTTAACAGTAAGCAGCCGGGAGCAGAGGAGGAGAGAGGATTGGGAATGACGGCAACTTCACGACATGCCGAAAAACATTTTGAAAATCTTGTTAAAAACATTAAAAACTTTGTTAAACCTGCACGCTTGGCTCTTGTGCCGTGTCTACAGTGGAGCTGCTAGGAAGCGACTTAAAAGTTCCATTGTGCAGCCGCGTCACAGTGTCGGTGCAAGTGGCGCCAACTCGCTCCTCCCAATCCCAACCTTCCAGCGAACCTCGATGTGCACCTCCAAATAATTCTAACCTCACGTCGACAGCGACAAGGACTGCAGAGCTGTGACTGGTTGGCTTTCTTTATACGTAATATCCTTTTCATGTTTCTTTCGTCTGCAAAAGCAAACATTTTTAAAACCAACAGAAAACAAACAGAAGTGCAGCGTGCACGTGTAAGAAGTGCCAGCTAGTGTGGCCGTGCGATAGTATGTTGGTTGAACCTCACTCCCACCTTAAAGGCCTACTGAAATGAATTTTTTTTATTTAAACGGGAATAGCAGATCCATTCTATGTGTCATACTTGATCATTTCGCGATATTGCCATATTTTTGCTGAAAGGATTTAGTATAGAACAACGACGATAAAGATCGCAACTTTTGGTATCTGATAAAAACGTGACGTCACAAGACAAAGGATTCCTCACAATTCCGCTTTGTTTACAATGGAGCGAGAGACATTCGGACTGAGAAAGCGAGGATTACCCCATTAATTTGAGCGAAAAGATGAAAGATTCGTGGATGAAGAACTTTAGAGTGAAGGACTACAGTGTAGTGCGGGGTGTATCTTGTTTCGCTCTGACCGTAACTTAGGTACAAGCTGGCTCATTGGATTCCACACTCTCTCCTTTTTCTATTGTGGATCACGGATTTGTATTTTAAACCACCTCGGATACTATATCCTCTTGAAAATGAGAGTCGAGCACGCGAAATGGACATTCACAGTGACTGAACATGTAAATACACGGTTAATAATTTTCAGCTTGGCGAAGCTAAAAAAAATAGAAGCTAACTTAGCTACAGGGCTAACGTGATAGCATCAGTCTCAAATGCAGATAGAAACTAAATTAAAAAAAACCCTGACTGGAAGGATAGACAGAAGCAACAATACTATTAAACCATGAACATGTAAATACACGGTTAATAATTTTCAGCTTGGCGAAGCTAAAAAAAATAGAAGCTAACTTAGCTACGGAGCTAACGTGATAGCATCAGTCTCAAATTCAGATAGAAACTAAATTAAAAAAAAACCCTGACTGGAAGGATAGACAGAAGCAACAATACTATTAAACCATGAACATGTAAATACACGGTTAATAATTTTCAGCTTGGCGAAGCTAAAAAAATAGAAGCTAACTTAGCTACGGGGCTAACGTGATAGCATCAGTCTCAAATGCAGATAGAAACTAAATTTAAAAAAAACCTGACTGGAAGGATAGACAGAAGCAACAATACTATTAAACCATGAACATGTAAATACACGGTTAATAATTTTCAGCTTGGTGAAGCTAAAAAAATAGAAGCTAACTTAGCTACGGGGCTAACGTGATAGCATCAGTCTCAAATGCAGATAGAAACTAAATTAAAAAAAACCCTGACTGGAAGGATAGACAGAAGCAACAATACTATTAAACCATGAACATGTAAATACACGGTTAATAATTTTCAGCTTGGCGAAGCTAAAAAAATAGAAGCTAACTTAGCTACGGGGCTAACGTGATAGCATCAGTCTCAAATGCAGATAGAAACTAAATTTAAAAAAAACCTGACTGGAAGGATAGACAGAAGATCAACAATACTATTAAACCATGAACATGTAAATACACGGTTAATAATTTTCAGCTTGGCGAAGCTAAAAAAATAGAAGCTAACTTAGCTACGGGGCTAACGTGATAGCATCAGTCTCAAATGCAGATAGAAACTAAATTAAAAAAAAACCTGACTGGAAGGATAGACAGAAGCAACAATACTATTAAACCATGAACATGTAAATACACGGTTAATAATTTTCAGCTTGGTGAAGCTAAAAAAATAGAAGCTAACTTAGCTACGGGGCTAACGTGATAGCATCAGTCTCAAATGCAGATAGAAACTAAATTAAAAAAAACCCTGACTGGAAGGATAGACAGAAGCAACAATACTATTAAACCATGAACATGTAAATACACGGTTAATAATTTTCAGCTTGGCGAAGCTAAAAAAATAGAAGCTAACTTAGCTACGGGGCTAACGTGATAGCATCAGTCTCAAATGCAGATAGAAACTAAATTTAAAAAAAACCTGACTGGAAGGATAGACAGAAGATCAACAATACTATTAAACCATGAACATGTAAATACACGGTTAATAATTTTCAGCTTGGCGAAGCTAAAAAAATAGAAGCTAACTTAGCTACGGGGCTAACGTGATAGCATCAGTCTCAAATGCAGATAGAAACTAAATAAAAAAAAACCCTGACTGGAAGGATAGACAGAAGATCAACAATACTATTAAACCATGAACATGTAAATACACGGTTAGTAATTTTCAGCTTGGCGAAGCTAAAAAAATAGAAGCTAACTTAGAAGCGGCGGCGGGCGTTGTACGCTTTTGACAACACCCCGGCCGCCATCAGAGTCGGCAAGAAACATATATTTCCCCAAAGTTACGTACGTGACATGCACATATCGACACGCACGTACGGGCAAGCGATCAAATGTTTGGAAGCCAAAGCTGTACTCACCGTAGTGCGTCTGCTATCCTGCTCAAAACACAACACAACCTCCTGGTGTTGGTGTTGCTGTAGCCCGCCGCTAATACACCGATCGCACCTACAACTTTCTTATTTGCAGTCTCCATTGTCCATTAAACAAATTGCAAAAGATTCACCAACACAGATGTCCAGAATACTGTGGAATTTTGTCGAAGAAAACAGAGGTATTTGAATTGGGTCCAAACACTTCCCTTGACCTCGTGACGTCACGTGCATACGTCATCATACCGCGACGTTTTCAAGCGGAAGTTTCGCGGAAAATTTAAAATGTCACTTTATAAGTTAACCCGGCCGTATTGGCATGTGTTGCAATGTTAAGATTTCATCTATAATATATAAACTATCAGACTGCGTGGTCGGTAGTGGTGGCTTTCAGTAGGCCTTTAAGAAATGTGCTGGGGTGAGAATCTTTGGCCACCTCATGATTGGATTACACAAAATGATTGATGCATGTTCAATTTGTGTTCAGCAGTGCTACGGCCGTTATGTTTGTGTTTGATGTGTGGACATTACTTTTTGTTCAGAGTGTGACTTCTTGACTCTGCAAGGGTCTTTCTCCCTCTCCAGGACCCGCCTCCAGCCACCACCCAGCCGCCAAGCGCACCTGCATCTTGTTGGACTGTTAAGAGGCCTTTGCTTCAGCAGAGTTGATACTGAGCAGTAGTGATGGGTTGATGAGGCGTCATGAAGCGTTTCGACACATTGCAAAACTGTATTGATACTGTGTCGATACTGTGTCACTAAATACTGACATCTGCTGGACATTAAAAATCCCTACAGTCAACCTATGGACCGACTCAACTGACACTGATTTTATGACCTAGTATATACAATAATATAAACCAAGTCATTGTATTTCATTTAGGATTATTTCATATCTTAATTTAAATAAAAATATATTTTTTTATCTTTTTTAGGTACAGTCAGCAAATAATGTGAACATGTATCGTGACTAGGATGGTAGAAGGTGGGGATTGAACCCCAGTAACCAGCAACCCTCCGATTGCTGGCACGGCCACTCTACCAACTTCGCCGCGCCGTCATTCCTGTAACTTTCTCTAGTAACAGCATTCCATGATTAATATCAATAAATTAACATTAATAATAAATGACAGAAAAATAAGCACACATATGACTGAGGAGTCATAGTGTAACTTTGAGTGGTGTTTGAGTTGTCCGACTTTTTGTGTGGCCATAAACGCACCGGTGGCTTAGTGCTAGCGTGTTGGTGACAGATGACAAGTTGGTTTTGGCCTGGTTTGTACGGCAGAAAATGACTAGTTTTTCGAGATAGAAGTTTTTTACTCATATTTTTGGTGTGGTTATGGCCGAATATAAACAGTTTTGCTCAATAAAGTGATCGATATAATTCCTGGCCTCGAAGCATCTCGATAAGACGTTACAATAATTGAACAGTGTTCAATTGAACGGTGTTGACGAACACCGTTAGGGCCGCTTGTTGTCACTGTCACACAGAGTTGCATTTCAAAATTACACAGCATAAATGTGTTTATTTTGTTTAGGATTCAGATGGGATTTGATTTGGTGCACGGCATATATTTGCTGTGCGCAGAGGACGCTTGAGCAGTGCGCAATTGCGCAGGCGCGCACCTTAGAGGGAACGTTGCTCACAGGGCACAGAGGAGGCGTCAGTGCGATACAGTTCGTGTATCGGTCACGTGACCAAAGCAGCTCATGATCGGTCACGTGACTTTGTAAAAGCGGTACGCGCACCGACACAGGGTATCGCTCTATGAGCTCGACGCATGCGCCGATGCATCTGTGTTGCCGGACCCATCACTACTGAGCAGTGTGTCTTCTCTCGTGTGAAACTCTGCTAGAGACCATACATTGTTACTTGTGATCCGTCTGATAGCTTTGTGTTCTTGCTGTGTTACAGCATTATTTTTAATTTGCACTTTGTTCACTTTTCGTTTTGTAACTGGAAGTCACCTTAGAAGGAGCAGAAGGTGTAATAATAATGAATAATGGATTAGATTATATAGCGTTTTTCTAGATCAGTGTTTTTCAACCACTGTGCCGTGGGAGATTATCCAGGGTTTCCCACACATTAATTTATTTGTGGCGGCCCGCCACAAAAGAATTACGTCCGCCACAAATAATTTTATTTTTTTTAAATTAAAAAAAATTAAAAACTTTTTTTTTTTTTTGTCTTCTCCAGCTTCTCAGGCAAATCATATAGTTGATGTAGATGCCCATATCGGCTGTTCAGATTTACTTTACAAAAGAGAAGTGTAGGATACTTCTCTTGTTGCCTTACTTGTATTTGACTTTATTAAATGTATTTATATTAGAAACACAACATGTGTATATAACAAAGGGTGCAAAGTCTGCAGGCAGTAGGAAACACATGGTTAAGTGTAGGGAGTAAAACTGATGGCAGTCTAAAGTTCAAGATTTTTGGAGCTCTTTGTTCAGTGGATCAGATGTTTGATGAAGCTCTGTGTCTATCTACCACCACTACTGTTTTCTGTTTATTTGTTACTGACTGTGGCAGGACACCTCTGCCTCTGTTTCACTTTATGTTGCTGGTAAATAATATGGTTGTAGTAGTAGGCTAAAGTTAAATTATTTAGTATGCACAAATTAAAGGGGCAGAGCTTTGAGACATTTTAGCTTTTATATTTTATAAGATATATTTTTTGTAAGAACCACAATTAATAAATATATTTCAGTGAATAACTTATTGTTTAAATCTGTATATAAATATGTACATAAAGTGTTGTAATTATATTGTAAAATGGATGGATGGATGGACGTTTAAAACAAAACTGTTATTAATTAGTAAGTATACATTTTGTGAGCCTTTTTAGAGAAAATCAAATCATTGTAGTAAATTATGCAAATTACTCAATGATGTCATGGTGACCACGCCCATAGCCACGCCCATAGCCACGCCCCCACCGCCACAGGTATCTTGGCAGTTTATGGTAAACACTGTTATCTATTTTCACCTATTTGGGGTAAAAATATTTTTTGCAAACCAGTAATTATAGTCTGCAAATTATGTGTTGTTGTTGAGTGTTGGTGCTGTCTAGAGCTCGGCAGAGTAACCATGTAATACTCTTCCATATCAGTAGGTGGCAGTCGGTAGCTAAATGCTTTGTAGATGTCGAAAACAGCGGGAGGCAGGTGTCTAATGCTTAAACCAAAAATAAAGAAAAGGTGAGTGCCCCTAAGAAGAGGCAGTGAAGCTTAGGGAAGGCTATGCAGAACGAAACTAAAACTGAACTGGCTGCAAAGTAAACAAAAACAGAATGCTGGACGACAGCAAAGACTTACTGTGGACCAAAGACCGGCGTCCACAATGTACATCCGAACATGACATGATAATCAACAATGTCCCCACAAAGAAGGATAAAAAACAACTGAAATAGTCTTGATTGCTAAAACAAAGTAGGTGCGGGAAATATCGCTCAGAGGAAGACATGAAACTGCTACAGGAAAATACCAAAAAAAGAGAAAAAGCCACCAAAATAGGAGCGCAAGACAAGAAGTAAAACACTACACACAGGAAAACAGCAAAAAACTCAAAATAAGTCACCGCGTGATGTGACAGGTGGTGACAGTACACCTACTTTGAGACAAGAGCTATAGTGAGGCCTGCTTGGTTATGCTTTAAAGTCATATCCAAAAATTGTGACAACGATTTTTTTTTACTGTCAAGTGAGTTTAGTTTTTTAATGATTTCTGCTGATTTTTTTCAATGCAAAAAATGTGCCTTGGTTCATAAAAGGTTGAAAAACACTGTTCTAGATATACTCAAAGCGCTTCACAGAGAAGTGAGAACCCATCATTCATTCACACCTGGTGGTGGTAAGCTACATTTGTAGCCACAGCTGCCCTGGGGTAGACTGACGGAAGCGTGGCTGCCAGTTTGCACCTACAGCCCCTCCGACCACCACCCATCATTCATCATTCATTCACCAGTGTGAGCGGCACTGGGTGCAAGGGTGAAGCGTCCTGCCCAAGGACACAGCGGCAGCGATTTTGGACGGTAAGAGGCGGGGAGCGAACCTGCAACCCTCAGGTTTCTGGCACGGCCGCTCTCCCCACCACGCCATGCCGCCCCTAAACTGCCATTTTCTGTTACACCCTTTTCTCCGGTTTTTTTTTCTGTCGGGTAGTGAGTTCAGAAGCTTGTATGTTTCCTCCCAGGGCAGGGACTGGTTGAGTGGTAAGTTGTTTTGTTTGTTATTTTGGCCTTAGTTTACCCTGAAGTTCAGCTCACCCATGTGACAGTGTTTTTTTGTGTTTGTGGTTATGGCCTGTGGGCCTTCTGTTATGTAAAAAAATCAACATTTGTTTATCTTTAAAATTGCCAGTTTTTCTGTCTTTTATGTTGTGCCTCGGTTCCCCTAGACCGGGTCATAACAAGCCTATTAAAGCATACTTGCCAACCCTCCAGATTTTCCCGGGAGACTCCCAAATTTCAGTGCCCCTCCCGAAAATCTCCGGGGGCAACCATTCTCCCGATTTCCACCCGGACAACAATATTGGGGGCGTGTTAAAGGCACTACCTTTAGCGTCCTCTCTCACCTGAAAAGGATACTATTATATACGTCTCCGTTATCCATAGGTTTATCTATAACCCATAAAGTAGGCAGGCACGGAGCTATTTCTCAGCGTGTGTTTATTCCAGCCGGCACGTCAATACACTGACACACAACATCCCGATTCCCATCATGCATTGCTTCAAAACTACGGCAAGTAGTAATGTCCAAAAACATAACAGAGACGAAGCAGAAGAACGAAGAAGAGACATGACGACGACGAGTAAGAAGAAGAAGTACGCTTGCAAGTTCCAAAATGATTGGAAAAAAATAGTTTGTTCATCCCGTATGTGGGCTCTGTACCGAGGATGTCGTTGTGGCTTGTACAGCCCTTTGAGACACTTGTGATTTAGGGCTATATAAATAAACATTGATTGATTGATTGATTGATCCAGGACAGCTGGAAGGGGAAGGGGTATGCTGCCTGCACATTTTGTAGATCAGACTTCTCCATTGAACACGGTGGCCGAACGGATATACTCATTCATGAACGGAATTTATATATATAAGAAATAATTGAAAATGTATACACGCCCCCTCCATCTCCCGAATTCGGAGGTCTCAAGGTTGGCGAGTATGTATTAAAGGCCTACTGAAAGCCACTACTACCGACCACGCAGTCTGATAGTTTATATATCAATGATAAAATCTTAACATTGCAACACATGCCAATACGGCCGGGTTAACTTATAAAGTGCAATTTTAAATTTCCCGCTAAGCTTCCGGTTGAAAACGTCTATGTATGATGACGTATGCGTGTGACGTCACGACGGCAACGGAAGTATTCGTACCCAATGTGTCACCATACAAACTGCTCTGTTTTCATCGAACAATTCCACAGTATTCTGGACATCTGTGTTGGTGAATCTTTTGCAATTTGTTTAATGGACAATGGAGACTGCAAATAAGAAAGTTGTAGGTGCGATCGGTGTATTAGCGGCGGACTACAGCAACACAACCAGGAGGTTGTGTTGTGTTTGAGCTGGATAGCAGACGCGCTACCGTGAGTACAGCTTTGGCTTCCAAACATTTGATAGCTTGCCCGTACGTGCGTGTCGCTATGTGCATGTCACGTACGTAACTTTGGGGAAATATATGTTTCTTGCCGACTCTGATGGCGGCCGGGGTGTCGTCGAAAGCTACAACGCCCGCCGCCGCTCCGTAGCTAAGTTAGCTTCAATTGTTAAGCTTCGCCAAGCTGGAAATTATTAACCGTGTATTTACATGTTCATGGTTTAATAGTATTGTTGATCTTCTGTCTATCCTTCCAGTCAGGGTTTTTTTTTTATTTTGTTTCTATCTGCATTTGAGCCTGATGCTATCACGTTAGCTCCGTAGCTAAGTTAGCTTCAATTGTTAAGCTTCGCCAAGCTGGAAATTATTAACCGTGTATTTACATGTTCATGGTTTAATAGTATTGTTGATCTTCTGTCTATCCTTCCAGTCAGGGTTTTTTTTAATTTTGTTTCTATCTGCATTTGAGCCCGATGCTATCACGTTAGCTCCGTAGCTAAAGTGCGTCAACGATGTATTGTCGTGGAGATAAAAGTCACTGTGAATGTCCATTTCGCGTTCTCGACTCTCATTTTCAAGAGGATATAGTATCCGAGGTGGTTTAAAATACAAATCCGTGATCCACAATAGAAAAAGGAGAGTGTGTGGAATCCAATGAGACCTTGTACCTAAGTTACGGTCAGAGCGAAAAAAGATACACCCTGCACTGCCTCTCTAGTCCTTCACTCTAACGTACCTCATCCACGAATCTTTCATCCTCGCTCAAATTAATGGGGTAATCGTCGCTTTCTCGGTCCGAATCTCTCTCGCTCCATTGTAAACAACGGGGAATTGTGAGGAATCCTTCCTCCTGTGACGTCACACTACTTCCGGTATAGGCAAGGCTTTTTTTTTATCAGCGACCAAAAGTTGCGAACTTTATCGTCGATGTTCTCTACTAAATCCTTTCAGCAAAAATATGGCAATATCGCGAAATGATCAAGTATGACACATAGAATGGATATGCTATCCCAGTTTAAATAAAAAAAATTCATTTCAGTAGGCCTTTAAAGCACGTTTTCAAATTTAACATTTATTTAATTAAACATTTATTTTAGTCTGACTGAATAAGCATTAATAACATGCAATTTGTGCAAATAGTAGATTTGTAATAAGACCTGTTAAATTAATTTCCATGATATGCTATCAAAGTAATGGAAGTGCGTGAAAACATAATAGAATGTGTATTCAATGCTAATTAAGTAACCACCAACACAAAGTAGATTACTACACTTTAAAATTACGAGACCAAGATGTTCCTTTCAAGCAACATCCATCCATTTTAATACCGCTTGTCCCTTTCGGGGTCGCGGGGGAACCATATATTTAATAATATTAAGCGTGACTGTAATATATAAAAAACACAGTTAAAGTATTAAATAACAGAATATAATTCTCATAGTGAACATTTACAATTAATTGCTGAAAAAAACGCTTGCATTTGCTACATAGGCCTGCTAGCATGCTAACGATAGCATGTTAGCTTCGAACAACATATCGGGTAAATAACAGAAATAATCATCAAAATATATCATTTACATTACCTCATTAGCCGCTTGCACTAAAGAGGAGTCAAATATATATTTCTAATTTTTACACCAAATTAAATGGGACTTTTTGGTTCTGTGGCTTGGCGAAGCAAGTGTGCACCATTCACTATTGTCCGAGGGAAACACGTGTTCGGCGAACATTTGTTCCGCACCTCGACGACGTCAAAACAGGAAGAAGAAAAAAACAAGATGGCGTTTGACGGAGAAGACGTTGTCGTCGTTATTACAGTTCGTCGATCGTAATCGTAAACGTACATGTACACATATACGTCGTTTAATAGAGTAGACATCTTTGATGATTGTTTGTATCCTGATACATTAGTCTGAGCGCACTTTGAAGTCATAGACACAGTGTGAGTGTAAAGTGTTGTGGTCGTGTGAAAATGTCTAAATTACAAATGTTGAGGGCGTTGGTGAATCAGCGACTAACTGCCGCTGTTGAAGAAATATTTGAGGTGTTTGAAAGAACGATAGCAGAGTACGAAGACGAACTTTCGAGAACAAAAGAGGAGAAGGAGCGACAACGTCAACTACTGGACGCTGTTTTCAAGAAACATCAAGTTGTGTCACACAAAACAGGTTTGTTTACTTCTTACTCTCACATGTCTACTAACTTTATATTTATTTATTAACAATATTCTTAAATATAGTGTATATAAGACGATTAATTGTCTTGCTAACCGCCCGGTTCTACCCAGTTAGTAACTTAGTTACTTCATTGTAAGAGTAACTAGTTATTTTAGCAAAGTAACTGAGACATTATTTTTCATGTTGTTATTTTGTGCACTATTACGTTTGATAACATCTTTAACGTCAAATATATTTATTAGAGATGTCCGATATTATCGGCCTGCCGATTTTATCGGCCAATAAATGCTTTAAAATGTAATATCACAAATTATCGGTATCGCCTTTTTATTATCAATATCGGGTTTTTTTTGTTTTTGTTTTTAATTAAATCAACATAAAAAACACAAGATACACTTACAATTAGTGCACCAACCCCCCCAAAAAAACCCTCCCCCATTTACACTCATTCACACAAAAGGGTTGTTTCTTTCTGTTATTAATATTCTGGTTCCTACATTATATATCAATATATATCAATACAGTCTGCAAGGGATACAGTCCGTAAGCACACATGATTGTGCGTGCTGCTGGTCCACTAATAGTACTAACCTTTAACAGTTAATTTTACTCATTTTCATTAATTACTAGTTTCTATGTAACTGTTTTTATATTTTTTTACTTTCTTTTTTATTTAAGAAAATGTTTTTAATTTATTTATCTTATTTTATTTTATTAATTTGTTTAAAAATGACCTTATCTTCACCATACCTGGTTGTCCGAATTAGACATAATAATGTGTTAATTCCACGACAGTATATATCGGTATCGGTTGATATCGGTAATTAAGAGTTGGACAATATCGGATATCGGCAAAAAAGCCATTATCGGACATCCCTAATATTTATGTTAACTGATCGAAGAATAAAAACACTTTATGCAGTGTTTTAGAACATGTGGCATTTATCTGATCTCAATAGATCGTAGTGTGCCATAAGATATAATAATAATAATAATAATACCTGGGATTTATATAGCGCTTTTCTAAGTACCCAAAGTCGCTTTTACATGTAGAACCCATCATGCATAGAAATAAAGATGCACAACAATAAATATTCAAAGTAACAACATTAAACATCAAAGTACAAAATCCAAAAAGACACTAAAATGAATGTGGCCTTTAAAGGGGGAACTGCATTATTTTTGGACTTTTCCCTATCGTTCACAACATTATAGGAACACACATGTCATTTTTTTTTTCTTTGGGTCGGGGGTGGATTTTTTAAAGATGAAACACTTGGAAGATTCGGCTAATGAAAGTCACTGTTGTAGCCTTCAAAGCCTCTAAAAACCACTTCAAACCCCCTCCATCAAACTTTTATATACACACTGCAATTATACTGTATATAATGTAGTAACAGACACCTTCATAACAATATGTAATATGTACAATATACACACTGCAAGTATATATATAATGTAGTAACAGACACCTTCATAACAATATGTAATATGTACAATATTCACACTGAAAGTATATATATAATGTAGTAACAGACACCTTCATAACAATATGTAATATGTACAATATACACACTGCAAGTATATATACATTACACTACATTATAGTGCATTACAAATTCAAACGCGTTTCGTACTGACACAAAAGCTAGCTTATCCCTTGATGTAGCTATCTTTTTTCGGCTAATACCGTAGCACACCGATGTGTTACTATGCTAGAAAAAGAGTTGCTCAGTGTTTGGTCTTACAATAACAATGTTGCTACTGTTTGGTTATAATACAAGTTACGGAACATAAATGAAGTATTGTTGACGGTTTTTAAATGCATATTTTAAGTAATTTAGAGGTAGAAATGATTGCTCCCATTAGCTGCATTTCTAGCAACCAAAAACGAGACAATTTCTATGTTAGAAAGCGTACATAAACAAAACATTTTGTCTTCTTGTCCCACATAACTATTGTAAATGATAGGCAAAAGTGCAGTTCCCCTTTAAGTCCTAGTAATACATATTGTGATAGTTGGTCCAATCCTCTGTATGTTTGATTTTCATAACAGAAACTAAAAGCTTAGTTGTTGTTGTGCAAGAAAGCCAAGTGCTTTATTCGACACGGATGACCACATTATAGCGTCTTTGGTGATATTTGTTAGCATCAAGAAAATATCCTTGTGGAAGTCGATCCCTACCCGTTCCACGGATATCACGTCACAAGAGCCAGGCGTGCTGTTTACCAGAGTTGTATTTTTTCCCATGCAGATTTAACACAATCTTTGCGTGTAGCTTTTCTCCAGTCTCTCTCCACCTCCTTCCTCCGCTGGCCGCCCACTGTTACAGACAACAGATGATTATATTAACACGTACCACCTGTGAAATCTAATCACCTGCCAGCTGTGTCTCGCCGTCCCGCACATGCCCCGCCCCTAGCTGGTGGTGCTCCGCCCTCGACACCATTGCCAGAGGCGGTGACTTTTGCTCCTGCAGACGCGCTGACGCACTTCCCTCCACAATCTTTAAAGGCCTACTGAAATGAAATTGTTTTATTTAAACGGGAATAGCAGATCCATTCTATGTGTCATACTTGATCATTTTGCGATATTGCCATATTTTTGCTGAAAGGATTTAGTATAGAACAACGTTGATAAAGTTTGCAACTTTTGGTCTCTGATAAAAAAAAAACTTGCCCCTACCGGAAGTAGCGTGACGTAGTCGGTTGTTCGCTTCCTCATATTTTCCTATTGTTTTCAACGCAGCTAGAGCTATTCGGACCATTACCCCATTAATTTGAGCGAGGATGAAAGATTCGTGGACGAGGAACTTTAGAGTGACGGACTAGAATGCAGTGGAAAACTTTTTTTTTTTTGCTCTGACCGTAACTTAGGTACAAGCTGACTCATTGGATTCCACACTCTCTCCTTTTTCTATTGTGGATCACGGATTTGTATTTTAAACCACCTCGGATACTATATCCTCTTGAAAATGAGAGTCGAGAACGCGAAATGGACATTCAGTGCCTTTTATCTCCACGACAATACATCGGCGAAACGCTTTAGCTACGAGCTAACGTGATAGCATCGTGCTTTCACTGCATATAGAAACAAAAAAAATAAACCCCTGACTGGAAGGATAGATATAAAATCAACAATACTATTAAACCGTGGACATGTAAATACACGGTTAATGCTTTCCAGGCTGGCGAAGGTTAACAATGCTGTGCTAACGACACCATTGAAGCTAACTTAGCAACCGGACCGCACAGAGCTATGCTAAAAACATTAGCTCTCCACCTACGCCAGCCAGCCTTCATCTGCTCATCAACACCCGTGCTCACCTGCGTTCCAGCGATCGGCAGAAGGACGAAGGACTTCACCCGATGCGTTTGGCGGCCCGGAGACGTAGGAAGTCAAGGTGAGGTCGGCGGCTAGCGCGGCTAGCGCTCCAACAAAGTCCTCCTGGTTGTGTTGCTGTAGTCCGCTGCTAATACACCGATCCCACCTACAACTGTCTTCTTTGCAGCCTTCATTGTTCATTAAACAAATTGCAAAAGATGTCCAGAATACTGTGGAATTATGAAATGAAAACAGGGCTTTTTGTATAGGATTCTACGGGGTACCATAACTTCCGTTTAACTGACTACGTCACGCGCATACGTCATCATACCGAGACGTTTCAGCCGGATATTTCCCGGGAAATTTTAAATGTCACTTCATAAGTTAACCCGGCCGTATTGGCATGTGTTGCAATGTTAAGATTTCATCATTGATATATAAACTATCAGACTGCGTGGTCGGTAGTAGTGGCTTTCAGTAGGCCTTTAATAGTATTAATAAAGTAGATGAATAAATCTTGGGTCGACTCAACATGTACATATACTAAATCTTGATATCGCCAGCAAACATTGCTGAACAACCGGGACATCGACAGCTAAATAATGACAAAATATAAACTTCACACCATAAAAACAACTGCAGACATGAATTGTAGATGCGACTAATATTTGTAGCAGGAAATCAACTGCAAACATTAGCGTCACGATCACAGCAGCACGGCACTCGTTATGTCAATCAAATACGTTACTTAGGGATGCACGAATAAGTCCAACTTTGTCTTTTACCGATTAATTCTTCATTTGTGAACCCCTCCAGATGTAAAGACGTGATGTGCCTCCAATCTTCTTTAAATACAGCGAGTGTCAAATTAAGTGAGGTCGTAGCGGGCAGTAAGGTCTTGGTGACGATAAATGGTTTAAATCTTTAAATATGATATTTTTCCTTAAGAGTGTAAAAATCCACTCCATCCCATTTTAATATTTTTTTCATGATCGCTTATGTATTTTCAAAATACGCCCAAATCTGCACTGATTCGGGTAAATAAACAGTAGCCTAATGGGACTCCAGACCTTCCCCTGAAACCCAGAAGGGCCCGGATGTGCCTCGAGGTCATGTGATTGCAACCCAGCTATTCTATCAACATCTTGTGAAAAGTCTTACATTTAAATACATCCTTGAAAGGTCTCAACACTTCTGTTAACAATATTTCATTTAGAATAATGACATCAACTAACTAGAAGAGGCAATTCCAGAAGGATTTCTGTGTGAATGTTCCAATGCTGAAGTTGAAGTGAAATGCTGACAGAATGTAGTATGAACGTAAGAATAGTTTGAATGTTGAAAAGTTGACGCTGAACTGAAATGCGAATGGAACGTAGGATGAATGTAGAAATTGTTTAATGTTGAAATGGTTGAAACGCTGAAATAGTTTGAATGTTGGAACGGTTTGAATGTCGAAGAGTTTTAATTTCCAGGGATACCGGAATTTGGTTTGGAACTTGGGAAAGTGGTAGTTTGGATGTGTTGATGTTGGAATAGGTTGAAAAATGTGGCAATTGTGCGACTTGGAAAAATGTCCCATTCATTTCAATGGGAACTTCCTGGAAATTTGGGGAAAAGCGGCATTTTTTTCTAAATGAATTGGTTGGTGTTGGAATTGTTTAAATCGGTCAACAAATGTTGAATTAGTAACAGTTTTTAATTGAGAAATTCCTGGAATTTCGGGAAAATCTGGAATTGTTCTAGTTCCTTACCAACTTGGTTTTTGTCCTGAAAATGAGGAATGTTTTGATGGTGGAACGGTTGAAATGGGTTGAAAAATGTCAAAGGAGTAGTCGAACCTAAGAAGGGAGGAAATAGGTTACCAAAAAAATGGAATTCCTGGAAATTTGTTGTCAGGTTCAAACACACTGATGACATCTATTAAACAAGACAAGAAGCAAGGAATTAAACGGAGACAGAATTAAATTTGGCTCAATTGAGGAAATACGTCTGGACTGTACTCTTTGTACAGTCTCACCACGCTCTGACGAAAGATTGTTTTTTTAAGATTAAAGTACCAATAATTGTCACACACACACTAGATGTGGTGAAATTTGTCCTCTGCATTTGTCCCATCCCCTTGGGGAGCAGTGGGCAGCAGCGGCGCCGCGCCCGGGAATCATTTTCCCCCAACTCCAACCCTTTGTTGCTGAGTGCCAAGTACGCCTCCTCTTTCATTTGGACTTTCCCTGATTACATGGCAACGGCTGTTTCTAAGGGACGGGGGTCGTAAATAGGGCTGCAACAACTAATCGATGAAATCGGTTAAAATCGATTATAAAAATAGTTGGCAATTAATTTAGTCATCGATTCGTTGGATCTATGCTATGCGCATGCGCAGAGGTGACCATTTTTTATTTATTTTTAAATAAACCTCTATTTATAAACTGCAACATTTACAAACAGCTGAGAAACAATGATCAAAATAAGTATGGTGCCAGTATGCTGTTTTTTTTCAATAAAATACTGGAAAGGATAGAAATGTAGTTTGTCTCTTTTATCCGATTATTAATCGATTAATCGAAGTAATACTCGACAGAATAATCGATTATCAAATTAGTTGTTAGTTGCAGCCCTAGTCGTAAACAGCCATCGCCTTTGGTTACAAAACAGTTCAAAGAAAAGGTGCTTTGAGGGGAGTCAGGCCCTGCTTCCTCTTCGCTTTGTAGATCTCAGGTCAAGACACAATATTTCTGTTGATTACAATACATCAAAGAAACAGAACACCTTCATGTTGCTCCCCATCCCACAAAGTGGAGTTTTACAAGCCTTTTGCTTGGTAGGATCAAAGACAGCTTTTGTCTTCTCGCCGGGAACTCATTGAAACACAAAGTTTTGTGATAACTTACAAACCCCGTTTCCATATGAGTTGGGAAATTGTGTTAGATGTAAATATAAACGGAATACAATGATTTGCAAATCATTTTCAACCCATATTCAGTTGAATATGCTACAAAGACAACATATTTGATGTTCAAACTCATAAACTTTATTTATTTTTTGCAAATAATAATTAACTTTGAATTTCATGGCTGCAACACGTGCCAAAGTAGTTGGGAAAGGGCATGTTCACCACTGTGTTACATGGCCTTTCCTTTTAACAATACTCAGTAAATGTTTGGGAACTGAGGAGACACATTTTTGAAGCTTCTCAGGTGGAATTCTTTCCCATTCTTGCTTGATGTACAGCTTAAGTTGTTCAACAGTCCGGGGGTCTCCCTTGTGCTATTTTAGGCTTCATAATGCACCACACATTTTCAATGGGAGACAGGTCTGGACTACAGGCAGGCCAGTCTAGTACCCGCACTCTTTTACTATGAAGCCACGTTGATGTAACGCGTGGCTTGGCATTGTCTTGCTGAAATAAGCAGGGGCGTCCATGGTAACGTTGCTTGGATGGCAACATATGTTGCTCCAAAACCTGTATGTACCTTTCAGCATTAATGGCGCCTTCACAGATGTGTAAATTACCCATGTCTTGGGCACTAATACACCCCCCATACCATCACACATGCTGGCTTTTCAACTTTGCGCCTATAACAATCCGGATGGTTCTTTTCCTCTTTGGTCCGGAGGACACGACATCCACAGTTTCCAAAAATAATTTGAAATGTGGACTCGTCAGACCACAGAATACTTTTCCACTTTGTATCAGTCCATCTTAGATGAGCTCAGGCCCAGCGAAGCCGACGGCGTTTCTGGGTGTTGTTGATAAACGGCTTTCGCCTTGCATAGGAGGGTTTTAACTTGCACTTACAGATGTAGCGACCAAATGTAGTTACTGACAGTGGGTTTCTGAAGTGTTCCTGAGCCCCTGTGGTGATATCCTTTACACACTGATGTCGCTTGTTGATGCAGTACAGCCTGAGGGATCGAAGGTCACGGGCTTAGCTGCTTACGTGCAGTGATTTCTCCAGATTCTCTGAACCCTTTGATGATATTACGGAGCGTAGATGGTGAAATCCCTAAATTCCTTGCAATAGCTGCTTGAGAAAGGTTTTTCTTAAACTGTTCAACAATTTGCTCACGCATTTGTTGACAAAGTGGTGACCCTCGCCCCATCCTTGTTTGTGAATGACTGAGCATTTCATGGAATTCTACTTTTATACCCAATCATGGCACCCACCTGTTCCCAATCTGCCTGTTCACCTGTGGGATGTTCCAAATAAGTGTTTGATGAGCATTCCTCAACTTTATCAGTATTTATTGCCACCTTTCCCAACTTCTTTGTCACGTGTTGCTAGCATCAAATTCTAAAGTTAATGATTATTTGCAAAAAAAAACATTTTTATCAGTTTGAACATCAATTATGTTGTCTTTGTAGCATATTCAACTGAATATGGGTTGAAAATGATTTGCAAATCATTGTATTCCGTTTATATTTACATCTAACACAATTTCCCAACTCATATGGAAACGGGGTTTGTAGATACAATTCTAACATTTTTTGAATGTGGAAAAATGGTAGTTTGAATGTCCAGGATGAGTTGAATGTGTTGAAGGTGGATGGTTTGAAGCAGAATGTGGGAATTGTGGAAGTTTGAAAAATGGCCAATTCATTTTGAATTGGGAAAGTGCAACAACAACAAAAAAAAGGAATTATGGGAAATCCGGGAATTTTTTTTTTTGGATTGTTAAAGTAGAGCACACAATTCCTGAACTGGCTGAATATTTTGAAGTTGGAACTGTTTGAATCAGATGAAAATTGTGGGAATTATGTATTGATCATAGCAATGCTGATACTGATACTTTAAAATTTCAAGATCATTAAAGTACCAGTAGAGTGGAAAAAACAAGTTGGCTTTATATGCTTAATTGTGTTCCCTTGTATCCATTAAACCATATCCCATTGTATTTACAACCCGCAAAGTATGTGAAAATATCTTCTAAACATCGTCATTTTGAATATCCCGCTCCGAATACCTTCGGTAGTTTTCTTAGATTGACGTCACTGGAGTAACATGTTTTCAGGCCAGTCATACTGGAAATACGCCAACATTAGAGAGAGAAGTGCTATCTATCATTCACAATCTTTATATAACACATGAACACGTTTTTCTTTTTTTATGCATTTTAAGTCGTAAATAAATAGTCAGTCAATGGGGGCTCTCTATTTTGCTCACAAAACCCTTTAAATAACCATCCAAAACCCGCCAACAATACTCTATTTAAGGGGTCACCAACCTTTTTGAAACCAAGAGCTACTTCTTGGGTACTGATTAATAATGCGAAGGGCTACCAGTTTGATACACACTTACATAAATTGCCAGAAATAGCCAATTTGCTCAATTTACCTTTAACTCTATGTTATTATTAATAATTAATGAGATTAACACTTAATTGAACGGTTTAAAAGAGGAGAAAACATGAAAAAAATGACAATTAAATTTTGAAACATAGTTTATCTTCAATTTCGACTATTTAAAATTCAAAATTCAACCGAAAAAAAGAAGAGAAAAACTAGCTAATTAGAATCTTTTTGAAAAAATTAAAAAAATAATTTATGGAACATCATTAGTAATTTTTCCTGATTAAGATTAATTTTAGAATTTTGATGACATGTTTTAAATAGGTTAAAATCCAATCTACACTTTGTTAGAATATATAACAAATTGGACCAAGCTATATTTCTAACAAAGACAAATCATTATTTCTTCTAGATTTTCCAGAACAAAAATGTTTAAAGAAATTCAAAAGACTTTGAAATAAGATTTAAATTTGATTCTACAGATTTTCTAGATTTGCCAGAATATTTGTTTAGAATTTTAATCATAATAAGTTTGAAGAAATATTTCACAAATATTCTTCGTCGAAAAAACAGAAGCTAAAATGAAGAATTAAATTAAAATGTATTTATTATTCTTTACAATAAAAAAAAAAAAATTACTTGAACATTGATTTAAATTGTCAGGAAAGAAGAGGAAGGAATTTAAAAGGTAAAAAGGTATATGTGTTTAAAAATCCTAAAATCATTTTTAAGGTTGTATTTTTTCTCTAAAATTGTCTTTCTGAAAGTTATAAGAAGCAAAGTAAAAAAAAAATGAATTTATTTAAACAAGTGAAGACCAAGTCTTTAAAATATTTTCTTGGATTTTCAAATTCTATTTGAGTTTTGTCTCTCTTAGAATTAAAAATGTCGGGCAAAGCGAGACCAGCTTGCTAGTAAATAAATAAAATTTAAAAAATAGAGGCAGCTCACTGGTAAGTGCTGCTATTTGAGCTATTTTTAGAACAGGCCAGCGGGCGACTCATCTGGTCCTTACGGGCTACCTGGTGCCCGCGGGCACCGCGTTGGTGACCCCTGCTCTATATACATATCATGACCTGAATATTAACTAAATATTAGCAATGTTGTTATTATAAGCGCTAATGCAGACTGCTTCTGTTTTACTGTGAGCAATAAAAACACAAAAAAAACTTGTTTTAGCCGCGATGTCCTGCTGCTCACGCATCATCGCATCTCGGTTCATCAAAGTTAATAAACTAACCTATAAATGGAAATATCCTTTGACGTAAATAAATATCTCCACCATGCTTTGACCATACTTGCCAACCTTGAGACCTCCGATATCGGGTGGTGGGGGGGGCGTGTTTGGGGCGTGGTTAAGAAGAGAGTATATTTACAGCTAGAATTCACCAAATCAAGTATTTCATATATATATAATATATATTTAGCAGCCCAGTTTGAGAAAGGACCCAAACTGGGCTGCTAAATGACATTTAGGGGTAAAGGCAGAGGGGGGCACACCTGGGACGCCAGATGTCGCCGTTGAGCCCTCCGGAGGTGTCGTGGGCCTATCAACGAAACACCAGTGAAGGAGGGTGCCCACCTGAAGACCCCAGTGAAGCTTTTGCCCCTAACCCCCCACCCCCCACTCAACACTAACTGCTGATTAATCTGAGGGATTGTACTATCTAGTCCTATGAGCTCAACTATATATATATATATATATATATATATATATATATATATATATATATATATATATATATATATATATATATATATATATATATATATATATATATATATATATATATATATATATATGAAATACTTGACTTTAAGTGACTTCTAGCTATATATATATATATATATATATATATATATATATATATATATATATATATATATATATATATATATATATATATATATATATATATTTTTTTTTTAAATTGTATTATACATATAAATAAAATACTTGAATTTCAGTGTTCTGCAGGCTATCCAATAGATGGCAGTATTGTCCTGTTTAAGAGTGTCACAACATTGCTGTTTACTGCAGACGAACTGCTTTACGGTAGACTAAACGTGACTGCTGTTGTTGTGTGTTGTTACCGCGCTGGGAGGACGTTAATGAAACTGCCTAACAATAAACCCACATAAGAAACCAAGAACTCTCTCTCCTTGTTGTGCACTCTACTCTCTAAAAGCCGTAGATGTTATGACGTCATTGGGCAGGCAAGCTGTTTATTTGTGGGAAAGCAGACGTGAGAACGGCTGTCGCCACTCAGGTCCGCATTGAGCTGGAGGGGGCGTGGCCTCCAGCTCCGGCTGAATACCGGGAGTTTGTCGGGAGAAAATCTCTGCCGGGAGGTTGTCGGGAGAGGCGCTGAATACCGGGATTCTCCCGCTAAAAACGGGAGGGTTGGCAGGTATGGCTTTGACTTTAAATTTTTGGGAACAATGGGGATCCCAAATACACAAAAACGGCTACCAATAAAAAAGAAAAGTAGGTTTTGCATAACAATATCCCAACCTAAAAGGTGTTTTGAGGTAAGAAAAAAGAGAAAGCCTTGACAATGATATAAGAAAAGTCACAATACAATCTCCAATCTTCTTTAAAAAAAAAAAACATTTAGCTATGCTCAATATTTATGTAAACGCTGTTGATAATTTTTCAATTCTTTAAACACTAAAACCTCTTAAAATGGTGCTTTTTTTTGCTAAATCATGTTAAATTGCTGAAAAACCAGGAGCTTCGGCTAAACAGTTATGCTGATGACACACAGCTGCACATTTCCATGTCTCCTCGAACACAATTGCATTTTAGATATTCAATCCTGGATGGCAGAGAACTTTGCAACACATATCAATCAATCAATGTTTACTTATGTAGTCCTAAATCACGAGTGTCTCAAAGGGCTGCACAAGCCACAACGACATCCTCAAATAATTTGGCCACACCTAGTGTGTGTGTGACAATCATTGGTACTTTAACTTAACTAAATTAGGAGCATTTGCAGCCTGTTTTAAAATGGTTGTACTATAAATTATTTAGTAAATGATATATCGCAATATACAAACCCCGTTACCATATGAGTTGGGAAATTGTGTTAGATGTAAATATAAACGGAATACAATGATTTGCAAATCCTTTTCAACCCATATTCAGTTGAATATGCTACAAAGACAACATATTTGATGTTCAAACTCATAAACGTTTTTTTTTTGCAAATAATAATTAACTTTAGAATTTGATGCCAGCAACACGTGACAAAGAAGTTGGGAAAGGTGGCAATAAATACGGATAAAGTTGAGGAATGCTCATCAAACACTTATTTGGAACATCCCACAGGTGAACAGGCAAATTGGGAACAGGTGGGTGCCATGATTGGGTATAAAAGTAGATTCCATGAAATGCTCGGTCATTCACAAACAAGGACGGGGGGAGGGTCACCACTTTGTCAACAAATGCCTGAGCAAATTGTTGAACAGTTTAAGAAAAACCTTTCTTAACCAGCTATTGCAAGGAATTTAGGGATTTCACCATCTACGCTCCGTAATATCATCAAAGGGTTCAGAAAATCTAGAGAAATCACTGCACGTAAGCAGCTAAGCCCATGACCTTCGAGCCCTCAGGCTGTACTGCATCAACGAGCGACATCAGTGTGTAAAGGATATCACCACATGGGCTCAGGAACACTTCAGAAACCCACTGTCAGTAACTACAGTTGGTCGCTACATCTGTAAGTGCAAGTTAAAACTCTCCTATGCAAGGCGAAAACCGTTTATCAACAACACCCAGAAACGCCGTCGGCTTCGCTGGGCCTGAGCTCATCTAAGATGGACTGATACAAAGTGGAAAAGTGTTCTGTGGTCTGACGAGTCCACATTTCAAATTGTTTTTGGAAACTGTGGATGTCATGTCCTCCGGACCAAAGAGGAAAAGAACCATCCGGATTGTTATAGGCGCAAAGTGTAAAAGCCAGCATGTGTGATGGTATGGGGGTGTATTAGTGCCCAAGACATGGGTAACTTACACATCTGTGAAGGCGCCATTAATGCTGAAAGGTACATACAGGTTTTAGAGCAACATATGTTGCCATCCAAGCAACATTACCATGGACGCCCCTGCTTATTTCAGCAAGACCATGCCAAGCCACGTGTTACATCAACGTGGCTTCATAGTAAAAGAGTGCGGGTACTAGACTGGCCTGCCTGTAGTCCAGACCTGTCTCCCATTGAAAATGTGTGGCGCATTATGAAGCCTAAAATACCACAACAGACTGTTGAACAACTTAAGCTGTACATCAAGCAAGAATGGGAAAGAATTCCACCTGAGAAGCTTCAAAAATGTGTCTCCTCAGTTCCCAAATGTTTACTGAGTGTTGTTAAAAGAAAAGGCCATGTAACACAGTGGTGAACATGCCCTTTCCCAACTACTTTGGCACGTGTTGCAGCCATGCAATTCTTAGTTAATTATTATTTGCAAAAAAAAAAAAAAGTTTGAGTTTTAACATCAAATATGTTGTCTTTGTAGTGCATTCAATTGAATATGGGTTGAAAAGGATTTGCAAATCATTGTATTCCGTTTATATTTACATCTAACACAATTTCCCAACTCATATGGAAACGGGGTTTGTACATTTTAAGCCGTAACTCCCATCCCTAGTAAAAAGTACCCTTACTCGGCCTGGTCTTCTTTTCCTGTGAATAATGTTGTACGAGTGGCGTGTTTGTCCCCCACAGAGATTTTAGGCCAGTTCATACAATAACTTGGTTTTCTTTAGTACATGTAAACATTCTCAATTCCTTATGTGACTGAGCAGAGCTGGATGTTTCTAAAATATATGTTTGTCTTCTTGTGTCCTGCAGATGTCTGTGAAGAACATCTTCTACCTGAGCAGCAAGAGTGGAACTTGGGGGTAGAGCAGGAGGACCCACAGCCCTTCAGCATTAAAGAGGAAGAAGAGGCGCCACAGACACTGCAAATTAAAAAGGAAGAGGAGGACCCACTGACCCCTCTTTTGGAAGAGGAGGGACTCGGCATCAGTCGGGAGGGAGAGTATCTTGAAGGACTGGAGGAGGTTGATGTCACCAAGATGCCAGTGACTGGTGTCCCTGTGAAGAGGGAAGATGATGAGGTCAAAGGTGAAAGTGAGGAGAAGAGAGAGGCGGAGCCTCCAAGCAGCAGCTCAACTCAACACATGACAACAGAAGCTGATGGAGACCACTGTGGAGGATCACAAGCAGACAAGCTCTTAGCTCCACTATCAGATAGTGACATTGACGCTAAGGATGAAGACTCTAAAGATGATAAGACATGTCACACTGACAACACACGCTTCAAATGTTCTTACTGTGAGAAAGCTTTTAAACACCGTTGGAGTCTGAAAATACACACGAGGATACACACCGGAGAAAAACCTTTTTCCTGTTCAGTTTGCGGTAAAAGTTTTGCACAAAGGGCATATTTGAAAGTACACATGAGTACACACACTGGAGAAAAACCTTTTATTTGCTCAGAATGCGGCAAAGGTTTTGCAACTAAAAGTGCGCTGAAAGGACACACGAGAACACACACTGGGGAAAAGCGTTTTTTTTGTTCATTCTGTGCAAAGGGTTTTGCACATAAAAGTGTGCTGGAAGAACATATAAGAGTACACACTGGAGAAAAACCGTGTGCCTGTTCAATCTGTGGTAAATGTTTTGTACATCGTAACTCTTTAAAAGTACACATTAGAACGCACACAGGAGAAAAACCTTTTACATGCTCAATCTGTGGTAAAGGTTTTGTCGAAAGTACAAACTTGAAAGTACACACAAGAACACACACCGGAGAAAGACCTTTTTCCTGTTCAATCTGTGGCAAAGATTTTACTCAAAGGAACCATTTGAAAGCACACATGAGAACACACTGGTGAACAACCATATTAATGTACAAGCTGCAACAAACGTTTTTGTCACCTAACCGAACTTGGAAAAACACACACAGGAGAGAAAGTGTTGAGTTGCAGTGTGTGTGGTGAAAGATTCTCTTCTAAGTACCAGTGTAAGAAACACAAGTGTGCTGGTGAGAACAGCAGCAGCAAATGAAGATGCAGGATTTGAAATAAACTGTCAAAACTTTGCTAACTTTGACTTTCTAACATCAGCACAAAAAACATGTGTGACATCATTGTTGTGTGTGTAACACTATCTTGTTAATATGCTTCTACAATTTATATATTAAATATTTTAGATTGATGCTTTTTTCAGTCAAGTCCACGTTAATATACAACATTGTGTGTTTTAATTTAAAAAATGTACTAAACAATTAGACTGAAAATGTGAAAGTAAACAGTACAAAACATACAATAAACATTTTAAGTGTATGTCGATATTCATCATTTACTTTTGAACTTATTCATAGTGTTATGTAGGTTTTCTTTTGTAATAATGAGGGGTTGCATATTTTTATTTCCAATTGTAAATGATTCCATAGATGAACTCCTTTACATGATATACATATTTGTTTTACATGTGTTCATACCTTTGCTTTTGAGTACACATAAATCCCTCTTAGTTCATATTTACTGGTTCACATCTGAAACATCTTCTGGACCACTTCTGGAAGCATATTATTATTTACTTTATACATCATTTGAGCAGTTGTCTTTTATACAAGATCATTTACTTTTAAAATGTGTGACTTTATGAATCATTTGTTGGGTCTCTGTAATCCATTCTATTAATTATCTTTATTACTCTCTTCTGTAATATGAATATTGTTTTGTGATTGTTTTATATGTATGTCCCCAGACCTTTGTGTAATAAGCAATGTGTTATGATCCGCAACCCGGATCATAGTCTGTTTAAATTTTTCGAGTCACCTGTGTTTTCTGTTAGTTTTGGACTCCTTAAGTTCCTGTTTATGCACCTCTGAGTTTGTTACCATGGCTACGTATTAGTTTCACTTGCCTCTTGTGTTCAATACACGCACCAGTTTGTAATCAGAGACATTATTTAAGCCTGTTTTTGCCAGTCAGTTGGTCTGGCTTCTTTGTTTGCGTCACACTACTGTTACGTAAGTTTTGCTTGTCTCCTAGCCCCTGCTAGTGATCTCTAGTCTTTCAGAATCAGAATCAGAATCAGAATAGTTTTATTGCCATTGTTTGAGAACGGGTTCACAAACTAGGAATTTTTCTTGGTGCAAACGTGCGACATAAAACACATATTTGGTATAAAAAGAGCTGTGACTGAGCTATCAGATAGACTTAGAAGGGATTCAAGGAATTCAAGGAGCTACTGTTAGGAGTTATTGTTCATTTGCCTGATGGCCGAGGGGAAAAAACTGTTCAGGTGGCGGGAGGTGTGGGTCTGGATGGAGCGTAGTCTCCTGCCTGAGGGGAGAGGGGAGAATAGTGTGTGTCCAGGGTGAGAAGAGTCAGCTGTGATCCGACCCACACGCCTCCTGGTCCTGGAGGAGAACAAGTCCTGGAGGGATGGGAACTTGCAGCCAACCATCCCTCCAGGACTTGTCTGTGCTAAGTAGTAGCCTTATTTTCAGGTGCGATCGGCACCTTGTTCCGTCGGTTTGTTTTCTGTTTTGTACCTCTTTGAGCGTTAATTTACGATTAAATCATGTTCCTACCTGCAAGTCCTGTCCGGAGTCGTCCGTAAGCTGCAACCCCACCGTAACACAATGTATGTTTCAACTAAAGTTGGGTATGATAAAGGTTAATATTTGTGAGTATGAATTTTCTTCTATTTAATATCGCAGTTATCTTTCATATCTTGTTCATACTATGAATTTTTTTAAGAACATGATTATAAATGAAAGATATTCCACAATTTTCTCAAAGCGCTTTACATTGAGTCACATTAGTTGAACGTCATTCATGTTAATGAGCCAGTCAATAGATTCTGTTTGCTCGTCAAAGTCACAACCCTCCAGTCTTTTGATCAAATGTGATATTCTAACATTTAACAATGCAGAGCAAATTATTTGAATTCAAATTTTAAAAAAAACAATCATACTTAACATATTTTAAAGTCTTGTATCTCTCCCCTGACATTATTCTTCTCTTCTATAGCAACCATTGCAATGGATTATGTAAATGAGGCGATGACGTCTTTTAGGATAGCCAATAGCTGCGTTCCTTACTGAGGAGTTGGCAACACAGATCCTACAAGTTGGGGAGAGATGGACCTCGACTTATATATCCTGTATAAAACTGTGATTGTCTTTAAAGTCAACTGGTCCTGAAGGTACCTTGCATGCCAGCATGGAGGAGGACCACTTTGACAGGCTCATCCAGGTCCACCTCAAAGTAGGTATGATGTTACCATGGAGACGCAGTGGCCGTCCTCTTGATGTTAGCGATGCTCTTGTGTCGCTGCAGGGTTCTTTCTTGCTCACTCAGGCTCTGGTGGCCTGTGGAGCCGCCAAAGGGCCCACCATGACCGGGGGCATCATTGTGGGCGAGGGAAGACGTCGCCGTTTGGCAACATTTAGGACGGGGGTGTCAAACTCATTTTCATTGAGGGCCACATCGCAGTAATGGCTGCTTTCAGAGGACCGATTTTTTTTAAATTAATTTACACTATGCATACAGTAAAAGTGTCATCTTGTCTCATCAGTCTTGTACATATTAGTCTTTAATTACTAGTTTATATTTTTAGTTAATTGTTCATATTTAATGTTTACTTTGTACAAAGAGAGCGCAGTCTACTGAAGTTAAATTCCATGTGTGTTAAACATAACTGGACAATAAAGCTGATTCTGATTTACTTTATTATTTTTGGTAACAAAAACCTGAAACAGCAATGTGCAAAAATAATTCGTAGTGCAAGAAAAACAATAAAGTGCAACAATAAAATCACTTAAATATATACAAAAAGGAACAAATTCAATTGTACAAAAAACAACATAATTAAATTAAATATCAAGCAAATACTTAAATAATATTAATGAATAGAGTTACCAGAAACAAGGTAACATAACGGTTTATAAACAAACAAAGTTACTACATATTAAAACTATGTAAATGTACATAACGCTGGCAAAAATTTTGGGGGGAAAAATCAAAATGAACTACCTTAAATTAAGGTCCTTAATTCACACATTTGACCATCACATCACAGTTTTGTTCCTCTGTTCTTCACCACCCACACCACTCCACCCACTCCTTAAAACCTGTGCTTCCTGGCTTTTCTGGAGGCAAAGTCATTTATGATACCACTGTAAGAAATCTGATGGCCGACTTTGTTATTAATACTAATCACTGCCATGTACGAGTCTGACTCAGACACGTACATGCAAAAAATAAAAAATAAGAATTTTTTGTTAATTGCTTTTGGGGGCCCCCTGGTGTCCGCGGGGCCCTTAGCAAGCGCTTAGTACGCTTATGCCTTGGGCCGGCTCTGATGCGGATAATAACCTGTGATTAATCATGATTAATCGAAATGCATATGCATTTGATTATTGGATTTTTTTGTATGTATAACTTGCTTTAAAATCATAAATAAAGGTGACAAGCAGATATTTAACTATTTGTTTTTATCTCACAATAGTTTTGCAATATATAATATAAGCATGATCAGATAATATTAAAGTTTGAAATATGCCTTTTTTTTCTGTCAAAATTGAAAGAGCAAATGCATTTAGCAAGAAAAAAAAAATGTTTAAGTATTTTATTGAAACCCATTTTTTCCAGGCTTTCGCGGGCCACATACAAAGACGCGGCGGGCCAGAACCGGCCCCCGGGCCTTGAGTTTGACACCTGTGCTTTAAGAGAAGCTGGCTGGAGGTCCGATGACTCATTTATCTGGGTGGAATGTGTCCACAGGTGGGAAACGTGGGACAGGTGAAGGACGCCGAGTCTAAAGCCGGCGTAGGGTTTGACCAGGACCACCGACAAGGAGCTCAGCAGGTGAGCAAAAACCATCAGTTGGTACAAAATGCGGCTGCTAGACTTTTGACAAGAACAAGAAAGTTTGATCATTTTATGCCTATACTGGCTCACCTGCACTGGCTTCCTGTG
Organism: Entelurus aequoreus; assembly: GCF_033978785.1. Classification (NCBI taxonomy): domain Eukaryota; kingdom Metazoa; phylum Chordata; class Actinopteri; order Syngnathiformes; family Syngnathidae; genus Entelurus; species Entelurus aequoreus. Next base: position 37,219,090 of record NC_084753.1, read on the forward strand.
CACTTAAGATGTGACTTAAGGTTTTACTACTTACGTATAAAATACTACACGGTCAAGCTCCTGCCTATCTTGCCGATTGTATTGTACCATATGTCCCGACAAGAAATCTGTGTTCAAAGAACTCCGGCTTATTAGTGAGTCACAGAGCCCAAAAAAAGACTGCGGGCTATAGAGCGTTTTCTATTGGGGCTCCAGTACTCTGGAATGCCCTCCCGGTAACAGTTAGAGATGCTACCTCATAGTATTGTACATATTACATATAGTTATGAAGGTGTCTGTTACTACATTATATATATACTTGCAGCGTGTATATTGTACATATTACATATTGTTATGAAGGTGTCTGTTACTGTATTATATATATACTTGCAGTGTGTATATTGTACATATTACATATTGTTATGAAGGTGTCTGTTACTACATTATATATATACTTGCAGTGTGTATATTGTACATATTACATATTGTTATGAAGGTGTCTGTTACAACATTATATATATACTTGCAGTGTGTATATTGTACATATTACATATTGTTATGAAGGTGTCTGTTACTACATTATATATATACTTGCAGTGTGTATATTGTACATATTACATATTGTTATGAAGGTGTCTGTTACTACATTATATACATATACTTGCAGTGTGTATATTGTACATATTACATATTGTTATGAAAGTGTCTGTTACTACATACAATATGAAGACTATCCCTCAAATGATTCTAAACACAGCCTATCATCGTTTTCACAATGCAACTCTTGAACTTACTGGGCTTTTGGTGGATGGACACAATATTACACATATCAAACATTCAAATTCTAAAATTAAGAATGGTTTTTTATTAACTCAATTTCTCGGTTAATTTTTTAGACCAAAAAATGTACAAGATAACCTGAAACTTCCCATTTTTCCAAGGGCATTTTTTTGTTTTTTAAGATTTAGAAGTCTACCCCTTCAAAATCATCTTTAAGATGTAATTTTGAGTTTGAAGACAACATGTGTTCTTTCTGTGATGGCGACATAGAATCAACAGTACATTTATTTGATGAATGTATGTACAGTAAAGCTCTGTGGGATGATGTACATTATTGCTTTCCCTAACATTCCAAACGTGCTCATGTTCTGAAATTAATAGTTTTGGGGATTCTAAGAAAGGAAAAAAAAACATAAAAATGATTTGAACACAATAATTGTCATTGGTAAATTTTTTATTCAAAAATGTAGATTATTAAAAACAAAATCATCGTCCATTACCTTCCAAAAATAATTCTGCCATATTCTCTATATATGGCATAAAGGTCTGGGGACATACATATAAAACTACCACAAAACAATATTCATATTACAAAAGAGAGTAAAAAGGATAATTAAAAGAATGGATTATAGAGACCCAACAAATGATTCATAAAGTCACACATTTTAAAAGTAAATGATCTTGTATAAAAGACAAATGATGTATAAAGTAAATAATAATATGCTTCCAGAAGTGGTCCAGAAGATGTTTCAGATGTGAACCAGTAAATATGAACTAAGAGGGATTTATGTGTACTCAAAAGCAAAGGTATGAACACATGTAAAACAAATATGTATATCATATAAAATAATTCATCCATGGAACACTTCATTGTTTATTTTTATTCTTTTTATAAAAACACTCTCATGAATAAGTATAAAATATAATTATTTATACCGTGTATATATACATACATTGTTTATTGTACTGTTTACTCACCTTTTCAGTCAAAGTGTTCTCTTCAATTTTGATTAAAAGTACACAGTTTTGTATATTAAGTCGAGGGGGGGGGAATTATTGATTTTTAGATGCATCAAAATGCGGACATGGACGGTTATAAAATCGATTAGTAAACATTCATAATCAATAATCTATGTATTTATTGTCAATAAAGTAATGCAGACCATTCTGAAATGTGGCTGTCTGCAGCGAGCCACATCACAATCAGACCAGCTCCTTTATTTTAGGGGACTTATGTCCCAGTTTTGCACACTTTTTGTGTAATTTGATAGTCACTGAAGGCATCAAAACTATGAATGAACACACGTGGAGTTATGTACTTTACAAAAAAAAGGTGAAATAACTGAAAACATGTTTTATATTCTAGTTTCTTCAAAATAGCCACCCTTTGCTCTGACTACTGCTTTGCACACTCTTGGCATTCTCTCCATGAGCTTCAAGAGGTAGTCACCTGAAATGGTTTTTACTTCACATACAACATACAGTACAGGCCAAAAGGACACACCTCATTGAATGAGTTGTCTTTATTTCCATGACTATTTACATTGTAGATTGTCACTGAAGGCATCAAAACTATGACACCTGTGAAGTGAAAACCATTTTCAGGTGACTACCTCTTGAAGCTTATGGAGAGAATGCCAAGAGTGTGCAAAGCAGTAATCAGAGCAAAGGGTGGCTATTTTGAAGAAACTAGAATATAAAACATGTTGTCAGTTATTTCACCTTTTTTTTGTTGAGTACATAACTTCACATGCAGGGTTTCCCACACATTCATTTATTTGTGGCGGCCCGCCACGAAAGAATTACGTCCGCCACAAATAAAAAAAAATTTTTTTTTTTAAATTAAAAAAAATAAAAATAAAAATATTTTTTTTAAATTTTATTTTATTTATTTTTTCGTCCTCTCCAGCTTCTCAGGCAAATCATATAGTTGATGTAGATGCCCATATCGGCTGTTCAGATTTACTTTACAAAAGAGAAGTGTAGGATACTTCTCCTGTTGCCTTATTGGTATTTGACTTTATTAAATGTATTTATATTAGAAACACAACATGTGTATATAACAAAGGGTGCAAAGTCTGCAGGCAGTAGGAAACACATGGTTAAGTGTAGGGAGTAAAACTGATGGCAGTCTAAAGTTCAAGATTTTTGGAGGTCTTTGTTCAGTGAATCAGATGTTTGATGAAGCTCTGTGTCTATCTACCACCACTACTGTTTTCTGTTTATTTGTTACTGACTGTGGCAGGACACCTCTGCCTCTGTTTCACTTTATGTTGCTGGTAAATAATATGGTTGTAGTAGTAGGCTAAAGTTAAATTATTTAGTATGCACTAATTAAAGGGGCAGAGCTTTGAGACATTTTAGCTTTTATATTTTATAAGATATATTTTTTTGTAAGAACCACAATAAATAAATATATTTCAGTGAATAACTTATTGTTCAAATCTGTATATAAATATGTACATAAAGTGTTGTAATTATATTGTAAAATGGATGGATGGATGGACGTTTAAAACAAAACTGTTATTATTAATTAGTAAGTATACATTTTTTGAGCCTTTTTAGAGAAAATCAAATCATTGTAGTAAATTATGCAAACTACTCGATGATGTCATGGTGGCCACGCCCCCACCGCCACAGGTACCTTGGCAGTTTATGGGAAACACTGACATGTGTTCATTCATAGTTTTGATGCCTTCAGTGACAATCTACAATGTAAATAGTCATGGAAATAAAGAAAACACATTGAATGAGGAGAAGGTGTGTCCAAACTTTTAGCCTGTACTGTAGGAATTAACTTAACCGTTTCTTTTTTTTAAATGCACTGTTTTTAAAAGTTGCAAGTGATAAACGCTTATTTAATAAATCAGAGAAAATGTAAAACTTCATCAATATACACTACCGTTCAAAAGTTTGGGGTCACCCAAACAATTTTGTGGAATATCCTTCATTTCTAAGAACAAGAATAGACTGTCGAGTTTCAGATGAAAGTTCTCTTTTTCTGGCCATTTTGAGCCTTTAATTGACCCCACAAATGTGATGCTCCAGAAACTCAATCTGCTCAAAGGTCAGTTTTGTAGCTTCTGTAACGAGCTAAACTGTTTTCAGATGTGTGAACATGATTGCACAAGGGTTTTCTAATCCTCAATTAGCCTTCTGAGCCAATGAGCAAACACATTGTACCATTAGAACACTGGAGTGATAGTTTCTGGAAATGGGCCTCTATACACCTATGTAGATATTGCACCAAAAACCAGACATTTGCAGCTAGAATAGTCATTTACCACATTAGCAATGTATAGAGTGTATTTCTTTAAAGTTAAGACTAGTTTGAAGTTATCTTCATTGAAAAGTACAGTGCTTTTCCTTCAAAAATAAGGACATTTCAATGTGACCCCAAACTTTTGAACGGTAGTGTACTTATAAAGATGCATCAATAATCAATTTATAATCGAATCGTACCTACACTACTGTTCAAAAGTTTGGGGTCACATTGAAATGTCCTTATTTTTGAAGGAAAAGCACTGTACTTTTCAATGAAGATAACTTTAAACTAGTCTTAACTTTAAAGAAATACACTCTATTAGGGATGTCCGATAATGGCTTTTTGCCGATATCCGATATTCCGATATAGTCCAACTCTTTAATTACCGATACCGATATCAACCGATACCGATATCAACCGATATATGCAGTCGTGGAATTAACACATTATTATGCCTAATTTGGACAACCATGTATGGTGAAGATAAGGTACTTTTTAAAAAAAAATAATAAAATAAGATAACTAAATTAAAAACATTTTCTTGAATAAAAAAGAAAGTTAAACAATATAAAAACAGTTACATAGAAACTAGTAATTAATGAAAATGAGTAAAATTAACTGTTAAAGGTTAGTACTATTAGTGGACCAGCAGCACGCACAATCATGTGTGCTTACGGACTGTATCCCTTGCAGACTGTATTGATATATATTGATATATAATGTAGGAACCAGAATATTGATAACAGAAAGAAATGGGGGGAGGGAGGTTTTTGGGGTTGGTGCACTAATTGTAAGTGCATCTTGTGTTTTTTATGTTGATTTAATAAAAATAAAAAAATAAAAAAAAAATTTAAAAAACGATACAGATAATAAAAAAAACGATACCGATAATTTCAGATATTACATTTTAACGCATTTATCGGCCGATATTATCGGACATCCCTACACTCTATACATTGCTAATGTGGTAAATGACTATTCTAGCTGCAAATGTCTGGTTTTTGGTGCAATATCTACATAGGTGTATAGAGGCCCATTTCCAGCAACTATCACTCCAGTGTTCTAATGGTACAATGTGTTTGCTCATTGGCTCAGAAGGCTAATTGATGATTAGAAAACCCTTGTGCAATCATGTTCACACATCTGAAAACACTTTAGCTCGTTACAGAAGCTACAAAACTGACCTTCCTTTGAGCAGATTGAGTTTCTGGAGCATCACATTTTTGGGGTCAATTAAAGGCTCAAAATGGCCAGTAAAAGAGAACTTTCATCTGAAACTCGACAGTCTATTCTTGTTCTTAGAAATGAAGGCTATTCCACAAAATTGTTTGGGTGACCCCAAACTTTTGAACGGTAGTGTACTGAATCGTAATCTCATCGTGAGATGCCCACCTTTAATACTAACGCATGTACTTGTTTGAAAAAAGCACCAATCTAAAAAAAAAAACGAATCTATAAATGTTAGAATCATATTACCAAGATCGTGTTACACACGCACACAACGATGATGTCACACATGTTGTTGTTAGAAAGTCAAAGTTCACAAAGTCTTGACAGTGTATTTCAAATCCTGCGTCTTCCTTTTCTGCTGCTGTTATTGAACAAATGGAACACCAGGTCCTCCTCGTGGATCTTTGTTAGACCCGCAGGAGTACGAGTTCACCCCCGACACCGAGAGCATCAGGGGCCCAGCGGCGGCGTACAAGGTTGGGCCACTGGGACCGAGGACACTACAGCCGGGACTCGGATGCGAACGCTCTTGAGGAACCAGCAACTCTGGGTTGGCTGGCACGGCCACACCACCACCTTAGCCACGTTGCCCCCCTTACTGCGGCTGTTCTCACCAGCACACGTGTGTTTCTTACGCTGGTACTTATAAGAGAATCTTTCACCACACACACTGCAACTCAACACTTTCTCACCGGTGTGTATCCTCATGTGTGCTTTCAAATTGTAACTTTGTTTAAAACCTTTACCACAGATGGAACAGATACAATCTCTTTCTGCGGTGTGCAACTTCACGTGTTTGTCCCAATTACCCTTTGTGGAGAGCCTCGCGTTGCAAACTGAACAAATGAATGTTTTTTCTCCAGTGTGTGTTTTCATGTGTCTATTCAAATGACCTAATTTCAAAGTTTTGTCACAGTGGGAACATTTAATGTGTGTGTTGTCAGTGTGACGTGTCTTTTTACCTTCAGAGACCTCACTCTTCTTCTTGCTCGCACCTTTGACCTCATCACTCTTCACAATGACATCAATCACTGGGAACTCCTGACCGATGATGTGTTCCTCCTCTTCCTCTTTAATGTAAGGAGGCTGTGTCGTCTCCTCCTCCTCTTTAATGTGGGGGGGCCCTGGCTCCTCCTGCTCCATCTTGAAGCTCCACTCCTGCTGCTCAGGGAGGAGATGTTCTTCACAGACGTCTGCAGGACACAAGAAGACAAACACACGCTTTAGAAAAGTCCAGTCACATGAGACTTTCGGGGCGGTACAGCTCAGTTGGTAGAGTGGCCGTGCCAGCAACTTGAGGGTTCCTGGTTCGATCCTCGCTTCCGCCATCCTAGTCCCTGCCGTTGTGTCCATGGGCAAGACACTTTACCCACCTTCTCCCAGTGCCACCCACACTGGTTTAAATGTAACTGAGATATCGGGTGTCAGGTTCAAACACTGATGACATTTATTAAACAAGACAAGAGGCAAATAATTAAAGGCCTACTGAAACCCACTACTATCGACCACGCAGTCTGATAGTTTATATATCAATGATGAAATCTTAACATTGCAACACATGCCAATACTTATAAAGTGCAATTTTAAATTTCCCGCTAAACTTCCGGTTGAAAACGTCTATGTATGATGACGTATGCGCGTGACGTCACCAGTTAAACGGAAGTATTGGTACCCCATTGAATCCAATACAAAAAAGCTCTGTTTTCATCTCGAAATTCCACAGTATTCTGGACATCTGTGTTGGTGAATCTTTTGCAGTTTGTTTAATGAACAATGAAGACTGCAAAGAAGAAAGTTGTAGGTGGGATAACATTTTATTTTTCACTAAAGAAGGGTTCAGTGAATGCGCGTATGAAACTAATGGGGTTTGGTACCTCCAACAAGGTTAAGAACCACTGTCCTAAGGCCTTAAATTGAAATGATTAGATGTAAGACTTGAAGTCTATGAGCATGAACGGATGAAGTCTACTTGGATGAGAGGCCAAACGTCTTCTAAGACAAAGTGAACAGTCCAGTTGTGATGGACTGAATGCCCTGAGAATAAAATGATATGTGGATGTTGTGCTTACTTGGACTGTGATGAAGCTGTGAGGACTCAGGTGGTTTGTCTTCATGGTCTTCAGTCTTCACAGAGACAACAGTCAGTGGAAACTTGGTGAGATCAGCCTCCTCCTGCCCTAGAAGACACTCTTCCTCCTGAGTGATCCACACTTCCTCCTCTTCCTCTTTAGTATGTAGGGGCTGTGGCTCCTCCTCTTCCTCTTTAATGTGGGGGCGCTGCTGGACGTCTGTTGGGGAAATAAGTCATCACACAAGTTAATCACCAGAGTATATACATTGAATTATTTACATGATTTACAATCCGGGGGGTGGAATATGGAGGGGGTTGGGGCGGGGGATGTTAGGTTTGGTTGATATCAGCACTTCAGTCATCAACAATAATATCATCTGAGAAATGGACATTGAAACAGTGTAGGTCTCACTTGGTAGGATATGTACAGCGATCAGTGAACATAGTGAGCTCAGAAAGCATAACAACAAGTATATACATTTGATTAATTAATTACAATCCGGGGAGGTTGGATGTGGTGGGGGGAAGGTGTTAGGCTAGGGTTGAAGTTGCCTGGAGGTGTTGTTTTAGTGCGGTTTTGAAGGAGGATAGAGATGCACTTTCTTTTACACCTGTTGGAAGTGCATTCCACATTGATGTGGCATAGAAGGAGAATGAGTTAAGACCTTTATTAGATCGGAATCTGGGTTTAACGTAGTTAGTGGAGCTCCCCCTGGTGTTGAGGTCATTTACGTTAAGGAAGTAGTTTGACATGTACTTCGGTATCAGGGAGGTGTAGCGGATTTTATAGACTAGGCTCAGTGCAAGTTGTTTTACTCTGTCCTCCACCCTGAGCCAGCCCACTTTGGAGAAGTGGGTAGGAGTGAGGTGTGATCTGGGGTGGAGGTCTATAAGTAACCTGACTAGCTTGTCCTGGGATGTTTGGAGTCTAGATTTGAGGGTTTTGGAGGTGCTAGGGTACCAGGAGGTGCAAGCGTAGTCGAAAAAGGGTTGAATGAGAGTTCCCGCTAGAATCTTCTTATATATTATATATATGATATATAATATATATTATATTGTTTATTATTATTCTTGTCTATTGTGAGCGAACTGTGGTGCTGAATTTCCCCCAGGGATCAATAAAGTAGTTTCTATTCTATTCTATTCTATATATATATATATATATATATATATATATATATATATATATATATATATATATATATATATATATATATATATATATATATATATATATATATATATATATATATATATATATATATATATATATATATACATATACATATATATATACATATATATATATATACAGTATATATATATATATATAAATATACATATATATGTATATATATATATATATATATATATATATATATATATATATATATGTATATATATATATATATATATATATATATATATATATATATATATATATATATATATATATATATATATATATATATATATATATAAAACAAAGTGCTTCTTGCTTTATCTTCTTTCTTTTTTTTCTTTTTTTTTTAAAACTTTTATTTATAGATTTCAACATTTACAAATAGACAAGAAACAATCAAAAAGTACAAAAATAGTACAAAACAGTACAAAAAGAGTACAAAGCAGCGCCAGGGGGTTATAAATTCAAAGTAACTAAAATAGAATGCAAAAAAAACCATATATATAAAATAAACAAAGTGCAAAGCCATAGGCTCACTCAATTTCAGTAAATAACTTAAATTTGGAACACAGCATCATCGTTTTCACAGCTTTTTGGTTGTTAGAGGTAGAGAGTGTCTTAATGTAGAGTTCTAATTCTTTTTTAAAGGCACAAAAGACAGGTCGGTGTCATGTCTGTTCATGTTTTTGTTTTGGCCATGTGTTTGTTTTTTGGACTCTTTTTAGTTCCTGGTTGCACTTCCTTGTTTGTTTGTTTCCATAGCAACTCATTAGTTTTCACCTGTCCTGTCACGCACCTGTTTCACGTTTTGAGTCACGCACCTGTTTTCACTGATCATGTCACTATTTAAATCTTTCTGTTTCTGTTGTTCATCCTGGCGACCTCACATTATTTCAGCACTCTGCTTCATGTCATGTCACAGTTCTTTGCCAAGTAAGTTTTGTTCATTTATGCCACGGTTAGTGTTTTTGTTTTATTGTTCATAGTTTCTGCCTTTGTGCAAGTTTTGTGTTTATATCCAAGTTTTGTATTTCCGCCTTTGTGCGCGCCTTTTGTTTCCATAGTCAAGTTGTTACCTCCACTGTGAGCGCTTTTTGTTTATTCTTTTTTTATTGTTAAAATTAAATCATGTATTCAACTTCACGCCATGTCCGCTCCAACTTTTATTGCATCTCGGAAAAACAAACCTGCCATAGTCCACTCCTTGACAGAAGGTCGCCAGCACAAGAACGTTTTTCCGCAAAAAAGTTGGACGAGGGAGCGTGGGAAGTCCTGCGCGCTATGGAAGCGGAAACACTGCGCTTTTCCCCCAGGGAGCGCAGGGGGATGATGTGGGGGCCCGGAGGCAAGCTGGTGCCGATCGGCGCGTCGCTCCCGTCCCGGAAACGTCGCCAAGGAAAGACTTCCGCGAGTGGACAGGATGCACCACTCCCGCGGGCTCCTCCCCCTCCGGGCGGAGATGGAAGACAGCCAGCCTGGCAGCTCAAGGAGCACACCAGAGACCTGGAGATTTATTTTCCAAATTCTATATCCTGTCAATCACAGTCACCCAGTTTTCATGCCCCGCCCCCCAGGACTCAAGCCACGCCCATGTCACAAAAAATGTTTTTCTCACCCACAAAGTCCCAGGTAGAAAAAGAAAGAGTTTATGGACAATTTAAAGGGGAGGATTTTGCCCCCCTCCTGACCTCCCTCCACCCACCCCAAAAGACGGTTCCAGACCGCGGGGAGCGCGTCTGGTATCCGCTCCTGGAGGGGGGGCTAGGGCTGGGAGCTGTTCAGGTGGGGTCGCTCATCGTCACGCCAAGCCACAGCCTCCAGCACGACCACCACCACCAGTCTTTCGTCACGCCAAGCCACAGCCTCCAGCACGACCACCACCACCAGTCTTTCGTCACGCCAAGCCACAGCCTTCAGCACGACCACCACCACCAGTCTTTCGACCTGCCAAGCCACAGCCTCCAGCTCCACGCCAAGCGCCACCAGTCGCAGCTCCACGCCAAGCGCCACCAGTCGCAGCTCCACGCCGCCAAGTGCCGCCAGTAGTAGCACCACGCCAAGCTCAGTTACCTGCTCCACGCCGCCAAGTGCCGCCAGTCGCAGCTCCACGACGCCAAGTTCCGCCAGTCGCAGCTCCACGACGCCAAGTGCCGCCAGTCGCAGCTCCACGACGCCAAGTGCCGCCAGTCGCAGCTCCACTCCAAGACCAATCACCCCCATGCCAAGACCAAGAACCGCCAAGTCATCAAGACCCTCTAAGAGACCAAGACCCTCGCCAAGACCAAGACCAAGACCCTCGCCAAGACCAAGACCCGCCACGCCAAGACCAAGACCCGTCACACCAAGACCAAGACCCGCCACGCCAAGCTTCGCCGCCTTACCCGCCACGCCAAGCTTCGCCGCCTGACGCGCCACGCCAAGCTTCGCCGCCTGACGCGCCACGCCAAGCTTCGCCGCCCGACGCGCCACGCCAGGCTTCGCCGCCTGCCATGATGACGACGCGCCTGCCTCCTCGTCTGCCACGAAGGTGGCCACTGCCTGGTCGTCCGCCACGCCAAGTGCGCCCACCTCTTCGTCGGCCACGCATGTGGCCCTTCCCGGGTCGCCCACCTCGCCTGTGGTGTTGGCGTTCCACTCGCCGCCACCACATGACTATGCCTCGGTGGATTCGGGGCCACTTGGCCTGGCGACCCACCGCCATGTCCCCCCTCCCACCGTGCGCGCCTTTTGTTTCCATAGTCAAGTTGTTACCTCCACTGTGAGCGCTTTTTGTTTATTCTTTTTTTATTGTTAAAATTAAATCATGTATTCAACTTCACGCCATGTCCGCTCCAACTTTTATTGCATCTCGGAAAAACAAACCTGCCATAGTCCACTCCTTGACAGGTCGGGTATTGAGAAACTTACAGTTATGAATATAAAACTTAGCCAATAGTATAATGAGGTTGCAAAGGTAAAATTCCTTTTCAAATTTTTGTTCATATAGTGTAAAACCAAATATCACATCTTTTAAACAAAGCACAAATTTGTCATGAATATTGTCCAGGATGAAGCGACAGATGCCCTGCCATAGTGATGGAGTGCTTTCACAAGTCCAAAACAGGTGGTAAACAGTCTCTGGATGCATGTTACATAAGGTGCAGGTAGCATCGTCCTTCTTGTATCTAACCATCACAGTCTTTACAGGGTAATAACCATGAAGGATTTTAAAAGATATCTCTTTGACTTTGTTGGTAAGTAAATACCTGTTAGGAAGGGACCATGTTTTGACCCAGCAGATGTCATTCACAATATTATTCCAGAGCGCAATTACATAGGAGACAGACACACAATCATTTTGGAATAAGCTGTGGATTTTTCTCTTATTTTTCTGATCAAAACAAAGTTTCCCCACAGGAGTGTCAAGTGGATCATTCACAATTTTTACAGCAGAAAGAGGAGATGAGTAAGCCCTGTACAACATAACAACACCCGTTGGAATGGCATCAAATACAATGGCAAATTGTATGGGAGTTACAGGGACCTTAAAATGGTTGAGAAATTCTTGGTAATTAAAAAGTTGACCTTCCTTATTGAAAAGCTGACTCACTAAAATAATATCATTCTTGAACCAATTGTTGAGGAAAAGAGATTTCCTTTTGTAACATATATCTTTATTGTTCCAAATGAAATATTTGGTAGGTGAGAAATTGTGCTTGTATATAAGAGAGCATGCCAGAAGGGCTTGTTTGTGAAAGTTTGAAAGAGCAACAGGAATCCTATCAATGTCAAAAATGTTAGGCCTCCAAGGTTAGAAAATACATGATGAGAAATGAAGTTCCAAATTGAGGTAGGGTCTTTCAAATAGTGTCTTATCCAATTAATCTTGAAGGTGTTGTTTAGTGTAGTGAAATCCAGAAAGTTTAGACCACCCTGATTATAATTGTTCATTATAACAGATTTCTTAATATAATGAATTTTGTTTGTTCCAAACAAAGTCAACAAGTATTTTGTCAATAGTTTTACATATTTTTTGGTTAACATCTAAAGAAATAGCTGCATACGTAAGCCTGGAGATACCTTCTGCTTTGGAAAGCAAGGTTCTGCCTTTTAAGGATAAATCTCTCTGTAGCCAATGGTTAAATTTTTTCTTAGTTTTTTCTATAATTGGATTAAAGTTCAAGACCGATCTAGAACTCTGATTTTTAGTGATAAGTATTCCTAGGTAATTAATACTATCCTTAACTGGAATTTGACATATAGACATCATTTCACATCTCTTCACAGCCATTAGTTCACACTTATTCACATTCAGACGGAGACCAGAAGCCAAGGAAAAAACATGAATCACATCCAAAGCAAGAGGAATTTGAGAAGAGTCCTTCAAAAAGAGTGTTGTGTCGTCAGCCAGTTGGCTGATAGTTATTTCTCTGTCTAGAGATCCCCTTTAAACAGCTAGATTTTATATGAACCGATAGCAATTGGGTGGCTAACAAAAATAAATATGGAGAAATAGGACAACCTTGCCGTATCCCACGTTTTAATTCGAATCTTGGAGATGTACCAGATTTTAGCTTTATTGAACTATTGCCATTGCAGTACAAAGTCTTGATTGTTTTGCGGAAAAATTGCCGAAGCCAAATTTGTCAAGTGTCCGGAAGATAAATTCATGTTCGATCGAGTCAAAAGCTTTGTAGAAGTCCAGGAAAAGAAGAAAGCCTTCATCATGAATGACCTCTGGGTAATCCAGTATGTCAAGTACAAGCCTGATATTATTCGATATGTGTCTCCCTCTCATAAATCCTGACTGTGTCTCATCAATTATGTCATCCAGAACCAATTTTAAACGTTTAGCAAAAATAATAGCTACAATCTTATAGTCATTGTTTAGAAGGAAGACCCCACGAATAGGAACACGAGCATCCTCCTTTTCTACAACTGCGCGTATTACTCCTCTCCTGCCTGGTTTCCTCGCTTGTTTCTCTCGCGAGATTTGACAGCACTGCGCGTGAACGGAAAAGACCAGGAAACGGCAAGATGGCGTTCGACGGAGAAGACTTATTGTGGTTGTGATAGTACTTTGTTCTTAATCCGTACGTACATGTACACATATATGCTGTTTAGTAGTGTAAACTTCGTTAATATTTTTTTGTGTCGGATAAATTAGTCTGAGCGCACTTTGCAGCTCCTCGTGTTAGCTTAGCTTAGCGTGCTAGTTAGCTTAGCGTGTTAGCTGCTAACAAAGAGAGGCGGAAGTGATCAAAACACATCGCTAAGCAGAGATCAAGTGTGAGTGTAAAGTGTTGTGATTGTGTGAAAATGTGCGAAAGAACGATAGCAGAGTACGAGGAGGAACTACTGGACGCTGTTTTCGAAGAATATGAAGTTTTGTCACAAAGAACAGGTTTGTTTACTTACACTATATTGCCAAAAGTATTTGGCCACCTGCCTTGACTCACATATGAACTTCATCATCATTTCTTTGTATTCCTTTCATGAAAATGCATACATACGCACTTTCATTGTTTGTTGTTTCTTATACATTTCCATGATCAGAAAGGAGCAGATGGAAGAATATTATTGTTATATTCATCTGCCCCCTTTTTAACACAAATTATTTTTAGATGACTTTATAACTGTTCCCTCCACCAACACCCGAACTCCATCATACTTTTTAATTTTCGTTTAAGCATTTTCACAATGACACGTCCAATCAAAATCAAAAATCAGTTTGATATAATTCCAGTTGTCTCTTTTTGTAACTTTTTAAATTCAAAGATATTCTTGCACCTTTTTAAGTCTTTCTCTAGAGAATTCCATTAGAGATGTCAGATAATATCGGACTTCCGATATTATCGGCCGATAAATGCTTTAAAATGTAATATCGGAAATTATCAGTATCGGTTTCAAAAACTAAAATGTATGACTTTTTAAAACGTTGCTGTGTACACGGACGTAGGGAGAAGTACAGAGCGCCAATAAACCTTAAAGGCACTGCCTTTGCGTGCCGGCCCAATCACACAATATCTACGGCTTTTCACACACACACACAAGTGAATGCATGCATACTTGGTCAACAGCCATACAGGTCACACTGAGGGTGGGCGTACAAACAACTTTAACACTGTTACAAATATGCGCCACGCTCTGAACCCACACCAAACAAGAATGACAAACACATTTTGGGAGAAGGGCAGCACGGTGGAAGAGTGGTTAGTGCATCTGCCTCACAATACGAAGGTCCTGAGTAGTCCTGAGTTCAATCCCGGGCTCTGGATCTTTCTGTGTGGAGTTTGCATGTCCTCCCTGCGACTGCGTGGGTTCCCTCCGGGTACTCCGGCTTCCTCCCACCTCCAAAGACATGCACCTGGGGATAAGTTGATTGGCAACACTAAATGTGAATGTGAGTGTGAATGTTGTCTGTCTATCTGTGTTGGCCCTGTGATGAGGTGGCGACTTTTCCAGGGTGTACACCGCCTTCTGCCCGAGTGCAGCTGAGATAGGCTCCAGCATCCCCCGTGACCCAGAAAGGGACAAGCGGTAGAAAATGGATGGATGGATGGATTTTGGGAGAACATCCGCACTGTAACACAACATAAACACAACAGAACAAATACCCAGAACCCCCTTGCAGCACTAACTCTTCCGGGACGCTACTATATACACCCCGCTACCCCCTACCCTCCATTTATTCAGGAGTTCCCTAGTTAACATCACTGAGGCTGCCTCTAAAGGGAGTGGTCACACATATCATGCGAGCAGCTCAGCACGCACAATACGTGATTATTCAGAACGGAATGTGCTGGGGGCCTTGGGATTTCGCCTTGTCTCTGCTTTGTCTGCGTGCTGTCGTCTTGTCTTGTTGAGGTACTTGAAGTCTGTCCTTGCATCTTGTAATCTTCCACTTGCAGTGGAAGATAACAAGTTGTGTGCCTTTGCACATATAGAAAAGTACAACTTGAGCACAATAGATAATAACTATAGCAACGGCCTTTAAGCATAAGAGTTGTGTGATAACTTATACATGATTATTCTAACAACTGCTCTAGTTGGACTTTCGCTTCTTAAAAGTCGCCACTGTCCTCCTAATATTTGCATATTTTGTAGATCTCTGTCCGCAGGGATAACTGGGATACATTAAAGTTACGTCCACATCACAGACATGCTGACAACGCTCCAGAGAATGGCATGTGTCTTGTTTCGGCAGCGCTGTTTTCGGTGATCCAAGTCTTTTTGCAAAGGCTGACTTTTTGGTGCAATACTAGTCAACAAGGCAAACATAACAGGCTGCACGGCGTGGCGAAGTTGGTAGAGTGGCCGTTCCAGCAATCGGAGTGTTGCTGGTTACTGGGGTTCAATCCCCACCTTCTACTATCTTAGTCACGTCCGTTGTGTCCTTGGGCAAGACACTTCACCCTTGCTCCTGATGGCTGCTGGTTAGTGCCTTGCATGGCAGCTCCCGCCATCAGTGTGTGAATGTGTGTGTGAATGGATGAATGTGGAAATACTGTCAAAGCGCTTTGAGTACCTTGAAGGTAGAAAAGCGCTATACAAGTATAACCCATTTATTATTTATTATTATATATTCATACTATAACGACCTGCCGGTGGTAATGTTTTATGTACTTGTGGTTTTGATTTGACTTGTAATTTTGTCTGGGGAAGCATGGAGAGAAAAGTGTTTGCATTGGAGGTAAAACCTGTTCAAATTGTGCTGTTTGTTAGCGTAAGATTGGCAATAAAAGTTAAAAATAGTGTCAGTCTTTGTGTGACTTCTTCTGGAGGCAACAATACATATTATTTCTTAAATTTGTATTCACGTAAAAAAAGAAGTTTGATTTTGCCGTGGCGGTGCGCCACATTCAGTTACATTAAGGAGAAACCCTGATGCACAGCTTTGTTTGATATTTTTCATAAAAACAAGACAGTTTCAGACACACAATATTTACGAGAGGTTGATGTTTGTAACAATGTGTAGGAGAAAGTAAAGAAAGATCCCTTTCTTTGTCGATGAGCATGAGTAGGTGGCGGTGGGGGTGCGACCTTCTCTCATGACAGATCTGGAGGATGACTGTGAAAAAATGATATTCCGCTCCGTTTGTAAAAATGTGTATCGACATGTTTACACAAAACTCACACGGTCACTGTGACTTATATTGACTACATTGTATTCAATATAATTTATAGTTTCATGGCTAATTTCACTTCCTGATTCTGACCTACATGCATCAACAAGTGAAAGTAAACATGTATTGTCAATCATCTTTCAATAAGTAAAGTAGTCAACACTTGATTCATGAAAATAACATAAAAGTGACTGACTTTCCTTCAGCGTGTCGTAGATGGTCTCCAAGTGAATGGGAGCTGTGCTCTAAAGAGGAATTGCTGATGGAGATACTCCATAAAAACACCACATGGTAAAACATGTTTTGGTAAGAGTTCATTTTGGCCCAGCCAACAAAACCTCTTAAAAGAGGAGAAACCGGTTTGATTTTTTTACAAAAAGAAGTTATGAATGGTTTTAAGCATTTTTGAGATTTTTTTTTCTCATGCTATTTAACTAATGGTTAGGACTATACCATTACAAGGTCAAAGTTAGAGGTAAGGCGTGTAGTAGGTTGACAAGTATACAGAAAAAAATGGTTACTCACTTTACACCAGTGGTTTATAAAGTTCTAATTTGGTCTTTAGGAATGTTTTGATCAATGCTGGCTCGTCCTTAAAATGGCTTATGGCCGGGACAAAATAAACTCTTTCCCATGTTTTTATTGGGTGTTTAGTTACACACTGTTGACACAACACAAAGTAAAACACCCATTGTGTTTACTGTGTTAGTTAAGAACTACTTTTATTGCCGCTTAATCTTATCTACTTATTTACCCAACAGACCAGCAGCCCCCCCACATTAAAGAGGAAGAGGAGGAAGTGTTGATCACTCAAGCAGGAGAGTGTCTTCTAGGGCAGGAGGAGGCTGATCTCACCAAGTTTCCACTGACTGTTGTCTCTGTGAAGACTGAAGAGCATGAAGACAAACCACCTGAGTCCTCACAGCTTCATCACAGTCCAAGTAAGCACAACATCCACATATCATCTAATACAATGTTTGTGACACATGTTCATCCAGGTACCACAGTTATGACTAAAAGTGGACATACTGTATATCATACCATACCAACTTTATTTATAAAGCCATTTAAAAACAACCACAGTTGAATAAGAAAGGGCTGTACACCACAAAGAAATACAGGCAAAGGACAGACTAAAAAATAACATTTAAAACAGAAGTAAAATACACATTGAAAAAGCAAATACAAATTACCCTAAGAACAATTTGTTAGATAAAAAGCAGTTAAAAAGTTAAAAACAGTTAAAAAAGTTAAAAACCGTTTAAAGTCTCATGCTGGGTTAAAAGCCAGGGAATAAAAATGGGTTTTAAAAAGGGTCTTAAAAGTAGCTAAAGAAGGGGCCTGTCTCACATGGAGAGGGAGATCGTTCCAGAGTTTGAGACCCGCAACAGAGAAGACCCTGTCTCCTCTGAGCTTGCGCTTTGGTTTGGGTACCTCCAGGATCTGCGGACCTGAGGGACCGGGTGGGGGCGTAGAGGTGGAGCAGCTCAGAGAGGTACGGTGGGGCAAGACCACGTAAGGATTTAAAAACGAGTAAGATAATTTTAAAATGGACTCTAAAACGCAGGCAGCCAGTGGAGTGAGGCTAAAACAGGAGTAATGTGCTCTCTTTTCCGGGCGAGAACCATGGATTCGGACTTGGAGGTGCTGATTCTCATCCCAGTCACTTCACACTCTGCTGCGAACCGATCCAGTGAGAGCTGAAGATCCTGGCCAGATGAAACCATCAGGACCACATCATCTGCAAAAAGCAGAGACCTAATCCTGCAGCCACCAAACCAGATCCCCTCAGCGCCTTGACTGCGCCTAGAAATTCTGTCCATAAAAGTTATGAACAGAATCGGTGACAAAGGGCAGCCATGGTGGAGTCCAACCCTCACTGGAAACGTGTCCGACTTACTGCCGGCAATGCGGACCAAGCTCTGACACTGATCATACAGGGAGCGGACCGCCACAATCAGACAGTCTGATACCCCATACTCTCTGAGCATTCTCCTCAGGACTTCCAGAGGGACACGGTCGAATGCCTTCTCCAAGTCCACAAAGCACATGTAGACTGGTTGGGCAAACTCCCATGCACCCTCAAGGACCCTGCCGAGAGTGTAGAGCTGGTCACAGTTCCACGACCAGGACGAAAACCACACTGTTCCTCCTGAATCCGAGGTTCGACTATACGGCGTAGTCTCCTCTCCAGTACACCTGAATAGACCTTACCGGGAACGCTGAGGAGTGTGATCTCACGATAGTTGGAACACACCTTCCGGTTCCCCTTCTTAAAGAGAGGAACCACCACCCCGGTCTGCCAATCCAGAAGTACCGCCCTCAATGTCCACACGATGTTGCAGAGTCTTGTCAACCAAGACAGCCCCACAGCATCCAGAGCCTTGAGGAACTCTCGGCGGATCTCATCCACCCCCTGGGCCTTGCCACCGAGGAGCTTTTTAACAACCTCAGCCCCAGAAATAGGAGAGCCCACTACAGATTCCCCAGGAACTGCTTCCTCATAAGAAGACATGTTGGTGGGATTAAGGAGGTCTTCGAAGTATTCCCTCCACCGATCCACAACATCCGCAGTCGAGGTCAGCAGAACACCAACCTCACCATACACGGTGTTGACAGTGCACTGCTTCCCCTTCCTGAGGCGGTGGATGGTGGTCCAGAATCGCTTCGGAGCCGTCCAGAAGTCGTTTTCCATGGCTTCACCGAACTCTTCCCATGTCCGAGTTTTTGACTCCACGACCGCTGAAGCCGCACACCGCTTGGCCTGTCGGTACCTGTCCGCTGCCTCCGGAGTCCTATGAGCCAAAAGAACCCGATAGGACTCTTTCTTCAGCTTGACGGCATCCCTCACCGCTGGTGTCCACCAGCGGGTTCTAGGATTACCGCCATGACAGGCACCAACTACCATGCGGCCACAGCTCCAATCAGCCGCCTCGACAATAGAGGTGCGGAACATGGTCCACTCGGACTCAATATCCAGCACCTCCCTCGTGACATGTTCAAAGTTCTTCCGGAGGCGGGAATTGAAACTCTCTCTGACAGGAGACTCTGCTAGATGTTCCCAGCAGACCCTCACAATGCGTTTGGGCCTGCCAGGTCTGTCCGGCATCCTCCCCCACCATCGCAGCCAACTCAACACCAGGTGGTGATCGGTAGAAAGCTCCGCCCCTCTCTTCACCTGAGTGTCCAAAACATGAGGCCGCAAATCCGATGACACAACTACAAAGTCGATCATGGAACCACGGCCTAGGGTGTCCTGGTGCCAAGTGCACATATGGACATCCTTATGTTTGAACATGGTGTTTGTTATGGACATCTGTTATGGGCTATGTTATAGTGTGGTGAAAGTATCCTCTGCATTTGACCCATCCCCATGTTCACCCCGTGGGAGGTGAGGGGAGCAGTGAGCAGCAGCGATGGCCGCGCTCGTGAATCATTTGGGGATTTAACCCCCAATTCCAACCCTTGATGCTGAGTGGAGGGAGGCAATGGGTCCTATTTTTATAGTCCTTGGTATGACTGGGCCGGGGTTTGAACTCACAACCATCCAGTCTCAGGGCGGACACTAACCACAAGGCCACTTGATACTTGATAAAAACTGAATTTTTCCAAATATTTTTTTTCTGTCTTGTCTTGTTTGTATGCAAGGTTTTACTGCTGTGTTTATTTTAATTTTATAACTTGTTATGTTGCTTATGTAATTCACGTATGTACAGTGTGATTATAACATCTTGAATGTCAACATGGTGACTGATGAGACCCTCTTGGACATCATCAGAACATACACCGGTGCAGGACAATATCTCATGTGACTGAGCAAAGTTCGACTTTTCTAAAGCATGTGTTTGTCTTCTTGTGTCCTGCAGATGTCTGTGAAGAACATATTCTCCCTGAGCAGCAGGAGTGGACCTCCAGGACAGAGCAGGAGGAGCCACAGCGCCCCTATATTAAAGAGGAGGAAGACCCAAAGCCGCCCCACATCAAAGATGAAGAGGAAGAGTCACAACCCCACCACCATAACAAGGAAAAAGAGGAACACAGCGACGATCTTAAAGGACTGGAGGAGGTTGATGTCACCAAGATGCCAGTGACTGGTGTCCCTGTGAAGAGTGAAGGTGATGAGGTCAAAGGTGAGAGTGAGGAGAAGAGAGAGGCGGAGCCTCCAAGCAGCAGCTCAACTCAACACATGACAACAGACGCTGATGGAGACCACTGTGGAGGATCACAAGCAGACAAGCTCTTAGCTCCACTATCAGATAGTGAGGACACAACGTCACACTCTCCTGACACTGATGATGAAGACTCTAAAGATGATAAGACATGTCACACTGACAACACACACTTCACATGCTCTCTCTGTGACAAAACTTTTAGTAATTGCTATCGGGAAATACACATGAGAAAGCACACAGGGGAGAGACCTTTTTCCTGTTCAAAATGTGGTAAAAGCTTTCAACGAAACGACGTGTTGAAAGACCACATGAGAACACACACCGGAGATAAACCTTTTTCCTGCTCAGAATGTGGTAAAAGTTTTGTAAAAAGTAGCCATTTGAAAGTGCACATGAGAATACACACTGGAGAAAAACTTACAAAAGATAAGACACGTCACACTGACAACACACGCTTTAAATGTTCTTACTGTGACAAAACCTTTAGATACCGTTGTGCTCTAATAACACACGTGCGAAAACACACTGGAGAAAAACCTTTTTCCTGCTCAAAATGTGGTAAACGTTTTGCACAACGTAGCTCTTTGAAAGTGCACATGAGAATACACACTGGAGAAAAACTTAAAAAAGATAAGACATGTCACACTGACAACACACGCTTTAAATGTTCTCATTGTGACCAAACCTTTAGATACCGTTATGCTCTAATAACACATGTGCGAAAACACACTGGAGAAAAACCTTTTTCCTGCTCAGAATGTGGTAAAGGTTTTGCACAACGTAGCTATTTGAAAGGACACATGAGAATACACACTGGAGAAAAACCCAATACCTGTTCAATCTGTGGTAAAACCTTTACAGAAAAAAGCCATTTAAAAGCACACATGACAATACACACTGGAGAAAAACCTTTTTCCTGTTCAGTATGTGGTAGACATTTCGCCCGGAAACGATATTTGGGTGAACACATGCAACTACACACTGGAGAGAGAACAGTTTCCTGCTCAGAATGTGGTACAGTTTTTGCAGATAAATATAAATTATTAGTACACATGAGAAGACACACTGGAGAGAAAGTGTTTAGTTGCAGTGTGTGTAATGAAAGATTCTCTTATGAGAAGCAGTGTAAGAAACACAAGTGTGCTGGTGAGAACAGCAGCAGCAAATGAAGTTGCAGGATTTGAAATATACTGTCAAAACTTTGAACTTTGACTTTCTAACAACATCAGCACATGTAACATATAATGACTGTCTCAGAATCCTGCTCGGAAAGCCCATTTAAACTGATGTTTAAATGTATATGTAGACTGCAGGGGTCCAAGAATGATCTTATTATACAGATAACCAATCCTAGGTGAAATTCTGTTAGGTACCAATCCTGTATATGGAAACACTGGTATCTGTGCCTTTTATAGAATGTGTAGACGCATTTTTAAAGTGTAACTGTGTGTGTATATATAATATATATATATATATATATATATATATATATATATATATATATATATATATATATATATATATATATATATATTAGGGCTGCAACTAACGATTAATTTGATAATCAATTAATCTGTCGATTATTACTTCGATTAATAATCGAATAAAAGAGACAAACTACATTTCTAACCTATCCAGTATTTTATTGGGAAAAAAAAAACGCATACTGGCACCATACTTATTTTGATTATTGTTTCTCAGCTGTTTGTAAATGTTGCAGTTTATAAATAAAGGTTTATTTAAAAAAATTTTAAAAAAAAAACACAACAAAAAAAACTCTGCGCATAGCATAGATCCAACGAATCGATGACTAAATTAATCAGCAACTATTTTAATAATTGATTTTAATCGATTTAATCGATTAGTTGTTGCAGCCCTAATATATATTCAGCAGCTGACAGGCTCCAGCAACCCCTGTGACCCCGAAAGGGACAAGCGGTAGAAAAATGGATGAATGGATATATATATTAATATATATATATATATATATATATATATATATATATATATATATATATATATATATATATATATATATATTTTTTTTTTTTTTTTTTTTTTTTTTTTTGATTTTTATTTTTATTTTTTTATTTTTTTTTTATTTTATTGCGACTTTTATTCATTTATTAGATGCCTTGTACTGAATATGTGTGGTGGATTGTCCGAAGCTTAAACAGGCAACAAAAGTAGTTTAGTACAACAAATTTATTTACCCATTGTCAGAAGAGCAGGTTGAATTACGTTGGCCGTTCAGACAGACCACATGTTACTCCGGAGTAAACAAGACACACACAAGCCAAAATCACTCCTGAGTTCCGGTGTTCTGCCATTTTTTATATGTCTCTTGTGCGTCATTGTTCCTTATCGAGTGCGTCATGATTGTTCTGTTTTGGTTTTGTCTGTTCCAAAACAACCTTGTATCTCTTAGTCATATTTGGAAAATCTAAACATTCTGTAGACAGGTTGGCATAACTCCATATTCACCTTTGTCCCACAACTGGTCCATTCAATGGCACAAAATAGAAGAGAATTGAAAATGAGCGGACATTCTTAAAAGACAAGAAATATAGGTCAAAAGGTCAGAAATTCTACGACATACCCTCCTTCCAGGGTCTTAAGACCCTGGACCAAAACAATTTCTGATGTAGACCACTAAATCTCTACCACAGATAGAGGCAAAAACCTCAATGTTTTTATACGAGGCAAAAATTCCGTCTATGACCCTCCTTCAGAGCGATCGCTGTTACCAGCCTGCAGTAAAACCATCTCACAGAACACAATTAGTGGCCTACCCTTTGATTTAGTAAAGGAATAACAAATACTTTGATCATGAACATCATTGAACATAAATAGATGAATGTATATAGACTTATGACTGTAAGACATTTGCAAAAATATTTTTTCCGGCATTTGCAATGAATGTAGTTACCAATATTGTTAATTATCAATTGATTTTGAACACACAACTGAATTTCGTATGAGTCCATGTTCGATTAGAGCTCGTATAGATGGCTCGGTGGTGCCTCAGGCTGGTGGCCTGCCGACACCTCGTTGGGCTTTTGGCTGCCTTGGTGAAGAAAGAGATCCACTCAAACAGTCTGTCTCTCTTTGGGGTGTGGTTCAGTCCATTGGGCAGACTGTTCAGTGGCATGTGCGCTCTGGCCGAAATTGGGGAAAACTCAGGTAGAGTTGGAGCTGTGGGGGCTTTGGGGAAGGCTGGGGCAGAGTATGGGGCGTGGGGCTTTGGTCCAGGCCCTCGGCTTGCTTCAGGGCCTCCTTCCACAGCTGCTGGAGTCCCGACGGACACATATTGGCTGGCAACCTTAGTCGTTCTCGTCATCGCTGGCAAGGTGTTGTCTCTCCTCTCGGTTCCTTACAGTCAGGTATCGGGTGTTGGTCCTGGATCGGCTTTGACCGTGCCCCTCTTAGCGAGTGCAAGAGAATCTGGAGTGGCTGCTTTCATCCTCAAATCTGCACAGAGGAACTGGCACACAAATTCTACATTTTGCAAACTTACCATTTTGGTCTCATGGTCTTTCCACCTTCCTAGGAAGCTGCTGGTCCTGAGAAGTGCTGATCTTGTGACTGAAGAAGATTAACCTGTTTTCTTAAAATAGGTGACGTTGTTTGACCTAATCTTTTTGGGGAAACCATGTCGGGATATTAGATCATTCACAAAACATTTAATTACTGATTTGGCACCCTCCTTTGAGGTTGGGGTTGCTTCTGCCAACCACTGCAATTGTCAATCTAAATCATTACGTTCCTTTATCCTTGTACCGGATTGATCATATTGATTAAATAAAACCTCAACACGCTCAAACTTGACCCAATCCAAACTCACCACCCCCCTCTGTCCCTCTCACAGGGACAGTGTTAGTCGTAGTAATAGTAATAGTAGTAGTAGTATTAGTAGTTTCAGAAACATCCAAGAAAAAGAAAAGGCAGCTGATAGTCAAGCGCAGCAAGAACAGAGGCGGAGGACAGGTCATGTTTGAGGTCGCTGTTCGCTTTTGCAATAGTACTTTGATATTTTACAACACCTAGTGAATTATTGTGGCCTCAATAATTCACTAAATAGTTGTATTTAATTTAGTCTATCTATGATGGGACAATGCACAGAAACATTAAGTTCAGAAACAAATATGTTCTGTACCAGATTATATCTAAATAGCTACTTTCCATCTGCAGTCCCTGGCTACCTGAATTAAAGGGATCCAAAAATTAAAGCAATAAAATTATGACACTAATTAATCATAATTTATATATACATTCATAATTATCAATAATTAATCAAAAATAATCATACTGTAGCATGTAATCAATTTTAAGAAAAGTCACCAAATGCCCCTTCATGGACACATTCTTAATATACAATACAACCACACCTTATTTACATCATCACACAAAGACAATACATGCTCTTGTTCACATCTGTCATCATTCGTAACAACAACCAAGATTTTAACAGCCATACCTCAAAATTTACAACAAAAATGCTCTCATAGATAAATATAATACTCATTAAAGGCCTACTGAAACCCACTACTACCGACCACGCAGTCTGATAGTTTATATATCAATGATGAAATCTTAACATTATAACACATGCCAATACGGCCGGGTTAACTTATAAAGTGACATTTTAAATTTGCCGCTAAACTTCCGGTTCGAAACGCCTCTGAGGATGACGTATGCGCGTGACGTAGCCCGGGGAACACGGGTATGCCTTCCACATTGAAGCCAATACGAAAAAGCTCTGTTTTCATTTCATAATTCCACAGTATTCTGGACATCTGTGTTCGTGAATCTGTTGCAATCATGTTCATTGCATTATGGAGAAAGAAGCTGAGCAAGCAAAGAAGAAAGTTGTCGGTGCGAAATGGACGTATTTTTCGAACGTAGTCAGCAACAACAGTACACAGCCGGCGCTTCTTTGTTTACATTCCCGAAAGATGCAGTCAAGATGGAAGAACTCGGATAACAGAGACTCTAACCAGGAGGACTTTTGACTTCGATACACAGACGCCTGTAGAGAACTGGGACAACACAGACTCTCACCAGGATTACTTTGATTTGGATGACAAAGACGCATACGTGCTACTGTGAGTATGCAGCTTTGGCTTCTAAACATTTGATCGCTTGACCGTATGTGCGCAGCTTTTTTTTGCGTATGTACGTAACTTTTTTTAAATATATAAGCTTTATGAACCTTGGGTTAGGTGAACGGTCTTTTGGGCTGAGTGGTTGTGTGTGTTGATCAGGTGTTTGAATTGTATTGGCGTGTTCTATGGAGATAGGAGTTAGCATAGGAGCTAGGAGCTAGCATAACAAACACGTATGTGTTTTTATGCAGGATTAATTTGTGGCATATTAAATATAAGCCTGGTTGTGTTGTGGCTAATAGAGTAAATATATGTATTGTGTTTATTTACTGTTTTAGTCATCCCCAGCTGAATACCAGGTACCGTGAGTATGCAGCCTTGGCTGCTAAACATTTGATAGCTTGACCGTACGTGCGCGTCACGTACGTAACTTTTTAAAAATATATGAGCTTTATGAACCTTGGGTTAGGTGAACGGTCTTTTGGGCTGAGTGATTGTGTGTGTTGATCAGGTGTTTGAATTGTATTGGCGTGTTCTATGGAGCTAGCAGAGGAGCTAGGAGCTAGCATAACAAACACGTAGGTGTTTTTATGCAGGATTAATTTGTGGCATATTAAATATAAGCCTGGTTGTGTTGTGGCTAATAGAGTATATATATGTCTTGTGTTTATTTACTGTTGTAGTCATTCCCAGCTGAATATCAGGTCACCCCCGGCTCTCACAGCATCTTCCCTATCTGAATAGCTTCAACTCCCCACTAGTCCTTCACTTGCACTTTACTCATCCACAAATCTTTCATCCTCGCTCAAATTAATGGGGAAATTGT
The DNA here is from genome assembly GCF_033978785.1 of Entelurus aequoreus. Lineage (NCBI taxonomy): Eukaryota > Metazoa > Chordata > Actinopteri > Syngnathiformes > Syngnathidae > Entelurus > Entelurus aequoreus. The sequence continues at coordinate 37,245,806 of NC_084753.1, forward strand.
CGCTTTCTCGGTCCGAATCTCTCTCACTTCATGCGGCCATCATTGTAAACAATAGGGAACTTTGCATATATGTTCAACTGACTACGTCACGCTACTTCCGGTAGGGGCAAGCCTTTTTTTTATCAGATACCAAAAGTTGCAATCTTTATCGTCGTTGTTCTATACTAAATCCTTTCAGCAAAAATATGGCAATATCGCGAAATGATCAAGTATGACACATAGAATAGATCTGCTATCCCCGTTTAAATAAAAAAAATTCATTTCAGTAGGCCTTTAAATTGATGTGTCAACATAATGCCCCTCTTAGTGACCGTGTGAGCAGCCTTGATTGCTCCAAAGCCACTTTTTAACTTCAAATTTTCTATTCCTTTTGTTATAACGTGGAGAAGGCTAATTGGTCTGTACATGTTCTGGTCTTCTTTATTTCCTGCTTTATGGATTTAATCATAGTAGCAGTTTCTCGACGTGGTAGGGAAAGTGTTTTCCGTTATTGATTCATTTATCAATCGTTGTTATACGAGCAATAATACAATCCTTATATGTTTTTAGGAAGATAGTGTCCAGCCCATATATATATCTCTAGATCGTGAGTCTGATAATGCAGGGAAGATTTTGTTTAACTTTGTTTCATTTGTTAATTCTAAAATTAGTCCATCCTAAATAAATGACAATTATTTGCACTGATTTTGAGGGACTTTTTATTTAGGGTTTGTACAGACTGGATGAAATGTTCATTAAAATTATTACTTATGTCCAGACTGTCTGCGATAGTAGCGCCATTGATATTTAATGTTATAGTGTTGTTTCTTGTTTGCTCTCTTTCCGTAAGTTTGTATCTGGTTTTCCATAACTTTCTAATGTTCCCTTTTGCAGCTTTGATTAATTCTAAATGAAAGTCAGCCTTAGTCTTCCGCATAAACATTGTAACTTTGTTCCTCAAAACTTTTAAAATCATACGATCTGTATTTAGACCTGTTATAATTGCTCTTATGAGAGCTGAGTCCTCATGTCTTTATTAGAATCCAATGGTATTTTTATTTTACACTCTTCTTTCTGGTTTTGTATTTGTGTATTTACAGATGTTCTCTTTGATTTTTGTCATCCAATTGTAATTCTAGTAGGGCTGCTTATCATTTGTATCATATAGAAGCCGTTTATAATATCCTTAAGTTTCTTTCTACGTGTTTTATTTAACCAGTCCAGATTAACGTCCCCCACGACGTTCAATTCTGTCATACTATGCTGTTTGAGGATGTCTGAAAATGAATCAAGAAAAATGTCTTTAGCTGTGGTCGGTCGGTATACTACAATTACCTTGAAATACATTTCTGAGGAAAATGTGATTTTAATTCAACATACTCAAATTGATGTACTTTTAATGTTTTCCCTTTCATAAATCATAATTCCTCCCCCCTTTGTCACTCGATCAGTCTTTTCTGTAATCTTGTACCCCGGGACATTAATTAGAACGAAAGTTGTTGTGGGTTTTAACCATGTCTCTGACAGACAAGGTATCCCAGATTAGAGTCTGACAGTAACTGCTGTATTTGTTCAGTATGTTTCCTGTGGTAGAAAGTTTAATAATGCGGACACGTTTGTTACTGATTACTTTCTACAGACTTCTGTCTCTCTGCGACTTTGTGTATGTAATAAGCAACTACAATTATTTGATATGCTTAAATTTTGTTTTAGCTCAGCTGTTGTGTAGCTGCTAGCTCTTTATAGCCTACAGCAGGAATGTCCAAATTGCAACCAATAGCTATGTTTTTAGCAGACAACCGAAATAATTGAAAATGTGGTATTAGCGTATCGGTTCAATCAGCGGCAGCTACGCCCTGTTTTATCATTTGACCTACATGTTTGGTTTCGTAGGCAGGACAGAGAGCAAAGGAACAATGTGGGTCATTAGTTGTCCATCTTACACCATTCTAATTGTTGTAAGGATAGTTCACATGAGCGGCCATACCTTGAGTCCCACCATATATAAGAGTCAACAGGCTCCTATTATGAGTCGTCTAATTGGTGATCATACACTTTGGCGGTTTGGGTGGCAGGGCACACGGACGCACCTCAGTCAGCCAGTGCTAGGACAGTTGGAGCAGTCCCCGTCTTCCACTCGTTCCTGGGAGGCGTCCCCAGTAGTTGTCAGCTGATGTCGTGCTGTCAGGCAACATCAGAAAGTTCCTTTTGTGCGGTATTGAATTGTCAGGGCACAGTTCGTAAGCAGGTCATTACAAGGTGTGTGCAGGTTGACCACAAAGGAATGCTTCAAAGATTGTGTTGAACATTGTCCGTTGACACTTATGTCCAGCAGGGGTCTGTTTGTATCCTGCTGTTCGTCCTGCTGTCACACCTGTATTTTTTGTGAGCATGTTCTGGCTACAACTTTGGAGCTTGTCTTGTTCAGAGAAGTTGGCAGTCCCCCTGCTGCATATCCTTTCCACCCTCGCTTGACCTAGCACAACCGTGGCTACCACCCAAGTCCGTCTGTATGGTTTTACGTTTTGTTGAGGTTTTTTCCTCCAGAATTTGGAACTCAAAACATGTACACCCATCGTTTTCATATCCTCTCGGTTAGTTCAATTTTGCATATCACGTTTTAAAATTACAGTCTTAACTATCCCATTAATTGCTAATCAATAACCTTAATTCAAAGATTATACGTACTACTTCATGTGTATTTAAGTACCCTTTTAATTCACTTAAAGATTATGAGTTAATTTAAACTATCATTTGTCTATCAGTAGGCGCGAGCAAGCTGTCATGCTTGCACTCTGACCTCCCGCTGTGCGTGATATTCTCCAAAACAAAAGAATGTATGTATTCACGTTTCTCCTTATCTTTCAGCTAAATCATTTAATCTTTTAACTTTTAACGTCCGCACTGTTTTTATTTTTATTGTCTGCATTTTAATTTTGCTTTTATTTTCTTTCATTTCACTTTGTTGTCTGTGAAGCACTTTGAGTCTGCCCTTTCCTGGAAAAACGCCACACAAACAAAGCTGCCCCGCCTTGCCTTGCCTGTCTCCGACTGGTTATCCAACTTAGTCACAACAAACACACAAGGCCATGCTCTAAGCGCCAGGCTTAATCACACTTCTCCTCTTTTTAACACTTTACATATCGGCTCTTATTCTATTTATTAATGTAGGCTGTTATTTGTAATTATTATTCAACACTATTCACAGCAAACAGTTGTAAAGTTATAGTTATTCGCATTATACTCTCAAAATCTGTAGCTAACTGAAAGCTGTTGAGATTTGGTTTGCCTCCTTCATCTCAGTGGCCTAGTGGTTAGATTGTCCGCCCTGAGATCGGCAGGTCGCAAGTTCAAAACCCCGGCCGAGTTATACCAAAGACCACAAAAAATTTTGGGAGCCAAATCACCAAAAATGATTCCCGGGCGCATGGTATGGTGTACTGCAATGTCTAAATAAAACTATAAATTACTCCAAACTAAAATGTCAGACTGCACTTTAAAGTTACTTGTATTAAATTAATTTCCAAACTAACCACCACCACAGCAGACATCTTCCTCAATCCTATCCCAATACTCCCATAAATTAAAAGTGTTTCACAACAGTGGTTAAGTAGTTATTTTAAGTAATAGATCTCAATATGTAGAACTTAATAAGACTAAATCTTTACCAGAAAGAGTAACTTGACAGAGTATATGAACTAACTTCTTGAGAATAATAATTGATCATAAATATGTTGGAAGCCACATATTGAACATATTAAAGAAAAATATCCAAATCCATTGCTATTCGGTATAAAGTAAAACACATGCTGAATAAGAAATGTCTGCACATGTTATATTATTCATTTATTTTTCCATATGTAATATTGTTTTGAAGTTTGGGGAAATGTTTATAGAAGAAATATAGACCCAATACTTAAACTTAACAGGCTCATTTCAATATTACACAAAGCATTATTAGACGGTATAGCTCGGTTGGTAGAGCGGCCGTGCCAGCAACTTGAGGGTTGCAGGTTCGATCCCTGCTTCCGCCATCCTAGTCACTGCCGTTGTGTCCTTGGGCAAGACACTTTACCCACCTGCTCCCAGTGCCACCCACACTGGTTTAAATGTAACTTAGATATTGGGTTTCACAATGTAAAGCGCTTTGAGTCACTTGAGAAAAAGCGCTATATAAATGTAATTCACTTCACTTCACTTATTGTTATGATCATACCAATCCATTTTTCAGTCATAATGTGTTAAATGTTCAGATAATTTAATTTTAAAACAATGGCAATTATGTTTCCAAGTAAAGAACAACAGCCTTCCAGTTTGTATTCTTAGCTTATTTACATTATGAGGAGAAAACTATCATTTACGGGGGATATTGATTTTTGAAATAGGTCAAGTAAAATAAAATAAAACACAAATGTATTTCAGTTTTAGGAGTTAAATGATGTACCATCCTCAGTGATGAGCTGAACACATGTAGTTTTTTGTTATGGTTTTGGAGACCCTTGAAAAGTAAAGTTTTTTGAACATTATAAAATATAGTAACAATTACTTTCATCTTTTAACGTTGATGTTCCAGGTAATTTAATGTTCAGTAAATGTATATCATAGGCCAATATAATCTTTGGCTTCCGCCTATTCTTTTTTCGGTCATTCTTTTTCTTTTCTTTTCTGTGTGTAAATGTGTATGATTGTTAATATGTCTAATTTACTGTTAAACTGCTCACACAAATTGGTTGATGGTTGATTATATGACCAAAATAAACCTATTTCATCTATTCATTCATTATCTATCGCACTCATAGTTTTATTCCATTTTGCATGTAATTATTCCTATTGATTTCTTCCCCTTTCACTCAAACAACTAAACAAACAAACAATTAAACATACTTGCAGCTAACCACAATCAACAGCATACCATTTACGAATACCTTCATTTGTCACTTTCTCATCTTTTCTTCACTTTCGTTTTCCTTTACAAACAACATCCTGTATCCATCTCTTCCTTACACTTCACACAATGTTTCTATTTTCTGTTCTCCTAGAAACCATTCACATAACGTAAGGTTATAAACATCCTTTTCCCATATTTTCTCAAACCATCCTCTTCACCCTCATTCTGTTTTTTCACCTGCTCTCTCTTCCTCTCTCTCTCGCTTTCTCTCCTTCTCTCACAATACAAACACAATAATCCAAAATAATCAGTCTTATAAAATAATTGTAGCTTTAGATATGATTTAGGGCAGTGGTTTTCAACCTTTTTTTCCAGTAAAATAAAGAAATAAAATACAGCATAATGTCATCATTTTCTGATTTATTAAATTGTATAACAGTGCACCATATTGCTCATTTGTTGTGGTCTTACTTGACTTATTTGGACAAAAAAAATATATATATAAGAATAACTAAAACGTTTTAAAAATTAAACAAGTGATTAAATTATAATCAAAATTTCTATACATATAATCAATCATCAACCTTCTTTGGATATTGTAATAGAGATCCATCTGGGCTCGTGAACTTAATTCTAAATATTTATTTTGTTGAAGAATTATTCTTCTATAATTATATTTATAAAGGATTTTGAATTGTCGCTATTTTAAAATATTTAAAATCTCAGGTACTCCTTGGCATACCTTCAAGTACCCCCCTTTTTTGTCCGGGCGGAAACACCATATCCTCCTTTGAGAACTACTGGTTTAGCCTATAAAAAATCCTTTGTCTCATACATCATTAGACTGTACAACTCCTCTTTGGGGGGGCTAGGATGACAGGGAATGCAAAACAATAACAGTGCAATACTTTTTTATATCATGGTCGTTAATGCCTAGTTTCTCTTATTTTACTGTTCTATTTTTATTCTCCTTGTAATATTTTTCTATTTTGTTTCCATTTATACCCTTATTAGTTACTGTTTACTTTTTACTTCTTCTTCCTGAGGGAACTCTCCTGAAGGAATCAATAACGTGCTATCTGTCTATCTATCTATCTATTACTAACCCGAGCACAATTCATGACGTCATGCTCATCTTGCAGACAGTTATTTCCTTTTAGTTTTATTCTCTACATGTAATTCTACATGCACCAATGTCACATAGAAATTTGCTTTCTTTGTTATTTATTTACATTATTATTTCTGGTTTACTTGCTGTCTGTTTACTTAAGTTCTCATATTTTGGTCTGTCTTCCTTCTGATTAGAATTTGTTTAACGCTTCTCTACGTTTTGTTTTGACAATGGCGACTCTTATCTGTACTTCTTTAGACTACTTGTTTCACAGTTTGCACAGATGCCCTTAGATATATTAGAATATAAATTTAACTTTTATTTTATTGTGTGTTTATTCCTAAAAAAATTAAAATGTCAATGTATAATCAATTATTTGTTGTATAACTTAATTCAAAGTTACAGTGTGTCCTACTCTATGATCTGCGTGTGTGTGTGTGTGTGTGTTTGTCTCAACTTCCACACAGGAACTGGATGGATCAGATAAGCAGCAAGGCTGTTCAATACAGTATATTACACACATAATTAATGACTAATGAATTTAACAATGCTTCAATGTCCCAGTCCAAATGTATGTATTGATATTTAAATGTTTATTTTATTGTATTTATTTTATTTTTCCTATTATCAAAACCAACCTGTCAGCCTTCTCTTCAGATTGAGTACAGCTGTCCACTATATATATATATATATATATAGTTTTTTATTTATTTATTTATTTATTCTTTAAACCTACCTCAATGCTAACAGTGTCACTCCTCTTCGAACCAATGCCTCGTACAGCTGACACTCACACAGCCTCGCCACTTCTGACACACTCTTATCTCAAAATGTCTCCCAGCTGAGACTCCTTTTTTTTTTTTTTTTTTTTTAATCCGTCACACACGCACTCACACACAGAGAATTTACCAGCGAGCGAGAGCCTTTTTTCCGTACTCAAAATCTCAGTGTGTAAAACAACTGTAATATCGCACAGTCACAATCACCAGTATAGTTAAAAACAAATTCAAATGACTGGAATTTGCTCGCAGCGCCAAAGCTTAGCTTAGGCTGCTGCCTCCGTGATCCAACCTCTTGATAAGCGGAAGAAGATAATTGTATGGATGGATCATTCACTCATATGTTTTCTGTACATAACTTTGTCTATTTCGTCACAAGCACACACATTTTGGACAATTTCCCAGCTCTTGCAGATCAGCGTAGGTGCGAAAAAAGCGTGAGGGGAGAGGTTGATTTTTTCAGAGGGGAATTAAAACAGATAAGAAACCAGGTGCTACACAAATGTTATTACAATACGCAGATATATATATATATAAATTTAAAAAACACACATTTTTATCCCACAACCCACGCCCCCCTGGTCCGGACCAATATAAACAACTAATGCACGCATGCTTTTGTGGAATCGGCCGTCTCATAACACACACACGGAGGTCATTCTTACTCATATAACGGCGATTTACCCGTTTAGCGGAGCAAACCCTGCTTTTCCTTCCTGACCAACACGGATAACCGGCCTAAGGCGCTGTAGAATCACCAGGAATCACCCACCAATCCTACAGTACATCGTGTCTGGTCAGTCCATATAGTTTCACCAAGGCTCTACCATATGGAGCCCTTAACTCTATCCATCTATACTGCAGCAAATTTCCAAATTCGTGACAACTTGGCTCAGTTGATCTCCTTTACCGGAGTCACTGAACGATCACCTTATATCAGGCTTTTTACCCGGCTGCAGCTTCCACATAGACATATACGTAGGACCTTCATAGACGTCATACATTTGTGTGGGCCAAATGTCACACCAGTTAGCCAACCTTGCCTTAAATTTCGCTGTGTCCAACTCCGGCTAACCTAATGTACTTGCAGAAAAAAGCATCCTCTGCCAACAACGACAGAGGATGAAGAGGTTAAAAGAAATGTTTCATCTCACATCGTCTATGCTTCTACACTCCAAACCACCAAAATTCTATCAACAATCCCCTTATGTTAAAAACAAGAAATCACAAGTTTTCAACAAACACACAGACAAATGATCACATATAAAACAACTCAATCCAACCATAATTAACCCCATTCCAGGTTGTTTTTGGAGAACCTGACTAAACCTATCTTTTATCAAAAATAGATTCAGCAATTAGTCTTATCGATCCGGCTCTCTCCAGGCAGAAAATGTTTACACTTTAAGCAAAACGCTTACCTTGCATGCGCGCGTGCAACACACTGTCTGCCTGACAGAGAGAGCGGGAGCGGCTGTCGACCTGTAGCTTCTAAACCATCCTGTTCGTGACGCCAATTTGTGTAGTGGATTGTCCGAAGCTTAAACAGGCAACAAAAGTAGTTTAGTACAACAAATGTATTTACCCATTATCAGAAGAGCAGGTTGAATTAAGTTGGCCGTGCAGACAGACCACATGTTACTCCGGAGTAAACAAGACACACACAAGCCAAAATCACTCCTGAGTTCCGGTCTTCTGCCATTTTTTATATGTCTCTTGTGCGTCATTGTTCCTTATCGAGTGCGTCATGATTGTTCTGTTTTGGTTTTGTCTGTTCCAAAACAACCTTGTATCTCTTAGTCATATTTGGAAAATCTAAACATTCTGTAGACAGGTTGGCATAACTCCATATTCACCTTTGTCCCACAACTGGTCCATTCAATGGCACAAAATAGAAGATAATTGAAAATGAGCGGACATTCTTAAAAGACAAGAAATATAGGTCAAAAGGTCAGAAATTCTACGACATATGCACAAGCACTGTTTTTTAATATTATGTGATAATGCCTTTTGTACTGTATTTTGTTTATTTTATGTACTGTATGTGATTGTATGTCTACTTGGACATTAGAGTCTGCAATAACGCTTGATTGATTGATGTAACGTGTGACATAATTGTTGTGTAACACAATCTTGTTAATATGATTCTAACATTTACAGATTAGATATTTTTTAAGATAATGAATTGTTACATTATTTTTTTAATTTCTAATCGTAAATGATTCCATAGATGAACTCCTCTATATGATATACATATTTGTTTTACATGTGTTCATACCTTTGCTTTTGAGTACACATAGTATCCCTCTTCGTTCATATTTACTGGTTCACATCTGAAAAATATATACAGTAGCTAAAAGAAGATGGCAGAATTCTTTCTGGAAGGTTATGATTGAGGGGTTTGTTTTTGAGAATCTTCATTTGTGAATAAATAAAAAACTACCAGTGACAATTATTGTGTTTAAAACATTCTCATATTGTTTTCACTTTCTTATAATCCCCAAAATATACATTTCAGAAAACATGGGCACGTTTCAAATGTTAGGGAAATGCCAATAACGTACATCATCCCACAGAACTTGACTTTATATGCATTCATCAAATAAATGTATGGTTGATTCTATGTCCCCATCACAGAAAGTGTCGTCTTCAATCGCAACAAGTCTTAAAAACATGTTTAAAGAGTACATTCCTGTTTTTCAAATGAACTTTGTTTGCCTTTCGACAAATGGAAGTTTTAGGCAATTTGTATAATTATTTTTGATTTTGTTCCAGAGAAAATAGGAATCGAGTTAGAATTTGATCTGAAAGGGAAAAAAAAGACTTTAGCAAAGAATTGTCAAATGTTAGAGTTGAAAAGTTTGACGTGTGTTATATTGTGGTCACCCACCAAAAGCCCACAGAGTTCTCCAGTCAGCTGTCTGAAAAAGATGATCTGCTGTATTTAGAATATTTCAAAGTAAAACCTTTATAATTTTAAAAAAAATTAGTTTTGGTCTATTAACAATAACATCTTTATCAAATAAAATACCACTACAACTTACTTATAAAGTAAAAGTCACAAAAACACTCGTCACGGGATTTCCCAAATGCTGCCCAATGGCCGACACCACATAGTAAAGTACAGTGGGTGGCGGTATGAACCCAAGAGTAACAACAACAATGATAAATAAAGTTGCCTGGTTTTCTCGCGAGATTTGACAGCACTGCGCGTGAACGGAAAAGACCAGGAAACGGCAAGATGGCGTTCGACGGAGAAGACTTATTGTGGTTATGATAGTACTTTGTTCTTAATCCGTACGTACATGTACACATATATGCTGTTTAATAGTGCAAACTTCGTTAATATTTGTTTGTGTCGGATAAATTAGTCTGAGCGCACCTTGACGCTCCTCGTGTTAGCTTAGCTTAGCGTGCTAGTTAGCTTAGCGTGTTAGCTGCTAACAAAGAGAGGCGGAAGTGATCAAAACACATCGCTAAGCAGAGATCAAGTGTGAGTGTAACGTGTTGTGATTGTGTGAAAATGTGCGAAAGAACGATAGCAGAGTACGAGGAGGAACTACCGGACGCTGTTTTCGAAGAATATGATGTTTTGTCACAAAGAACAGGTTTGTTTACTTACACTATATTGCTAAAAGTATTTGGCCACCTGCCTTTACTCACATATGAACTTCATCATCATTTCTTTGTATTCCTTTCATGAAAATGCATACATACGCACTTTCATTGTTTGTTGTTTCTTATACATTTCCATGATCAGAAAGGAGCAGATGGAAGAATACTATTCTTATATTCATCTGCCCCCTTTTTAACACAAATTATTTTAGATGACTTTATGACTGTTCCCTCCACCAACAGCCGAACTCCAACATACTTTTTAATTTTCGTCTAAGCATTTTAACAATGACACGTCCAATCAAAATCAAAAATCAGTTTGATATAATTCCAGTTGTCTCTTTTTGTAACTCTTTTTAAATTCAAAGATATTCTTGCAACTTTTTAAGTCTTTCTCTAGAGCAGTGGTTCTTAACCTTTTTTCAGTGATGTACCCCCTGTGAACATTTTTTTAATTCAAGTACCCCCTAATCAGAGCAAAGCATTTTTGGTTGAAAAAAAGAGATAAATAAGTAAAATACAGCACTATGTCATCAGTTTCTGATTCATTAAATTGTATAACAGTGCAAAACATTGCTCATTTGTAGTGGTCTTTCTTGAACTATTTGGAAAAAAATATATAAAAATAACTAAAAACTTGTCGAAAAATAAACAAGTGATTCAATTATAAATAAAGATTTCTACACATAGAAGTAATCATCAACTTAAAGTGCCCTTTTTTGGGATTGTAGTAGAGATCCATCTGGATTCATAATTCTAAACATTTCTTCACAAAAAAATAAATCTTTAACATCAATATTTACGGAACATGTCCACAAAAAATCTAGCTGTCAACACTGAATATTGCATTGTTGCATTGTAATGAATGGCATAGCCTACTTGATTTGATGTTCAGTTTATGAACTTACATTCATATTTTGTTGAAGTATTATTCAATAAATATATTTATAAAGGATTTTTGAATTGTTGCTATTTTTAGAATATTTAAAAAAAAATCTCACGTACCACTTGGCATACCTTCAAGTGCCCCCAGGGGTACGCGTACCCCCATTTGAGAACCACTGCTCTAGAGAATTCCATTAGAGATGTCAGATAATATCGGACTTCCGATATTATCGGCCGATAAATGCTTTAAAATGTAATATCGGAAATTATCGGTATCGGTTTCAAAAAGTAAAATTTATGACTTTTTAAAACGCCGCTGTGTACACGGACGTAAGGAGAAGTACAGCGCGCCAATAAACCGTAAAGGCACTGCCTTTGCGTGCCGTCCCAGTCACATAATATCTACGGCTTTTCACACACACACAAGTGAATGCAATTCATACTTGGTCAACAGCCATACAGGTCACACTGAGGGTGGCCGTATAAACAACTTTAACACTGTTACAAATATGCAGCACACTGTGAACCCACACCAAACAAGAATGACAAACACATTTTGGGAGAAAGGCAGCACAGTGGAAGAGTGGTTAGTGCATCTGCCCCACAATACGAAGGTCCTGAGTAGTACTGAGTTCAATCCCGGGCTCGGGAACTTTCTGTGTGGAGTTTGCATGTGCTCCCCGTGACTGCGTGGGTTGTCCCCGGGTACTCCGGCTTCCTCCCACCTCCAAAGACATGCACCTGGGGATAGGTTGTCTGGCAACACTAAATGTGAATGTGAGTGTGAATGTTGTCTGTCTATCTGTGTTGGCCCTGTGATGAGGTGGCGACTTTAATTTTTTTTCATTTATTTATTTATTTCAGGCAATGACAAAGAAGTACACGTTGACAAGACATAATAATATAAATTAATATAGTGCATTATTGTCCAGTTTTGCCTGAAAGGGAGTGGGAAGAAGATAACTTATTTAATCCCACCCCCAGTTCTCCATTCAGTGATTATTCACATGAGTTTCACTCTTACTTTGTTCAAGGATTATAATACAGATGTTGTATCATAGTGGCATTACCACAGGTAACAATAATGATTACACTGTAACAATAATTTGTATCAACAATGTAGGAATAATGAATATACCAACAATGGTAATAGACAACATAACAATAATGGTAATAGACAACATAGCAATAATGGTAATAGACAACAGCAATAATGGTAAGGAAACATTGAGCATGTTAACACTTTGAGACAGAGTACAGCAGCAGGTCAATCTAAAGACCCTCATCTCTATATTTGAACCAGACCCCATGTTTGTATAATAGTTTAAATCGATTAATAGTTTGGCATTGCTTGTGTTGTAAGTCCAGTTCGTTCCGTAGTTTTACTCCGCATACAGACACACAAAAACGTTTACGAGTGGTTTGAGCTCTCGGCAATAAGAAATATCCATAGCCTCTCAAGTTATGAGCCTGCACTCGTCTTATAAAAAAACATTGTAGATTAGGTGGCAATATTTGTTAAAAGCTTTATATAAGATTATTAATGTATTATATTTAACAAGGTCATCAAATTTGAGCAACTTTGATTGCATTAACAGATTATGAGTATGTTCTAAATAACCAACGTTGTGAATGATCCGCACTGCTCTTTTCTGTAATATGATCAGAGGATGAATTGTGTTGTGGTAAGTATTCCCCCATACTTCAACACAGTATGTAAGGTATGGGAGTACCAAGGTGCAGTATAGAGTACGGAGTGCATTTTCATTGAGGTATGGTTTTGCTTTGTTTATAATTGAGAGGCTTTTGGAGATTTTTGTATTAATGTGTCTGACATGAGGTTTCCATGATAGTTTACTATCAATTATTACTCCCAAAAATGTATTCTCATTTACGATTTCAATTTGGGTACCATCAATACTTATTTTCTGTCCAGACGTTATGTTGCGATTTCCAAAAATCACTATCTTAGTTTTATTTATATTCAAAGATAATTTTTTTGTGTCCATCCATTTTTTTACTATGTTTAGTTCTGTGTTTACTGTATTTATGAGCTCATTATAGTCATCACTACTGTAGAATATATTTGTGTCGTCTGCAATATATATAATTTATAGTTTCATGGCTAATTTCACTTCCTGATTCTGACCCACATGCATCAATAAGTGAAAGTAAACATGTATTGTCAATCATCTTTCAATAAGTAAAGTAGTCAACACTTGATTTATGAAAAGAACATAAAAGTGACTGACTTTCCTTCAGCGTGTCGTAGATGGTCTCCAAGTGAATGGGAGCTGTGCTCTAAAGAGGAATTGCTGATGGAGATACTCCATAAAAACACCACATAGTAAAACATGTTTTGGTAAGAGTTCATTTTGGCCCAGCCAACAAAACCTCTTAAAAGAGGAGAAACCGGTTTGATTTTTTTACAAAAAGAAGTTATGAATGGTTTTAAGCATTTTTGAGATTTTTTTTTTCATGCTATTTAACTAATGGTTAGGACTATACCATTACAAGGTCAAAGTTAGAGAGGTAAGGTGTGTAGTAGGTTGACAAGTGTACAGAAAAAAATGGTTACTCACTTTACACCAGTGGTTTATAAAGTTCTAATTTGGTCTTTAGGAATGTTTTGATCAATGCTGGCTCGTCCTTAAAATGGCTTATGGCCGGGACAAAATAAACTCTTTCCCATGTTTTTATTGGATGTTTAGTTACAACCGGTTGACACAACACAAAGAAAAACACCCATTGTGTTTACTGTGTTAGTTAAGAACTACTTTTATTGCCACTTAATCTTATCTACTTATTTACCCAACAGACCAGCAGCCCCCCCACATTAAAGAGGAAGAGGAGGAAGTGTGGATCACTCAGGAGGAAGAGTGTCTTCTAGGGCAGGAGGAGGCTGATCTCACCAAGTTTCCACTGACTGTTGTCTCTGTGAAGACTGAAGACCATGAAGACAAACCACCTGAGTCCTCACAGCTTCATCACAGTCCGAGTAAGCACAACATCCACATATCATCTAATACAATGTTTGTGACACATGTTCATCCAGGTACCACAGTTATGACTAAAAGTGGATATACTGTATACCATACCATACCATACCAACTTTATTTATAAAGCCCTTTAAAAACAATCACAGTTGAATAACAAAGGGCTGTACACCACAAAGAAATACAGGCAAAGGACAGACTAAAAAATAACATTTAAAACAGAAGTAAAACACACATTGAAAAAGCAAATACAAATTACCCAAAGAACAATTTGTTAGATAAAAAGCAGTTAAAAAGTTGAAAACAGTTAAAAAAAAGTTTAAAACGGTTTAAAGTCTCATGCTGGGTTAAAAGCCAGGGAATAAAAATGGGTTTTAAAAAGGGTCTTAAAAGTAGCTAAAGAAGGGGCCTGTCTCACATGGAGAGGGAGATCGTTCCAGAGTTTGAGACCCGCAACAGAGAAGACCCTGTCTCCTCTGAGCTTGCGCTTTGGTTTGGGTGCCTCCAGGATCAGCTGACCTGAGGGACCGGGTGGGGGCATAGAGGTGGAGCAGCTCAGAGAGGTACAGTGGGACAATACCACGTAAGGATTTAAAAACGAGTAAGATAATTTTAAAATGGACTCTAAAAGACAGGCAGCCGGTGGAGTGCGGCTAAAACAGGAGTAATGTGCTTTTTTTTCCGGGCGAGAACCATGGACTCAGACTTGGAGGTGCTGATTCTCATCCAAGTCACTTCACACTCTGCTGCGAACCGATCCAGTGAGAGCTGAAGATCCTGGCCAGATGAAACCATCAGGACCACATCATCTGCAAAAAGCAGAGACCTAATCCTGCAGCCACCAAACCAGATCCCCTCAGCGCCTTGACTGCGCCTAGAAATTCTGTCCATAAAAGTTATGAACAGAATCGGGGACAAAGGGCAGCCATGGTGGAGTCCAACCCTCACTGGAAACGTGTCCGACTTACTGCCGGCAATGCGGACCAAGCTCTGACACTGATCGTACAGGGAGCGGACCGCCACAATCAGACAGTCTGATACCCCATACTCTCTGAGCACTCCCCTCAGGACTTCCCGGGGGACACGGTCGAATGCCTTCTCCAAGTCCACAAAGCACATGTAGACTGGTTGGGCAAACTCCCATGCACCCTCAGGGACCCTGCCGAGAGTGTAGAGCTGGTCACAGTTCCACGACCAGGACGAAAACCACACTGTTCCTCCTGAATCCGAGGTTCGACTATACGGTGTAGCCTCCTCTCCAGTACACCTGAATAGACCTTACCGGGAAGGCTGAGGAGTGTGATCCCACGATAGTTGGAACACACCCTCCGGTTCCCCTTCTTAAAGAGAGGAACCACCACCCCGGTCTGCCAATCCAGAGGTACCGCCCTCGATGTCCACGCGATGTTGCAGAGTCTTGTCAACCAAAACAGCCCCACAGCATCCAGAGCCTTGAGGAACTCTCGGCGGATCTCATCCACCCCCTGGGCCTTGCCACCGAGGAGCTTTTAAACTACCTCGGCAACCTCAGCCCCAGAAATAGGAGAGCCCACTACAGATTCCCCAGGCACTGCTTCCTCATAAGAAGACGTGTTGGTGGGATTAAGGAGGTCTTCGAAGTATTCCCTCCACCGATCCACAACTTCCGCAGTCGAGGTCAGCAGAACACCGACCTCACCATACACGGTGTTGACAGTGCACTGCTTCCCGTTCCTGAGGCGGTGGATGGTGGTCCAGAATTGCTTCGGAGCCGTCCAGAAGTCGTTTTCCATGGCTTCCCCGAACTCCTCCCATGTCCGAGTTTTTGCCTCCGCGACCGCTGAAGCCGCACACCGCTTGGCCTGTCGGTACCTGTCCGCTGCCTCCGGAGTCCTATGAGCCAAAAGAACCCGATAGGACTCTTTCTTCAGCTTGACGGCATCCCTCACCGCTGGTGTCCACCAGCGGGTTCTAGGATTACCGCCATGACAGGCACCAACTACCATGCGGCCAGAGCTCCAATCAGCCGCCTCGACAATAGAGGTGCGGAACATGGTCCATTCGGACTCAATATCCAGCACCTCCCTCGTGACATGTTCAAAGTTCTTCCGGAGGCGGGAATTGAAACTCTCTCTGACAGGAGACTCTGCTAGATGTTCCCAGCAGACCCTCACAATGCGTTCCTCACAATGCGTTTGGGCCTGCCAGGTCTGTCCGGCATCCTCCCCCACCATCGCAGCCAACTCAACACCAGGTGGTGATCGGTAGAAAGCTCCGCCCCTCTCTTCACCTGAGTGTCCAAAACACGAGGCCGCAAATCCGATGACACAACTACAAAGTCGATCATGGAACCACGGCCTAGGGTGTCCTGGTGCCAAGTGCACATATGGACACCCTTATGTTTGAACATGGTGTTTCTTATGGACATCTGTTATGGGCTATGTTATGGTGTGGTGAAAGAATCCTCTGCATTTGACCCATCCCCATGTTCACCCCCTGGGAAGTGAGGGGAGCAGTGAGCAGCAGCGATGGCCACGCTCGGGAATCATTTGGTGATTTAACCCCCAATTCCAACCCTTGATGCTGAGTGGAGGGAGGCAATGGGTCCTATTTTTATAGACCTGGTATGACTGGGCCGGGGTCTGAACTCACAACCATCCAGTCTCAGGGCGGACACTAACCACAAGGCCACTTGATACTTGATAAAAACTGAATTTTTCAAAATAATTTTTTTCTGTCTTGTCTTGTTTGTATGCAAGGTTTTACTGCTGTGTTTATTTTAATTTTATAACTTGTTATGTTGCTTATGTAATTCACGTATGTACAGTGTGATTATAACATCTTGAATGTCAACATGGTGACTGATGAGACCCTCTTGGACATCATCAGAACATACACCGGTGCAGGACAATATCTCATGTGACTGAGCAAAGTTCGACTTTTCTAAAGCATGTGTTTGTCTTCTTGTGTCCTGCAGATGTCTGTGAAGAACATATTCTCCCTGAGCAGCAGGAGTGGACCTCCAGGATAGAGCAGGAGGAGCCGCAGCCCCCCTATATTAAAGAGGAGGAGGACCCAAAGCCGCCCCACATCAAAGATGAAGAGGAGGAGTCACAGCCCCACCACAATAACAAGGAAAAAGAGGAACACAGCGACGATCTTAAAGGACTGGAGGAGGTTGATGTCACCAAGATGCCAGTGACTGGTGTCCCTGTGAAGAGTGAAGGTGATGAGGTCAAAGGTGAGAGTGAGGAGAAGAGAGAGGCGGAGCCTCCAAGCAGCAGCTCAACTCAACACATGACAACAGAAGCTGATGGAGACCACTGTGGAGGATCACAAGCAGACAAGCTCTTAGCTCCACTATCAGATAGTGAGGACACAACGTCACACTCTCCTGACACTGATGATGAAGACTCTAAAGATGATAAGACATGTCACACTGACAACACACACTTCACATGTTCTCACTGCGACAAAACCTTTAAATACCATTGTCGTCTGAAAGACCACATGAGAACGCACACTGGAGAAAAACCTTTTTCCTGCATAGAATGTGGTAAAAGCTTTCAACGAAATGACATGTTGAAAGAACACATGAGAACACACACTGGAGATAAACCTTTTTCCTGCTCAGAATGTGGTAAAAGCTTTTGTAAAAAGGGCGTGTTGAAAGGACACATGAGAATACACACTGGAGATAAACTTAAAAAAGATAAGACATGTCACACTGACAATACACGCTTTAAATGTTCTCACTGTGACCAAACCTTTGGATACCGTAGTGTTCTAATAACACATGTGCGAAAACACACTGGAGAAAAACCTTTTTTCTGCTCAGAATGTGGGAAAGGTTTTGCACAACGTAACTCTTTGAAAGGACACATGAGAATACACACTGGAGAAAAACTCAATACCTGTTCAATCTGTGGTAAAACCTTTACACAAAAAAACCAATTAAAAGCACACATGACAACACACACTGGAGAAAAACCTTTTTCCTGTTCAGTATGTGGTAGACATTTTGCCCGGAAACCATATTTGGATGAACACATGCAACTACACACTGGAGAGAGAACAGTTTCCTGCTCAGAATGTGGTAAAGTTTATACACAAAAATATAAATTAAAAGTCCACATGAGAACACACACTGGAGAGAAAGTGTTTAGTTGCAGTGTGTGTAATGAGAGATTCTCTTACGGGAAGCAGTGTAAGAAACACAAGTGTGCTGGTGAGAACAGCAGCAGCAAATGAAGTTGCAGGATTTGAATTATACTGTCAAAACTTTGTTAACTTTGACTTTCTAACAACATCAGCACATGTAACATATAATGACTGTCTCAGAATCCTGCTCGGAAAGCCCATTTAAACTGATGTTTAAATGTATATGTAGACTGCAGGGGTCCAAGAATGATCTTATTATACAGATAACCAATCCTAGGTGTAATTCTGTTAGGTACCAATCCTGTATATGGAAACACTGGTATCTGTGCCTTTTATAGAATGTGTAGACGCATTTTAAAGTATATATATATATATATATATATATATATATATATATATATATATATATATATATATATATATATATATATATACATACAGTATATATATATATATGTATATATATATATATGTATATATATATATACATATACATATATATATATATATGTATATATATATGTATGTGTATATATATATATATATATATATATATATATATATATATATACATATATATGTATGTATGTATATATATATGTATGTATATATATATATATATATATATGTATATATATATATATATGTATATATATATGTATATATATATATATATATATATATATATATATATATATATATATATATATATATATATATATATATATATATATATATATATATATGTATATATATATATATATATATATATGTATATATATATATATATATATATGTATATATATATATATATATATAGCAGCTGAGATAGGCTCCAGCACCCCCCGCGACCCTGAAAGGGACAAGCGGTAGAAAAATGGATGGATGGATGGATGGATATATATATATATATATATATATGTTTTTTTTTTTATTTTTTTTTTTTATTGCTGCTTTTATTCATTTATTAGATGTCTTGTACTGAATATGCACAAGCACTGTTTTTTAGTATTATGTGATAATGCCTTTTGTACTGTGTTTTCTTTATTTTATGTACTGTATGTGATTGTATGTCGACTTGGACATTAGAGTCTTCAATAACGCTTTATTGATTGATATAACGTGTGACATCATTGTTGTGTGTTTAACACAATCTTGTTAATATGATTGTAACATTTACAGATTAGATATATAATTAAATTAGTGCTTTTTACAGTCAAGTATATGCAGTAATATACAACATTGTACTTTTATTCAAAAACGAACGCAACGATTTGACTGAAAAGGTGAAAGTAAACAGTACAAAAGATATACAATAAAACATTCTTTGTGTGTATTGATATTCCTAATTCATCTTTATACTCATTCATAATAGTGTTTTTATGTAGTTTTTTTTAAAGATATGGAATTGTTACATGTTTTTTTATTTCTAATCGTAAATGATTCCATAGATGAACTCCTCTATATGATATGCATATTTGTTTTACATGTGTTCATACGTTTGCTTTTGAGTACACATAAATCCCTCTTCGTTCATATTTACTGGTTCACATCTGAAAAATATATACAGTCGCTGAAAGAAGATGGAAGAATTATTTCTGGAAGGTTATGATTGAGGGATTTGTTTTTGAGAATCTTCATTTGTGAATAAATAAAAAACTACTAGTGACAATTATTGTGTTTAAAACATTCTCATATTGTTTTCACTTTCTTATAATCCCCAAAATATACATTTCAGAAAACATGGGCACGTTTTTCGAATGTTAGGGAAATGCCAATAACGTACATCATCCCACAGAACTTGACTTTATATGCATTCATCAAATAAATGTATGGTTGATTCTATGTCCCCATCACAGAAAGTGTCGTCTTCAATCGCAACAAGTCTTAAAAACATGTTTAAAGAGTACATTCCTGTTTTTCAAATGAACTTTGTTTGCCTTTGGACAAGTGGAAGTTTTAGGCAATTTGTATAATTATTTTTGATTTTGTTCCAGAGAAAATAGGAATCGACTTAGAATTTGATCTAAAAGGAAAAAAATACTTTAGCAAAGAATTGTCAAATGTTAGAGATGGAAAGTTTGACGTGTGTTATATTGTGGTCACCCACCAAAAGCCCACAGAGTTCTCCAGTCAGCTGTCTGAAAAAGATGATCTGCTGTATTTAGAATATTTCAAGGTAAAGCCTTTATCATTTTTTAATGAGTTTTGGTCTATTAACAATAACATCTTTATCAAATAAAATACCTCTATAACTTACTTATAAAGTAAAAGTCACAAAAGCACTCGTCACGGGATTTCCCAAATGCTGTCCAATGGCCGACACCACATAGTAAAGTACAGTGGGTGGCGGTATGAACCCAAGAGTAACAACAACAATGATAAATAAAGTTGCCTGGTTTTCTCGCGAGATTTGACAGCACTGCGCGTGAACGGAAAAGACCAAGAAACGGCAAGTTGGCGTTCGACGGAGAAGACTTATTGTGGTTATGATAGTACTTTGTTCTTAATCCGTACGTACATGTACACATATATGCTGTTTAATAGTGCAAACTTCGTTAATATTTGTTTGTGTCGGATAAATTAGTCCGAGCGCACTTTGACGCTCCTCGTGTTAGCTTAGCGTGCTAGTTAGCTTAGCGTGTTAGCTGCTAACAAAGAGAGGCGGAAGTGATCAAAACACATCGCTAAGCAGAGATCAAGTGTGAGTGTAACGTGTTGTGATTGTGTGAAAATGTGCGAAAGAACGATAGCAGAGTACGAGGAGGAACTACTGGACGCTGTTTTCGAAGAATATGAAGTTTTGTCACAAAGAACAGGTTTGTTTACTTACACTATATTGCCAAAAGTATTTGGCCACCTGCCTTTACTCACATATGAACTTCATCATCATTTCTTTGTATTCCTTTCATGAAAATGCATACATACGCACTTTCATTGTTTGTTGTTTCTTATACATTTCCATGATCAGAAAGGAGTAGATGGAAGAATACTATTCGTATATTCATCTGCCCCATTTTTAACACAAATTACTTTAGATGACTTTATAACTGTTCCCTTCACCAACACCCGAACTCCAACATACTTTTTGTATTTCGTTTAAGCATTTTCACAATGACACGTCCAATCAAAATCAAAAATCAGTTGATATAATTCCAGTTGTCTCTTTTTGTAACTCTTTTTAAATTCAAAGATATTCTTGCAACTTTTTAAGTCTTTCTCTAGAGCAGTGGTTCTCAACCTTTTTTCAGTGATGTACCCCCTGTGAACATTTTTTAAATTCAAGTACCCCCTAATCAGAGCAAAGCATTTTTGGTTGAAAAAAAAGAGATAAAGAAGTAAAATACAGCACTATGTCATCAGTTTCTGATTCATTAAATTGTATAACAGTGCAAATATTGCTCATTTGTAGTGGTCTCTCTTGAACTATTTGGAAAAAAAGATATAAAAAGTGATTCAATTTCTACACATAGAAGTAATCATCAACTTAAAGTGCCCTTTTTGGGAATTGTAATAGAGATTTATCTGGATTCATGAACTTAATTCTAAACATTTCTTCACAAAAAAAGAAATCTTTAACATCAATATTTACGGAACATGTCCACAAAAAAATCTAGCTGTCAACACTGAATATTGCATTGTTGCATTGTAATGAATGGCATAGCCTACTTGATTTGATGTTCAGTTTATGAACTTACATTCATATTTTGTTGAAGTATTATTCAATAAATATATTTATAAAGGATTTTTGAATTGTTGCTATTTTTAGAATATTTAAAAAAAATCTCACATACCACTTGGCATACCTTCAAGTGCCCCCAGGGATACGCGTACCCCCATTTGAGAACCACTGCTCTAGAGAATTCCATTAGAGATGTCAGATAATATCGGACTTCCGATATTATCGGCCGATAAATGCTTTAAAATGTAATATCGGAAATTATCGGTATCGGTTTCAAAAAGTAAAATGTATGACTTTTTAAAACGCCGCTGTGTACAATACGAAGGTCCTGAGTAGTCCTGAGTAGGCTCGGGATCTTTCTGTGTGGAGTTTGCATGTGCTCCCCGTGACTGCGTGGGTTGTCCCCGGGTACTCCGGCTTCCTCCCACCTCCAAAGACATGCACCTGGGGATAGGTTGTCTGTCAACACTAAATGTGAATGTGAGTGTGAATGTTGTCTGTCTATCTGTGTTGGCCCTGTGATGAGGTGGCGACTTTAATTTTTTTTCATTTATTTATTTATTTCAGGCAATGACAAAGAAGTACAAGTTGACAAGACATAATAATATAAATTAATATAGTGCATTATTGTCCAGTTTTGCCTGAAAGGGAGTGGGAATAAGATAATTTATTTAATCCCACCCCCAGTTCTCCATTCAGTGATTATTCACATGAGATTCACTCTTACTTTGTTCAAGGATTATAATACAGATGTTGTATCGTAGTGGCATTACCACAGGTAACAATAATGATTACACTGTAACAATCATTTGTATCAACAATGTAGGAATAATGAATATACCAACAATGGTTATAAACAACATAACAATAATGGTAAGGAAACATTGAGCACATGTTAACACTTTGAGACAGAGTATAGCAGCAGGTCAAATTAAAGACCCTCATCTCTATATTTGAACCAGACCCCATGTTTGTATAATAGTTTAAATCGATTAATAGTTTGGCATTGCTTGTGTTGTAAGTCCAGTTCGTTCCATAGTTTTACTCTGCATACAGACACACAAAAACGTTTACGAGTGGTTTGAGCTCTCGGCAGTAAGAAATATCCAAAGCCTCTCAAGTTATGAGCCTGCACTCGTCTTATAAAAAAACATTGTAGATTAGGTGGCAATAATTTGTTAAAAGCTTTATATAAGATTATTAATGTATTATATTTAACAAGGTCATCAAATTTGAGCAACTTTGATTGCATTAACAGATTATGAGTATGTTCTAAATAACCAACGTTGTGAATGATCTGCACTGCTCTTTTCTGTAATATGATCAGAGGATGAATTGTGTTGTGGTAAGTATTCCCCCATACTTCAACACAGTATGGGAGTACCAAGGTGCAGTATAGAGTACGAAGTGCATTTTCATTGAGGTATGGTTTTGCTTTGTTTATAATTGAGAGGCTTTTGGAGATTTTTGTATTAATGTGTCTGACATGAGGTTTCCATGATAGTTTACTATCAATTATTACTCCCAAAAATGTATTCTCATTTACGATTTCAATTTGGGTACCATCAATACTTATTTTCTGTTCAGACGTTATGTTGCGATTTCCAAAAATCTCTATCTTAGTTTTATTTGTATTCAAAGATAATTTTTTTGTGTCCATCCATTTTTTTACTATGTTTAGTTCTGTGTTTACTGTATTTATGAGCTCATTATAGTCATCACTACTGTAGAATATATTTGTGTCGTCGGCAAATAGTATAAATTTCAGTATTTTGGATGTATTAAACATATAATTAATAAATACATTAAACAGTTTTGGCCCCAACACGGACCCTTGGGGGACACCACAAGCAATGCCAAGAGTATCAGATAAAAATTGACTTGTCCAGGGTGTACCCCGCCTTCCGCCCGAATGCAGCTGAGATAGGCTCCAGCGACCCCGAAAGGGACAAGCGGTAGAAAATGGATGGATTTTGGGAGAACATCCGCACCGTAACACAACATAAACACAACAGAACAAATACCCAGAACCCCCTTGCAGCACTAACTCTTCCGGGACGCTACCATATACACCCCGCTACCCCCTACCCTCCATTTATTCAGGAGTTCTCTAGTTAACCTCACTAAGGCTGCCTCTAAAGGGAGTGGTCACACATATCATGCGAGCAGCTCAGCACGCACAATACGTGATTATTCAGAACGGAATGTGCTGGGGGCCTTGGGATTTCGCCTTGTCTCTGCTTTGTCTGCGTGCTGTCGTCTTGTCTTGTTGAGGTACTTGAAGTCTGTCCTTGCATCTTGTTATCTTCCACTTGTAGTGGAAGATAACAAGTTGTGTGCCTTTGCACAGATAGAAAAGTACAACTTGAGCTCAATAGATAATAACTATAGCAACGGCCTTTAAGCATAAGAGTTGTGTGATAACTTATACATGATTATTCTAACAACTGCTCTAGTTGGACTTTCGCTTCTTAAAAGTCGCCACTGTCCTCCTAATATTTGCATATTTTGTAGATCTCTGTCCGCAGGGATAACTGGGATACATTAAAGTTACGTTCACATCACAGACATGCTGACAACGCTCCAGAGAATGGCATGTGTCTTGTTTCGGCAGCGCTGTTTTCGGTGATCCAAGTCTTTTTGCGAAGGCTGACTTTTTGGTGCAATACTAGTCAACAAGGCAAACATAACAGGCTGCATATATTCATACTATAACGACCTGCCGGTGGTAATGTTTTATGTACGTGTGGTTTTGATTTGACTTGTAATTTTGTCTGGGGAAGCATGGAGAGAAAAGTGTTTGAATTGGAGGTAAAACCTGTTCAAATTCTGCTGTTTGTTAGCTTAAGATTGACAATAAAAGTTAAAAATAGTGTCAGTGTTTGTGTGACTTCTTCTGGAGGCTACAATACATATTATTTCTTAAATTTGTTTTCACATAAAAAAATATGTTTTTTTCAAGCTAACTATGATTTTGCCGTGGCGGTGCGCCACATTCAGTTGCATTAAGGAGAAACCCTGATGCACAGCTTTGTTTGATATTTTTCATAAAAACAAGACAGTTTCAGGCACACAATATTTACGAGAGGTTGATGTTTGTAACAATGTGTAGGAGAAAGTAAAGAAAGATCCCTTTCTTTGTTGATGAGCATGAGTAGGTGGCGGTGGGGGTGCGACCTTCTCTCATGACTGATCTGGAGGATGACTGAAAAAATTATATTCCGCTCCGTTTGTAAAAATGTGTATCAACATGTTTACACAAAACTCACACGGTCACCATGACTTATATTGACTACATTGTAGTCAATATAATTTATAGTTTCATGGCTAATTTCACTTCCTGATTCTGACCCACATGCATCAACAAGTGAAAGTAAACATGTATTGTCAATCATCTTTCAATAAGTAAAGTAGTCAACACTTGATTTATGAAAAGAACATAAAAGTGACTGACTTTCCTTCAGCGTGTCGTAGATGGTCTCCAAGTGAATGGGAGCTGTGCTCTAAAGAGGAATTGTTGATGGAGATACTCCATAAAAACACCACATAGTAAAACATGTTTTGGTAAGAGTTCATTTTGGCCCAGCCAACAAAACCTCTTAAAAGAGGAGAAACCGGTTTGATTTTATTACAAAAAGAAGTTATGAATGGTTTTAAGCATTTTTGAGATTTTTTTTTTCATGCTATTTAACTAATGGTTAGGACTATACCATTACAAGGTCAAAGTTAGAGGTAAGGCGTGTAGTAGGTTGACAAGTATACAGAAAAAAATGGTTACTCACTTTACACCAGTGGTTTATAAAGTTCTAATTTGGTCTTTAGGAATGTTTTGATCAATGCTGGCTCGTCCTTAAAATGGCTTATGGCCGGGACAAAATAAACTCTTTCCCATGATTTTTTTGGATGTTTAGTTACACACTGTTGACACGACACAAAGGAAAACACCCATTGTGTTTACTGTGTTAGTTAAGAACTACTTTTATTGCCACTTAATCTTATCTACTTATTTACCCAACAGACCAGCAGCCCCCCCACATTAAGGAGGAAGTGTGGATCACTCAGGAGGAAGAGTGTCTTCTAGGGCAGGAGGAGGCTGATCTCACCAAGTTTCCACTGACTGTTGTCTCTGTGAAGACTGAAGAGCATGAAGACAAACCACCTGAGTCCTCACAGCGTCATCACAGTCCAAGTAAGCACAACATCCACATATCATCTAATACAATGTTTGTGACACATGTTCATCCAGGTACCACAGTTATGACTAAAAGTGGATATACTGTATACCAGTGGTATCCAAAGTGCGTGTGCGGCCCGGGGGCCATTTGCGGCCCGCAGGTCATTTTTTAACGGCCCCACGAAACATTCTAAAAATACGATAAAAAAACAAAAACAAACGTGGTATAAAAGAGCAAACAGGTGAAATGTAACAAGAAAATGTTGCAATGTTTACTCTAATAACACAAAGCTGCCATGCAGGCTGTTTCTTTCTTTAAAAAAATAATAATAATCAAAATCAACGTCATTGTGAATTATTGACCTATTCAAGGCTCCAATTACGTCACATTAAATATTCCACTTTGAGATATTCTTTGGGGAAAATGTTGCGTATTTTGTGTTTGCCATATAAAAAACTGAGCTGTTTTTTTAAAAAGAAAGGCCTAAAACGAACAAACAAAAAACATAAACAACAATAAAACATAGAACTGACGGACAGATCTGAAGCTGATCTCGAGATTATTGTGCTAAAAGTAAACAGTAAAAAAAAATTATAATTTATTTTTTAACACTTTAATGAGTAGGACACTTTTGGATTCCCAATAATTTTAGTGGGATTTTTTGTGTGTCATGGCTCAAAAAATGTCAATGTTGTTATGAGTTACTGACCTTTTTAAGGCTCAAATTATTTTATAATCTCAAATATTCCACTTTAAAATTTAATTAGGAGAAAATATTGTATATTTGGTGGTTTTTTTCCCCATAAAAAACCTGGGTTTTCTTTGACAAAAAAGGCATACTTCTTAAATGTTTAAAACGTTTTTTTGACAGATAGACCTAATGTTGATCTAGAGCAGGGGTGTCAAACTCAAATACAGAGTGGGACAAAATGTAAAACTGAAGGCTGAACAAATTAACCTTTTAATAGGAACCCAAACAAGTTTTGCATTGAATATTGAACAAGCAAGGCTTATATAACTTTATAGTGACATGCAAAATCGAGTTTCAAATAATAATAATAATAATTAAAAAATATCAATGGCATATCAAATACAATAGAAATAAAAATTGAATGCCTCTTTTCTATTTGCAGCCTTCTGAGGTAAATATCAACATTAACTTTTTCCACAGGCTAATACATTTGAAAATAAAACAACAATGAATAAACCAACCATTCAGGACTTTAAAGTGCTCAGTTTGCAACACACTGATCTAATCTGATGTGCCCAAGCCAGATACCTGGCATCTTTTCTTGGATGCTAGTTCATTAATGTCGGGGCTCAGGCTTTGAGCTGAGGCAACCTTCATTATCCAACGAAGGTGTTCATCAGTCATTATATCTCGTAGTCCACCTGGACCACAGTCTTGGGGGCGTGCCTTAAAGGCACTGCCTTTAACGTCCTCTACGAGCTGTCGTCACTTCCGCTTTTCATCCATTCTAAAACGTGCCGGCACAGTCACAAGATATGTGCGGCTTCTGTACGCACACACACGTGGATGCAACGCATCCTTGATCAACAGCGATACAGGTTACACTGAGGGTGTCCGTATAAACAACTTTAAAACTGTTAGAAATATACGGCACACTGTGAATCCACACCAAACAAGAATGACAAACACATTTCGGGAGAACATCCGCACCGTAACACAACAGAACAATTACCCAGAACCCTTTGTAGCACTAACTCTTCCGGGACGCTACAAAATACACCCCGCTACCACCAAACCCGAATGGAAACTCTCTCTGACAGGAGACTCTGCTAGATGTTCCCAGCAGACCCTCACAATGCGTTTGGGCCTGCCAGGTCTGTCTGGAATCCTCCCCCACCATCGCAGCCAACTCAACACCAGGTGGTGATCGGTAGAAAGCTCCGCCCCTCTCTTCACCTGAGTGTCCAAAACATGAGGCCGCAAATCCGATGACACAACTACAAAGTCGATCATGGAACCACGGCCTAGGGTGTCCTGGTGCCAAGTGCACATAAGGACACCATTATGTTTGAACATGGTGTTTCTTATGGACATCTGTTATGTGTTATGTTATGGTGTGGTGAAAGTATTCTCTGCATTTGACCCATCCCCATGTTCACCCCCTGGGAGGTGAGGGGAGCAGTGAGCAGCAGCGATGGCCACGCTCGGGAAGCATTTGGTGATTTGACCCCCAATTCCAACCCTTGATGCTGAGTGGAGGGAGGCAATGGTTCCTATTTTTATAGTCCTTGGTATGACTGGGCCGGGGTTTGAACTCACAACCATCCAGTCTCAGGGCGGACACTAACCACAAGGCCACTTGATACTTGATAAAAACTGAATTTTTCAAAATAATTTTTTTCTGTCTTGTCTTGTTTGTATGCAAGGTTTTACTGCTGTGTTTATTTTAATTTTATAACTTGTTATGTTGCTTATGTAATTCACGTATGTACAGTGTGATTATAACATCTTGAATGTCAACATGGTGACTGATGAGACCCTCTTGGACATCATCAGAACATACACCGGTGCAGGACAATATCTCATGTGACTGAGCAAAGTTCGACTTTTCTAAAGCATGTGTTTGTCTTCTTGTGTCCTGCAGATGTCTGTGAAGAGCATATTCTCCCTGAGCAGCAGGAGTGGACCTCCAGGATAGAGCAGGAGGAGCCGCAGCCCTCCTATATTAAAGAGGAGGAGGACCCAAAGCCGCCCCACATCAAAGATGAAGAGGAGGAGTCACAGCCCCACCACAATAACAAGGAAAAAGAGGAACACAGCGACGATCTTAAAGGACTGGAGGAGGTTGATGTCACCAAGATGCCAGTGACTGGTGTCCCTGTGAAGAGTGAAGGTGATGAGGTCAAAGGTGAGAGTGAGGAGAAGAGAGAGGCGGAGCCTCCAAGCAGCAGCTCAACTCAACACATGACAACAGAAGCTGATGGAGACCACTGTGGAGGATCACAAGCAGACAAGCTCTTAGCTCCACTATCAGATAGTGAGGACACAACGTCACACTCTCCTGACACTGATGATGAAGACTCTAAAGATGATAAGACATGTCACACTGACAACACACACTTCACATGTTCTCTCTGTGACAAAACCTTTAAATACCATTGTCGTCTAATAACACATGTGCGAAAACACACTGGAGAAAAACCTTTTTCCTGCTCAAAATGTGGTAAAGGTTTTGCACAACATAGCTCTTTGAAAGTGCACATGAGAATACACACTGTAGAAAAACCTTTTTCCTGCTCAGAATGTGGTAAAGGTTTTGCACAACATATCTCTTTGAAAGGACACATGAGAATACACACTGGAGATAAACTTAAAAAAGATAAGACATGTCACACTGACAACACACGCTTTAAATGTTCTCACTGTGACCAAACCTTTAGATACCGTTATGCTCTAATAACACACGTGCGAAAACACACTGGAGAAAAACCTTTTTCCTGCTCAGAATGTGGGAAAGGTTTTGCACAACGTAACTCTTTGAAAGGACACATGAGAATACACACTGGAGAAAAAGTCAGTACCTGTTCAATCTGTGGTAAAACCTTTACACAAAAAAACCAATTAAAACCACACATGACAACACACACTGGAGAAAAACCTTTTTCCTGTTCAGTATGTGGTAGACATTTTGCCCGGAAACCATATTTGGATGAACACATGCAACTACACACTGGAGAGAGAACAGTTTCCTGCTCAGAATGTGGTAAAGTTTATACACATAAATATAAATTAAAAGTCCACATGAGAACACACACTGGAGAGAAAGTGTTTAGTTGCAGTGTGTGTAATGAAAGATTCTCTTACGGGAATCAGTGTAAGAAACACAAGTGTGCTGGTGAGAACAGCAGCAGCAAATGAAGTTGCAGGATTTGAAATATACTGTCAAAACTTTGTTAACTTTGACTTTCTAACAACATCAGCACATGTAACATATAATGACTGTCCCAGAATCCTGCTCAGAAAGCCCACTTAAACTGATGTTTAAATGTATATGTAGACTGCAGGGGTCCAAGAATGATCTTATTATACAGATAACCAATCCTAGGTGTAATTCTGTTAGGTACCAATCCTGTATATGGAAACACTGGTATCTGTGCCTTTTATAGAATGTGTAGACGCATTTAAAAAAAAAAAAAAATATATATATATATATATATATATATATATATATATATATATATATATATATATATATATATATATATATATATATATATATATTTATATATATATATATATATATTTTATTTTTTATTTTTTATTTTTTTTATTGCTGCTTTTATTCATTTATTAGATGTCTTGTACTGAATATGCACAAACACTGTTTTTTAGTATTATGTGATAATGCCTTTTGTACTGTATTTTCTTTATTTTATGTACTGTATGTGATTGTATGTCGACTTGGACATTAGAGTCTGCAATAACGCTTTATTGATTGATATAACGTGTGACATCATTGTTGTGTGTTTAACACAATCTTGTTAATATGATTCTAACATTTGGCTTGGCGTAGTGGGTAGAGCGGCCTTGCCAGAAACCTGAGGGTTGCAGGTTCGCTCCCCGCCTCTAACCATCCAAAAAATCGCTGCCGTTGTGTCCTTGGGCAGGACACTTCACCCTTGCCCCCGGTGCCGCTCACACCGGAGAATGAATGATGAATGAATGAGTTGTAAAAATGAATGATGGGTTCTCACTTCTCTGTGAAGCGCTTTGAGTGTCTAGAAAAGCGCTATATAAATCTAATCCATTATTATTATTATTATTATTGATATTCCTAATTCATCTTTATACTCATTCATAATAGTGTTTTTACGTAGTTTTTTTTTAAGATATGGAATTGTTACATATTTTTTTATTTCTAATCGTAAATGATTCCATAGATTAACTCCTCTATATGATATACATATTTGTTTTACATGTGTTCATACGTTTGCTTTTGAGTACACATAAATCCCTCTTCGTTCATATTTACTGGTTCACATCTGAAAAATATATACAGTCGCTGAAAGAAGATGGAAGAATTATTTCTGGAAGGTTATGATTGATGGATTTGTTTTTGAGAATCTTCATTTGTGAATAAATAAAAAACTACCAGTGACAATTATTGTGTTTAAAACATTCTCATATTGTTTTCACTTTCTTATAATCCCCAAAATATACATTTCAGAAAACATGGGCACGTTTTTCGAATGTTAGGGAAATGCCAATAACGTACATCATCCCACAGAACTTGACTTTATATGCATTCATCAAATAAATGTATGGTTGATTCTATGTCCCCATCACAGAAAGTGTCGTCTTCAATCGCAACAAGTCTTAAAAACATGTTTAAAGAGTACATTCCTGTTTTTCAAATGAACTTTGTTTGCCTTTGGACAAATGGAAGTTTTAGGCAATTTGTATAATTATTTTTGATTTTGTTCCAGAGAAAATAGGAATCGAGTTAGAATTTGATCTAAAAGGAAAAAAAAGACTTTAGCAAAGAATTGTCAAATGTTAGAGTTGGAAAGTTTGACGTGTGTTATATTGTGGTCACCCACCAAAAGCCCACAGAGTTCTCCAGTCAGCTGTCTGAAAAAGATGATCTGCTGTATTTAGAATATTTCAAGGTAAAGCCTTTATCATTTTTTAATGAGTTTTGGTCTATTAACAATAACATCTTTATCAAATAAAATACCTCTATAACTTACTTATAAAGTAAAAGTCACAAAAGCACTCGTCACGGGATTTCCCAAATGCTGTCCTATGGCCGACACCACATAGTAAAGTACAGTGGGTGGCGGTATGAACCCAAGAGTAACAACAACAATGATAAATAAAGTTGCCTGGTTTTCTCGCGAGATTTGACAGCACTGCGCGTGAACGGAAAAGACCAGGAAACGGCAAGATGGCGTTCGACGGAGAAGACTTATTGTGGTTATGATAGTACTTTGTTCTTAATCCGTACGTACATGTACACATATATGCTGTTTAATAGTGCAAACTTCGTTAATATTTGTTTGTGTCGGATAAATTAGTCTGAGCGCACTTTGACACTCCTCGTGTTAGCTTAGCTTAGCGTGCTAGTTAGCTTAGCGTGTTAGCTGCTAACAAAGAGAGGCGGAAGTGATCAAAACACATCGCTAAGCAGAGATCAAGTGTGAGTGTAAAGTGTTGTGATTGTGTGAAAATGTGCGAAAGAACGATAGCAGAGTACGAGGAGGAACTACTGGACGCTGTTTTCGAAGAATATGAAGTTTTGTCACAAAGAACAGGTTTGTTTACTTACACTATATTGCCAAAAGTATTTGGCCACCTGCCTTTACTTACATATGAACTTCATCATCATTTCTTTGTATTCCTTTCATGAAAATGCATACATACGCACTTTCATTGTTTGTTGTTTCTTATACATTTCCATGATCAGAAAGGAGCAGATGGAAGAATACTATTCTTATATTCATCTGCCCCCTTTTTAACACAAATTATTTTAGATGACTTTATAACTGTTCCCTCCACCAACACCCGAACTCCAACATACTTTTTAATTTTCGTTTAAGCATTTTCACAATGACACGTCCAATCAAAATCAAAAATCAGTTTGATATAATTCCAGTTGTCTCTTTTTGTAACTCTTTTTAAAGGCCTACTGAAAGCCACTACTACCGACCACACAGTCTGATAGTTTATATATCAATGAAGAAATCTTAACATTGCAACACATGCCAATAAGGCCGGGTTAACTTATAAAGTGCAATTTTAAATTTCCCGCTAAACTTCCGGTTGAAAACGTCTATGTATGATGACGTATGCGCGTGACGTCACCAGTTAAACGGAAGTATTGATACACCATTGAATCCAATACAAAACAGCTCTGTTTTCATCTCAAAATTCCACAGTATTCTGGACATCTCTGTTGGTGAATCTTTTGCAATTTGTTTAATGAACAATGAAGACTGCAAAGAAGAAAGTTGTAGGTGGGATCGGTGTATTAGCGGCTGGCTGCAGCAACACAACCAGGAGGACTTTGACTTGGATAGCAGACGCGCTAGCCGACGCTAGCCTCCGACCGCACGGATGATCGGGTGAAGTCCTTCGTCCTTTCGTCGATCGCTGGAACGCAGGTGAGCACGGGTGTTGATGAGCAGATGAGGGCTGGCTGGCGCGCTAATGTTTTTATCATAGCTCTGTGAGGTCCCGTTGCTAAGTTAGCTTCAACGACGTCATTAGCAACAGCATTTTTAAGCTTCGCCAAGCTGGAAAGCATTAACCGTGTATTTACATGTTCATGGTTTAATAGTATTGTTGATTTTCTGTCCATCCTTCCAGTCAGGGATTTATTTATTTTGTTTCTATCTGCATTTGAGCCCGATGCTATCACGTTAGCTCCGTAGCTAAAGTGTTTCGCCGATGTATTGTCGTGGAGATAAAAGTCACTGTGAATGTCCATTTCGCGTTCTCGACTCTCATTTTCAAGAGGGTATAGTATCCGAGGTGGTTTAAAATACAAATCCGTGATCCACAATAGAAAAAGGAGAAAGTGTGGAATCCAATAAACCCTTGTACCTAAGTTACGGTCAGAGCGAAAAAAGATACGTCCTGCACTGCACTGTAGTCCTTCACTCTCACTTTCCTCATCCACGAATCTTTCATCCTCGCTCAAATTAGTGTGAATGTTATCTGTCTATCTGTGTTGGCCCTGTGATGAGGTGGCGACTTGTCCAGGATGTACCCCGCCTTCTGCCCGAGTGCAGCTGAGATAGGCTCCAGCATCCCCCGCGACCTCGAAAGGGACAAGCGGTAGAAAATGGATGAATGGATGGATTTTGGGAGAACATCCGCACCGTAACACAACATAAACACAACAGAACAAATACCCAGAACCCCCTTGTAGCACTAACTCTTCCGGGACGCTACCATATACACCCCGCTACCCCCTACCCTCTATTTATTCAGGAGTTCCCTAGTTAACATCACTGAGGCTGCCTCTAAAGGGAGTGGTCACACGCACAATACGTGATTATTCAGAACGGAATGTGCTGGGGGCCTTGGGATTTCGCCTTGTCTTTGCTTTGTCTGCGTGCTGTCGTCTTATCTTCGTTGAGGTACTTGAAGTCTGTCCTTGCATCTTGTAATCTTCCACTTGCAGTGGAAGATAACTGCCTTTGCACAGATAGAAAAGTACAACTTGAGAACAATAGATAATAACTATAGCAACGGCCTTTAAGCATAAGAGTTGTGTGAAACAACTGCTCTAGTTGGACCTTCGCTTCTTAAAAGTCGCCACTGTCCTCCTAATATTTGCATATTTTGTAGATCTCTGTCCGCAGGGATATCTGGGATACATTAAAGTTACGTCCACATCACAGACATGCTGACAACGCTCCAGAGCAGGGGTCACCAACGCGGTGCCCGCGGGCACCAGGTCGCCCGTAAGGACCAGATGAGTCGCCCGCGGGCCTGTTCTAAAAAAAAAAAAAAAAAAATTTAAATTAAATCTACATAGAAAAAACACAAGATACACTTTCAATCCGTGCATCAACCCAAACAACCTCCCCCATGCACACTCATCCATACCCACTCACACAAAAGGGGTTATTTCTTTCTGCTACCAATATTCTGGTTCCCACAACATAGACAACACATCTGCAAGGGACACAGTCCCTGAAGCACACATGATTGTATAGGCTGCTGGTCCACTAACATTTTCATTAATTACTATTTTTTATGTAATTATTTTTATATTGTTTTACTTTCTTTTTTATCCAAGAAAATGTTTTTTATTTATTTATTTTATTTTATTTTTTAAAAAAGGGCCTTATCTTTAACAGACCAGGTTGTCAATGAAATTAGATTTGTTTAAAGGGTTTTTTAAACCAGGCCCAGTCCAGATAATGTCCAAGTCGGACTCAGCAACACACACCTTCATCCATGTACACAGAAAAAAATTACACAACAGATTGCATATAATTTATAAACAAAATTACATTTTCAAAATAAGCATTTATGTACAGTCCAGATTATGTCCAGGTCACTCAAATTAGGGAACACAACAACAGATATCATATAATCTATAAACATAATTATACTTTCAAAATAAGCCTTTGAGGACTTCTCATCTTTTTTTTAATGTTTTTTGGCATCATTATCGTTTTCAACCATGTAACTTTCTAAAGTTAGAAAATACTGAATAAATGTTTTAAAGAAAGTAATACTAAGTGAATATCTGTTTTAGGCCTTAAAAATAAACATTTTACTGAGTACTATAATTAAATTGACTAAATCATGATTGTCAATGAACTCTCCTAAAATAACAGAAACCACATTAAGCTTCATAAACAAACCAATCCTTAAACACATTTTTTCAACTTCCACCCAAAACAAAGACACAATATGACAATACCAAAACAAATGCAGGGTGGATTCAGGCTCCTGACAACAAAATCGTCAATCATCTGACTCTGTCATATTCCATAATTTTAACATTTTCCCTGTGGGTAAGAAGTTATAAATAATTTTAATTTGAAAATAACGATTTTGCACATCGATAGTGGTTTTATAGATTAGTTTGAATATGGCATCCCATGGCAACGGGCAGTCAAAAAAGTCCTCCCATTTTCCATTTATGTTGTATGAGGCAGCCTTCAAAGATTTCTTTATTAAATAAAAATTATATATTTTTCTATTTATTTTAGTTCCTTTTTGCCAACTAGAATTTCTTATTAGAGGTTTACAAACTAATAATTTAGTAGTTCCATAATTAATTATTTGTTTCCATCTTTTCCCAATTACTCCAGTTAGTTGATAAAATGAAAAGCTTGAGCAAGCATCACCATACATAGCTCTGAATTCATCATACTTCATAATTTTACCATTCTCATTGATAATATCATTGACAAAAATGATTCCTCTTTCAAACATATTTTTCCAAAAGAAAGGCTTTCCATCTATTACAATATTAGAGTTCATCCATATTAACTGCTGCAAAATATCGTCTCTTTTTTCTGGCACATAAAATTGAAAACACCACTATGAGTGGATTGTTTCCTTTATGAACCCCGCCATGTTTCCCAGCAGACTCTCTGGGAGGGGATCACTTGTAAAAAAGGATACAATTTCTTTTGATACAGTACATGTTTTTTGTCCAACAGGACATTTGTGTACCACTCAATGTTTAAATACATCTTTGGAACAATTGATGCTTTTAAAGACAGACACATAGCTTCAAGGTTGAGAAGTTTCAGGCCCCCGTATTCATACTCTTTGTACAAAACCTTTCTTTTAATCTTTTCTGGTTTGCCGTTCCAGACAAAATCGAAGACCCTCCGCTCATAAATCTTAAAAAAGTTTTGTGATGGAGCTGGTAATGACAAAAACAAATAAATAAATTGAGGAATAATTAACGAGTTGGCAATAGACATTTTACCATACAAGGTTAGGGATTTCCCTTTCCATAATTGCATAATTTTGTCCAGCTTTCTTAGTCGATTATCATAATTTACTGAGCCTAGATCTTCCAGATTTTCTGGGACAACAACACCAAGTATGTCAACTGGTCCATCTGTCCACAAAACAGGCACTTTGCATTCCATTCGAAAGGACGTTCCCTTTAGATTTCCGATCCTTAACATTTTACATTTATCATAATTAAGCTTAAGGCCAGATTGCTGTGAAAATATGTCCAAAAGATTAAGAAGGTTCCGCAAACAATGAGGAAAAATCTTATCTTTGTGAATCAGCCTTTTCTGACATGAACTTCATCAAGAACAAACACAGAACACGCCTCACTGATGCACATCTGCAAGACTCACTCAGAGTTGCAGTGTCAAGTTACACACCAGAGTACAACACACTAGTTAACAGCATGCAATGCCAGGCTTCCCACTAACTGACAAAGAAACAGATAACAGATTTGGTGTCCAGTTCAAAGTGTGACATGATTTAAAAATTTGAGAGTTTACTTTTGTATTTTACATGAGTTATTATTTGTACAAACATGGTGCAAAGTAATTCATGATTTGTTAAAAAATGTTAGTGGCTAGCTAGTTAAAATGGGATATTGTGATTTCACAAGACTGTCTTAGAAGTGATCATTTGAAAATGTTCAATTTGAAAAATGTGCACTTAGAGAAAATATAAAAATAAAGTGTTGCATATTGATATTTATCTGTTTCTATATATATTTATTGTGAGAAATCATTAAGATGATCAGTGTTTCCACAAAGATATATATCATTAATTATTAATAATAACAGAGTTAAAGGTAAATTGAGCAAATTGGCTACTTCTGGCAATTTATTTAAGTGTGTATCTAACTGGTAGCCCTTCGCATTAATCAGTACCCAAGAAGTAGCCCTTGGTTTCAAAAAGGTTGGTGACCCCTGCTCCAGAGAATGGCATGTGTCTTGTTTCGGCACCGCTGTTTTCGGTGATCCAAGTCTTTTTGCGAAGGCTGACTTTATGGTGCAATATTAGTCAACAAGGCAAACATAGCAGGCTGCATATATTCATACTATAACTACCTGCCGGTGGTAATGTTTTATGTATGTGTGGTTTTGATTTGACTTGTAATTTTGTCTGGGGAAGCATGGAGAGAAAAGTGTTTGCATTGGAGGTAAAACCTGTTCAAATTGTGCTGTTTGTTAGCGTAAGATTGGCAATAAAAGTTAAAAATAGTGTCAGTGTTTGTGTGACTTCTTCTGGAGGCTACAATACATATTATTTCTTAAATTTGTATTCACGTAAAAAAATATGTTTTTTTCAAGCTGTGGCGGCTATGATTTTGCCGTGGCGGTGCGCCACATTCAGTTACATGAAGGAGAAACCCTGATGCACAGCTTTGTTTGATGTTTTTCATAAAAACAATGCAGTTTCAGACACAATATTTACGAGAGGTTGATGTTTGTAACAATGTGTAGGAGAAAGTAAAGAAATATCCCTTTCTTTGTTGATGAGCATGAGTAGGTGGCGGTGGGGGTGCGACCTTCTCTCATGACTGATCTGGAGGATGACTGTGAAAAAATGATATTCCGCTCCGTTTGTAAAAATGTGTATCAACATGTGTATACAAAACTCACACGGTCACCGTGACTTATATTGACTACATTGTAGTCAATATAATTTATAGTTTCATGGCTAATTTCACTTCCTGATTCTGACCCACATGCATCAATAAGTGAAAGTAAACATGTATTGTCAATCATCTTTCAATAAGTAAAGTAGTCAACACTTGATTTATGAAAAGAACATAAAGGTGACTGACTTTCCTTCAGCGTGTCGTAGATGGTCTCCAAGTGAATGGGAGCTGTGCTCTAAAGAGGAATTGTTGATGGAGATACTCCATAAAAACACCACATAGTAAAACATGTTTTGGTAAGAGTTCATTTTGGCCCAGCCATCAAAACCTCTTAAAAGAGGAGAAACCGGTTTGATTTTATTACAAAAAGAAGTTATAAATGTTTTTAAGCATTTTTGAGATTTTTTTTTCATGCTATTTAACTAATGGTTAGGACTATACCATTACAAGGTTAAAGTTAGAGGTAAGGCGTGTAGTAACACCGAAGGAAATTTGATTTGTCCCCCCTGCCCCTACCTGTGCACTCCTCATTTGAATGTCTTGCATTTAAATGCAAACCCCCTTTCTCCATGACAATACTCCTGATCTACCGACCTCCCAAACCAAACTCTGCTTTCATCCCAGAGATACATGACCTTCTCACCACACTCTGCACAACCTCAGCCAATATTGTAATACTTGGAGATATTAACATTCATGTCAACACCCCCTCCTGCCACTCTGCTGCTGAGTTCCTGCATCTTTTAGATTGCCTCAACCTGACACAACATGTTGATGTTCCAACACACACCAGGGGCCACACTCTCGACCTGGTCATTACCAACTCTGTCCCCATCAGCAACCTCTTGGTGTATGACCTGGGTGTGTCTGACCACAAGGCCATTTCAATGGAGCTGCTTTTCATGTCCCCCCTTGAAAATCCCAAACGCCAAATCAGTTTCAGGAATATAAAAAACATTAACCCGGACACCCTGGCCGTTGACCTTCAGCATCTCTCCTCTGTCAACTTCCCATCAGTCACTGAGTCAGTAGACTTCTACAACACTTCGCGGAGCAGCCTCCTAGACCTCCATGCCCCTGTCAAAATCCGAACAGTCACCTTCATGCGTTCAGCCCCCTGGTACACAGACGAGCTGCTGAAAATGAAGAGAGCGGGGCGTGTCTTTGAACGGCGTTTCATGGACTCAGGACTCACTGTTCACAAAATAGCCTATCGAGAACACCAGAAGGCCTATTCAAAGTCCCTCAGTGATACACGGTCCCGGTTCTACTCCAATATAATCAAAAATAGCCCTGGAAACTCCAAGCAACTTTTCTCCACCATAAATCATCTCCTCAAACCCCAAACTCACCTACACTCGGACACCACACAGAAGCAATGCAACAATTTCATCTCTTTCTTCAGGACTAAAGTAGAAAACATCCGCTCCTCTCTCTCCACCCCCCCTGACCCCCTGTCCCAACTGTCAACCCTCAGCCTGGGACCACCCAGCCTCTTTGCTGCTTCACAGACATCACGCAGAGAGAGGTTGAGGGTATCATGAGGAAGATGAAACCCTCCACCTGTATCCTGGACCCCTTTCCCTCAGCCCTGGTAAAAACGCACACCCCTGCCATAAGTCCTTTGATCACCAAAATCATTAACCACTCCCTCCAGGCTGGTCAGGTCCCCACTGTCCTGTAAACTGCAGTCATCAAACCACTCTTCAAAAATCCCAGTCTAGACCCAGAAGTGCTGGCCAACTACCGACCGATTTCCAATGTTCCATTCCTCTCAAAGGTGCTGGAAAAGGTAGTTGCTGCCCAACTTCATGATCATCTTAAAACCAACAACATTTATGAAAAGTTCCAGTCTGGCACGGAGACTGCTCTGGTCAGGGTCACCAATGACCTGCTGATGACTGCTGATGCCATCTCTTCTCATCCTCCTTGGCCTCACTGCAGCATTCGACACTGTTGATCACCGCATCCTCCTACACCGCCTACACTCCACCATTGGACTCTCTGACACTGCCCTAAACTGGTTCACGTCCTACCTCACCAAAAGAACAGAGTTCGTCTCTCTGGGAGAGGCAAAGTCGGACACACTCTCTGTCACCTGTGGTGTCCCTCAAGGATCAGTCCTCGGCACCACCCTTTTCACATTCTACATGCTCCCCCTTGGCCGTGTCATCAGCCAGCACGGAATATCATTCCACTGCTATGCTGATGACACTCAACTCTACCTGAAAACAAACCCAACCCCCTCTGCAGCCCTGCCATCATCCACACTTACCAACTGCCTGGAGGAGATAAAGGCGTGGATGAAACACAATTTTCTTCAACTAAACAGCTCCAAAACTGAAGCTATTCTAGTCGGCACTCCACATCAGACTCAATCATACACCATCGCCAGCATCACCTTCTCCGGCCACGACATTCACCTCTCATCCTCAGTCACTAATCTGGGTGTTAAAATGGACCCTCATCTGACCTTTGAGGCTCATATAAAACAACTGTGCAAGACCTCCTTCTACCACCTCAGGAACATTGCGAAACTCCGCCCCTCACTCACTCTCTCTGATGCCGAAAGGCTCGTCCACGCCTTTGTCTCCTCCAGGCTCGACTACTGCAACGCACTTCTTGTCGGGATCCCCAGCAAGAACATTCAGAAGCTGCGGTACATACAAAATAGTGCTGCTAGGATCCTGATGAGAGTGCGGAAATATGACCACATCACCCTAACTCTCAAATCCCTTCACTGGCTTCCTGTTCCACTCAGGATTGAATTCAAAATCTCCTTACTAACTCACCAGTGCCTCCATGGAAATGCCCCCGTCTACCTTAAAGAACTGCTCACCCCCAAATCCTCCACACGACACCTCCACTCCAAACAGGCTAACCTCTTCCAACCTCCAAGGACAAAGCTACGAACTATGGGAGATCGGGCTTTCTGCTCCGCTGCTCCCAGTCTGTGGAACGCTCTCCCTGACCACCTGAGGGCACCTGAGACTGTGGATGCTTTTAAAAAAGGCTTAAAAACCCTTCTTTTAAAAAAAAGCCTTTTTATAGATTTTTATAGATATGCATGCTGGTTCTAGCTATTGGGCTGTTTCTAGTTTTATATTTTATTTATTTTTATTATCTTTTATTATTATTATTATTACTATTTTCTTTTTCTTTTTTTAGCACTGTGGCACTTAGGGGTTGTTTGCTCAATGTAAAGTGCTTTTTACAAATAAAATCTATTATTATTGTTATTATTATTAGTAGGTTGACAAGTATACAGAAAAAAATGGTTACTCACTTTACACCAGTGGTTTATAAAGTTCTAATTTGGTCTTTAGGAATGTTTTGATCAATGCTGGCTCATCCTTAAAATGGCTTATGGCCGGGACAATATAAACTCTTTCCCATGTTTTTATTGGATGTTTAGTTACACACTGTTGGCACAACACAAAGGAAAACACCCATTGTGTTTACTGTGTTAGTTAAGAACTACTTTTATTGCCACTTAATCTTATCTACTTATTTACCCAACAGACCAGCAGCCCCCCCACATCAAAGAGGAAGAGGAGGAAGAGTTGATCACTCAAGCAGGAGAGTGTCTTCTAGGGCAGGAGGAGGCTGATCTCACCAAGTTTCCACTGACTGTTGTCTCTGTGAAGACTGAAGACCATGAAGACAAACCACCTGAGTCCTCACAGCTTCATCACAGTCCAAGTAAGCACAACATCCACATATCATCTACAAACCCCGTTTCCATATGAGTTGGGAAATTGTGTTAGATGTAAATATAAACGGAATACAATGATTTGCAAATCATTTTCAACCCATATTCAGTTGAATATGCTACAAAGACAACATATTTGACGTTCAAACTGATAAACTTTTTTTTTGTTGCAAATAATCATTAACTTTAGAATTTGATGCCAGCAACACGTGACAAAGAAGTTGGGAAAGGTGGCAATAAATACTGATAAAGTTGAGGAATGCTCATCAAACACTTATTTGGAACATCCCACAGGTGAACAGGCAAATTGGGAACAGGTGGGTGCCATGATTGGGTATAAAAGTAGCTTCCATGAAATGCTCAGTCATTCACAAACAAGGATGGGGCGAGGGTTGCCACTTTGTCAACAAATGCGTGAGCAAATTGTTGAACAGTTTAAGAAAAACCTTTCTCAACCAGCTATTGCAAGGAATTTAGGGATTTCACCATCTACGGTCCGTAATATCATCAAAGGGTTCAGAGAATCTGGAGAAATCACTGCACGTAAGAAGCTAATTCCGTGACCTTCGATCCCTCAGGCTGTACTGCATCAACGAGCGACATCAGTGTGTAAAGGATATCACCACATGGGCTCAGGAACACTTCAGAAACCCACAGTCAGTAACTACAGTTGGTCTTTACATCTGTAAGGGCAAGTTAAAACTCTCCTATGCAAGGCGAAAATCGTTTATCAACAACACCCAGAAACGCCGTCGGCTTCGCTGGGCCTGAGGTCATCTAAGATGGACTGATACAAAGTGGAAAAGTGTTCTGTGGTCTGACGAGTCCACATCTCAAATTGTTTTTGGAAATTGTGGACGTCTTGTCCTCTGGACCAAAGAGGAAAAGAACCATCCGGATTGTTATAGGCGCAAAGTTGAAAAGCCAGCATGTGTGATGGTATGGGGGTGTATTAGTGCCCAAGACATGGGTAACTTACACATCTGTGAAGGCGCCATTAATGCTGAAAGGTACATACAGGTTTTGGAGCAACATATGTTG
Source organism: Entelurus aequoreus (assembly GCF_033978785.1). Taxonomy (NCBI): domain Eukaryota; kingdom Metazoa; phylum Chordata; class Actinopteri; order Syngnathiformes; family Syngnathidae; genus Entelurus; species Entelurus aequoreus. The sequence goes on from NC_084753.1 coordinate 37,288,895, forward strand.
CCATCCAAGCGACGTTACCATGGACGCCCCTGCTTATTTCAGCAAGACAATGCCAAGCCACGTGTTACATCAACGTGGCTTCATAGTAAAAGAGTGCGGGTACTAGACTGGCCTGCCTGTAGTCCAGACCTGTCTCCCATTGAAAATGTGTGGCACATTATGAAGCCTAAAATACCACAACAGACTGTTGAACAACTTAAGCTGTACATCAAGCAAGAATGGGAAAGAATTCCACCTGAGAAGCTTAAAAAATGTGTCTCCTCAGTTCCCAAACGTTTACTGAGTGTTGTTAAAAGAAAAGGCCATGTAACACAGTGGTGAACATGCCCTTTTCCAACTACTTTGGCACGTGTTGCAGCCATGCAATTCTAAGTTAATTATTATTTGCAAAAAATAAATAAAGTTTATCAGTTTGAACATCAAATATGTTGTCTTTGTAGTGCATTCAATTGACTATGGGTTGAAAAGGATTTGCAAATCATTGTATTCTGTTTATATTTACATCCAACACAATTTCCCAACTCATATGGAAACAGGGTTTGTAATACAATGTCTGAGACACATGTTCATCCAGGTACCACAGTTATGACTAAAAGTGGACGTACTGTATACCATACCACACCATACCAACTTTATTTATAAAGCCCTTTAAAAACAACCACAGTTGAATAACAAAGGGCTGTACACCACAAAGAAATACAGGCAAACGACAGACTAAAAAATAACATTTAAAACAGAAGTAAAATACACATTGAAAAAGCAAATACAAATTACCCTAAGAACAATTTGTGAGATAAAAAGCAGTTAAAAAGTTAAAAACAGTTAAAAAAGTTAAAAACCGTTTAAAGGCCTACTGAAATGAATTTTTTTTATTTCAACGGGGATAGCAGATCTATTCTATGTGTCATACTTGATCATTTCGCGATATTGCCATATTTTTGCTGAAAGGATTTAGTATAGAACAACGACGATAAAGATTGCAACTTTTGGTATCTGATAAAAAAAAGGCTTGCACCTACCGGAAGTAGCGTGACGTAGTCAGTTGAACATATACGCAAAGTTCCCTATTGTTTACAATGATGGCCGCATGAAGTGAGAGAGATTCGGACCGAGAAAGCGACAATTTCCCCATTAATTTGAGCGAGGATGAAAGATTTGTGGATGAGTAAAGTGCAAGTGAAGGACTAGTGGGGAGTTGAAGCTATTCAGATACGGAAGATGCTGCGAGAGCCGAGGGTGACCTGATATTCAGCTGGGAATGACTACAATAGTAAATAAACACAAGACATATATATACTCTATTAGCCACAACACAACCAGGCTTATATTTAATATGCCACAAATTAATCCTGCATAAAAACACCTGCGTGTTTGTTATGCTAGCTCCTAGCTCCTCTGCTAGCTCCTAGCTCCATAGAACACGCCAATACAATTCAAACACCTGATCAACACACACAATCACTCAGCCCAAAAGACAGTTTACCTAACCCAAGGTTCATAAAGCTTATATATTTTTAAAAAGTTACGTACGTGACGCGCACATACGGTCAAGTTATCGAATGTTTAGCAGCCAAGGCTGCATACTCACGGTACCTGATATTCAGCTGGGAATGACTACAACAGTAAATAAACACAAGACATATATATACTCTATTAGCCACAACACAACCAGGCTTATATTTAATATGCCACAAATTAATCCTGCATAATAACACCTGCGTGTTTGTTATGCTAGCTCCTAGCTCCTCTGCTAGCTCCTAGCTCCATAGAACACGCCAATACAATTCAAACACCTGATCAACACACACAATCACTCAGCCCAAAAGACCGTTCACCTAACCCAAGGTTCATAAAGCTTATATATTTTTAAAAAGTTACGTACGTGACGCGCACGTACGGTACGGTACGTGTTATGCTAGCTCCTAGCTCCTCTGCTAGCTCCTAGCTCCATAGAACGCGCCAATACAATTCAAACACATGATCAACACACACAATCACTCAGCCCAAAAGACCGTTCACCTAACCCAAGGTTCATAAAGCTTATATATTTTAAAAAAGTTATGTACATACGCAAAAAAAAGCCAAAGCTGCATACTCACAGTAGCACGTCTGCGTCTTTGTCATCCAAATCAAAGTAATCCTGGTAAGAGTCTGTGTTGTCCCAGTTCTCTACAGGCGTCTGTGTATCCAAATCAAAATCCCTCCTGGTTAGAGTCTCTGTTATCCGAGTTCTTCCATCTTGACTGCATCTTTCGGGAATGTAAACAAAGAAGCGCCGGCTGTGTACTGTTGTGGCTGACTACGTTCGAAAAATACGTCCATTTCGCACCGACAACTTTCTTCTTTGCTTGCTTGGCTTCCTTCTCCATAATGCAATGAACATGATTGAAACAGATTCACGAACACAGATGTCCAGAATACTGTGGAATTATGAAATGAAAACAGAGCTTTTTCGTATCGGCTTCAATGTGGAAGGCATACCCGTGTTCGCCGGGCTACGTCACGCGCATACGTCATCCGCAGAGGCGTTTCGAACCGGAAGTTTAGCGGCAAATTTAAAATGTCACTTTATAAGTTAACCCGGCCGTATTGGCATGTGTTATAATGTTAAGATTTCATCATTGATATATAAACTATCAGACTGCGTGGTCGGTAGTAGTGGGTTTCAGTAGGCCTTTAAAGTCTCATGCTGGGTTAAAAGCCAGGGAATAAAAATGGGTTTTAAAAAGGGTCTTAAAAGTAGCTAAAGAAGGGGCCTGTCTCACAATGAGAGGGAGATCGTTCCAGAGTTTGAGACCCGCAACAGAGAAGACCCTGTCTCCTCTGAGCTTGCGCTTTGGTTTGGGTACCTCCAGGATCAGCTGATCAGCTGGCCTGAGGGACCGGGTGGGGGCATAGAGGTGGAGCAGCTCAGAGAGGTATGGTGGGGCAAGACCACGTAAGGATTTAAAAACGAGTAAGATTTTAAAATGGATTCTAAAAGACAGGCAGCCAGTGGAGTGCGGCTAAAACAGGAGTAATGTGCTCTCTTTTCCGGGCGAGAACCATGGACTCTGACTTGGAGGTGCTGATTCTCATTCCAGTCACTTCACACTCTGCTGTGAACCGATCAAGTGATAGCTGAAGATCCTGGCCAGATGAAACCATCAGGACCACATCATCTGCAAAAAGCAGAGACCTAATCCTGCAGCCACCAAACCAGATCCCCTCAGCGCCTTGACTGCGCCTAGAAATTCTGTCCATAAAAGTTATGAACAGAATCGGTGACAGAGGGCAGCCATGGCGGAGTCCAACCCTCACTGGAAACATGTCCGACTGACTGCCGGCAATGCGGACCAAGCTCTGACACTGATCATACAGGGAGCGGACCGCCACAATAAGACAGTCTGATACCCCATACTCTCTGAGCACTCCCCTCAGGACTTACCGAGGGACACGGTCAAATGCCTTCTGCAAGTCCACAAAGCACATGTAGACTGGTTGGGCAAACTCCAATGCACCCTCAAGGACCCTGCCGAGAGTGTAGAGCTGGTCACAGTTCCACGACCAGGACGAAAACCACACTGTTCCTCCTGAATCCGAGGTTCGACTATACGGCGTAGCCTCCTCTCCAGTACACCTGAATAGACCTTACAGGGAAAGCTGAGGAGTGTGATCCCACGATAGTTGGAACACACCCTCCGGTTCCCCTTCTTAAAGAGAGGAACCACCACCCCGGTCTGCCAATCCAGAAGTACCGCCCTCGATGTCCATGCGATGTTGCAGAGTTTTGTCAACCAAGACAGCCCCACAGCATCCAGAGCCTTGAGGAACTCCGGGCGGATCTCATCCACCCCCTGGGCCTTGCCACCGAAGAGCTTTTTAACAACCTCAGCCCCAGAAATAGGAGAGCCCACTACAGATTCCCCAGGAATTGCTTCCTCATAAGAAGACGTGTTGGTGGGATTAAGGAGGTCTTCGAAGTATTCCCTCCACACATTCCCAGCAGACCCTCACAATGCGTTTGGGCCTGCCAGGTCTGTCTGGCATTCTCCCCCACCATCGCAGCCAACTCAACATCAGGTGGTGATCGGTAGAAAGCTCCGCCCCTCTCTTCACCTGAGTGTCCAAAACATGAGGCCGCAAATCCGATGATACAACTACAAAGTCGATCATGGAACCACGGCCTAGGGCAGGGGTCGGCAACCTTTACCACTCAAAGAGCCATTTTGGCAAGTTTCACAAATTAAAGAAAATAATGGGAGCCACAAAAAAATGTTTTTAATTTAAAATGAGAAACACCGCATACAAAGCTTAAATTGCTTTGTGCTATGTTAACCAGGGGTCTCAGACACACGCACCGGCACGCACTTTAATATGGAAATTTGATGTTAGTACGGCCCGCAAGTTTTGAATGAATGGCGCTTGATAGCGTCATACTTGCCAACCCTCTCATTGTTTCCGGGAGACTCCCGAATATCAGGGCGTGATGGCACTGCTTTTGGCGCCCTCTACAGCCTGCCCAAACAGTGTACCTGCTCGACCACATGTAGAATGCAGCTTCAGCTTGCTCACGTAAGTGACAACAAGGCGTACTAGGTCAGCAGCCACACAGCTTGCACTGACAGTGGACGTATAAAACAACTTTAACACTGTTACGTTACAAATATGCGCCACACTTTGAACCCACACCAAAAAAGAATGACAAACACATTTCTGGAGAACATCTGCACTGTAACACAACATAAACCCAACACAACAAATACCCAGAATCCCATGCAGCACTAACTCTTCCGCTCAACCGACGCACGGAGGGGGGGGGATTGATGTGTGGGGGGGTTTGGTGGTAGCGGGGGTGTATAATCTAGACCGGAAGAGTTAGGGCTGCATGGGATTCTGGGTATTGGTTGTGTTGTGTTTATGTTGTGTTACGGTGGGATGTTCTCCAGAAATGTGTTTTTCATTCTTTTTTGGTGTGGGTTCACAGTGTGTCGCATATTTGTAACGTAACAGTGTTAAAGTTGTTTTATACGGCTACCGTCCGTGTAAGCTGTGTGGCTGATGACTAAGTATGCTTTGCTGTCTCCTATGTGTGCAAGTAAAAGCTACATACAATATGTGGCCGGGCTGGCACGCTGCTTGTAAACGCTATAGAGGACAATTACTGCATTGCAATTAGGGCACGCCCTTAATTTAGTAATTAGAGTGAAAATAGGATTATATTTGCCCTGGGAGTTATCTAGGAGAGGCACTGAGATCCATAAGTCTCCTGGGAAAATCGGGGAGGTCGGCAAGTATGCAGCTGAGCCGCATCAGAGGCTCCGGAGCCGCGGGTTGCTGACCCCTGGCCTAGGGTGTCTTGGTGCCAAGTGCACATATGGACATCCTTATGCTTGAACATGGTGTTTCTTATGGACATCTATTATGGGCTATGTTATGGTGTGGTGAAAGTATCCTCTGCATTTGACCCATCCCCATGTTCAACCCCTGTGAGGTGAGGGGAGCAGTGAGCAGCAGCGATGGCCACGCTCCGGAATCATTTGGTGATTTAACCCCCAATTCCAACCCTTGATGCTGAGTGGAGGGAGGAAATGGTTCCTATTTTTATAGTCCTTGGTATGACTGGGCCGGCCGGGGTTTGAACTCACGACCATCCAGTCTCAGGGCGGACACTAACCACAAGGCCACTTGATACTTGATAAAAAACTGAATTTTTCAAAATATTTTTTTTCTGTCTTGTCTTGTTTGTATGCAAGGTTTTACTGCTGTGTTTATTTTAATTTTATAACTTGTTATGTTGGTTATGTAATTCACGTATGTACAGTGTGATTATAACATCTTGAATGTCAACATGGTGACTGATGAGACCCTCTTGGACATCATCAGAACATACACCGGTGCAGGACAATATCTCATGTGACTGAGCAAAGTTCGACTTTTCTAAAGCATGCGTTTGTCTTCTTGTGTCCTGCAGATGTCTGTGAAGAACATATTCTCCCTGAGCAGCAGGAGTGGACCTCCAGGATAGAGCAGGAGGAGCCGCAGCCCCCCTATATTAAAGAGGAGGAAGACCTAAAGCCGCCACACATCAAAGATGAAGAGGAGGAGTCGCAGCCCCACCACCATAACAAGGAAAAAGAGGAACACAGCGACGATCTTAAAGGACTGGAGGAGGTTGATGTCACCAAGATGCCAGTGACTGGTGTCCCTGTGAAGAGTGAAGGCGATGAGGTCAAAGGTGAAAGTGAGGAGAAGAGAGAGGCGGAGCCTCCAAGCAGCAGCTCAACTCAACACATGACAACAGAAGCTGATGGAGACCACTGTGGAGGATCACAAGCAGACAAGCTCTTAGCTCCACTATCAGATAGTGAGGACACAACGTCACACTCTCCTGACACTGATGATGAAGACTCTAAAGATGATAAGACATGTCACACTGACAACACACACTTCACATGCTATCTCTGTGACAAAACCTTTAGTAATTGCTATCGGGAAATACACATGAGAAAGCACACAGGGGAGAGACCTTTTTCCTGTTCAAAATGTGGTAAAAGCTTTCAACGAAACGACATGTTGAAAGACCACATGAGAACACACACTGGAGATAAACCTTTTTCCTGCTCAGAATGTGGTAAAAGTTTTGTAAAAAGTAGCCATTTGAAAGTGCACATGAGAATACACACTGGAGAAAAACTTACAAAAGATAAGACACGTCACACTGACAATACACGCTTTAAATGTTCTCACTGTGACAAAACCTTTAGATACCGTAGTGTTCTAATAAGACACGTGCGAAAACACACTGGTGAAAAACCTTTTTCCTGCTCAGAATGTGGTAAAGGTTTTGCACAACGTGTCGCTTTGAAAGTGCACATGAGAATACACACTGGAGAAAAACCTTTTTCCTGCTCAGAATGTGGTAAAGGTTTTGCACGACGTATCGCTTTGAACGTGCACATGAGTATACACACTGGAGAAAAACCTTTTTTCTGCTCAGAATGTGGTAAAGGTTTTGCACAACGTAGCTCTTTGAAAGGACACAAGAGAATACACACTGGAGAAAAACCTTTTTCCTGCTCAGAATGTGGTAAAGGTTTTGCACGACGTAGCTCTTTGAAAGTACACAAGAGAATACACACTGGAGAAAAACTCAATAGCTGTTCAATCTGTGGTAAAACCTTTGCAGAAAAAAGCCATTTAAAAGTACACATGACAACACACACTGGAGAAAAACCTTTTTCCTGCTCAGAATGTGGTAAAGGTTTTGCACAACGTGTCTCTTTGAAACGGCACATGAGAATACACACTGGAGAAAAACCTTTTTCCTGCTCAGAATGTGGTAAAGGTTTTGCACAACGTAGCTCTTTGAAAGGACACAAGAGAATACACACTGGAGAAAAACCTTTTTCCTGCTCAGAATGTGGTAAAGGTTTTGCACGACATAGCTCTTTGGAAGGACACAAGAGAATACACACTGGAGAAAAACTCAATACCTGTTCAATCTGTGGTAAAACCTTTTCAGAAAAAAGGCATTTAAAAGCACACATGACAACACACACTGGAGAAAAACCTTTTTCCTGTTCAGTATGTGGTAGACATTTCGCCCGGAAACGATATTTGGATGAACACATGCAACGACACACTGGAGAGAGAACAGTTTCCTGCTCAGAATGTGGTAAAGTTTTTATACACTTATGTCAATTAACAGTCCACATGAGAACACACACTGGAGAGAAAGTGTTTAGTTGCAGTGTGTGTAATGAAAGATTTTCTTATGAGAAGCAATGTAAGAAACACAAGTGTGCTGGTGAGAACAGCAGCAGCAAATGAAGATGCAGGATTTGAAATAAACTGTCAAAACTTTGTTAAATTTGACTTTCTAACAACATCAGCACATGTAACATATAATGACTGTCTCAGAATCCTGCTCGGAAAGCCCATTTAAACTGATGTTTAAAGGCCTACTGAAAGCCACTACTACCGACCACGCAGTCTGATAGTTTGAATATCAATGATGAAATCTTAACATTGCAACACATGCCAATACGGCCGGGTTAACTTATAAAGTGCAATTTTAAATTTTCCGCTAAACTTCCGGTTGAAAAAGCCTTTGGAGGATGACGTATGCGCGTGACGTAGCCAGGGGTACAGAGGTATGCCTTCCCCATTGAATACAATACAAAAAAGCTCTGTTTTCATTTCATAATTCCACAGTATTCTGGACATCTGTCTTGGTGAATCTTTTGCAATTTGTTTAATGAACGATGGAGACTGCAAAGAAGAACGTTGTAGGTGGGATCGGTGTATAGCGGCTGGCTGTAGCAACACAACAAGAAGGACTTTGAGGATAGCAGACACGCTAGCCGAACGACCTCACCTTGACTTCCTCCGTCTCCGGGCCGCCAACCGCATCAATGATCGGGTGAAGTCCTTCGTCGTACCGTCGATCGCTGGAACGCAGGTGAGCACGGGTGTTGATGAGCAGATGAGAGCTGGCGTAGGTGCAGAGCTAATGTTTTTATCATAGCTCTGTGAGGTCCGGTTGCTAAGTTGCTAAGTTAGCCTTAGCGTCGTTAGCAACAGCATTGTTAAGCTTTGCCAGGCTGATAATTATTAACCGTGTAGTTACATGTCCATGGTTTAATAGTATTGTTGATCTTCTGTCTATCCTTCCAGTCAGGGATTTATTTATTTTGTTTCTATCTGCTTTTGAGACAGATGCTATCACGTTAGCTCATGCTAAAGAGCTTCGTCGATGTATTGTCGTGGAGATAAAAGTCACTGTGAATGTCCATTTCGCGTTCTTGACTCTCATTTTCAAGAGGATATAGTATCCCAGGTGGTTTAAAATACAAATCCGTGAGCCACAATAGAAAAAGGAGAGAGTGTGGAATCCAATGAGTCAGCTTGTACCTAAGTTACGGTCAGAGTGAAAAAAGATATGTATTTCACTGCATTCTAGTCCGTCACTCTAACGTTCTTCATCCACAAATCTTTAATCCTCGCTCAAATTAATGGGGTAATCGTCGCTTTCTCGGTCCGAATAGCTCTAGCTGCGTTGAAAACAATAGGAAAATATGAGGAAGTAAACAACTGACAACGTCACGCTACTTCCGGTACAGGCAAGGTTTTTTTTAATCAGAGACCAAAAGTAGCGAACTTTATCGACGTTGTTCTATACTAAATCCTCTCAGCAAAAATATGGCAATATCGCAAAATGATCAAGTATGACACATAGAATGGATCTGCTATCCCCGTTTGAATAAAAAAAAATCATTTCAAAATGTATATGTAGACTGCAGGGGTCCAAGAATGATCTTATTATACAGATAACCAATCCTAGGTGTAATTCTGTTAGGTACCAATCCTGTATATGGAAACACTGGTATCTGTGCCTTTTATAGAATGTGTAGACGCATTTGTAAAGTATATATACACTACCGTTCAAAAGTTTAGGGTCACATTGAAATGTCCTTATTTTTGAAGTAAAAGCACTGTACTTTTCAATGAAGATAACTTTAAACTAGTCTTAACTTTAAAGAAATACACTCTATACATTGCTAATGTGGTAAATGACTATTCTAGCTGAAAATGTCTGGTTTTTGGTGCAATATCTACATAGGTGTATAGAGGCCCATTTCCAGCAACTATCACTCCAGTGTTCTAATGGTACAATGTGTTTGCTCATTGGCTCAGAAGGCTAATTGATGATTAGAAAACCCTTGTGCAATCATGTTCACACATCTGAAAACAGTTTAGCTCGTTACAGAAGCTACAAAACTGACCTTCCTTTGAGCAGATTGAGTTTCTGGAGCATCACATTTGTGGGGTCAATTAAAGGCTCAAAATGGCCAGAAAAAGAGAACTTTCATCTGAAACTCGACAGTCTATTCTTGTTCTTAGAAATGAAGGCTATTCCACAAAATTGTTTGGGTAACCCCAAAATTTTGAACGGTAGTGTATATATATATATATATATATATATATATATATATATATATATATATTAGGGCTGCAACTAACGATTAATTTGATAATCGATTAATCTGTCTATTATTACTTTGATTAATCGATTAATAATCGGATAAAAGAGACAAACTACATTTCTATCCTATCCAGTATTTTATTGGGAAAAAAACAGCATACTGGCACCATACTTTTTTTGATTATTGTTTCTCAGCTGTTTGTAAATGTTGCAGTTTATAAATAAAGGTTTATTAAAAAAATAAATTAAAAAAACACAACAAAAAAACTCTGCGCATGCGCATAGCATAGATCCAACGAATCGATGACTAAATTAATCGGCAACTATTTTAATAATCGATTTTAATCGATTTAATCGATTAGTTGTTGCAGCCCTAATATATATACAGCAGCTGACAGGCTCCAGCAACCCCCGTGACCCCGAAAGGGACAAGCGGTAGAAAAATGGATGAATGGATATATATATATTAATATATATATATATATATATATATATATATATATATATATATATATATATATATATATATATATATATATATTTTTTTTTATTTTTATTTTTTTTATTTATTTTTTTTATTGCGACTTTTATTCATTTATTAGATGTCTTGTACTGAATATGCACAAGCACTGTTTTTTAATATTATGTGATAATGCCTTTTGTACTGTATTTTGTTTAGTTTATTTCCCGTATGTGATTGTATGTCGACTTGGACATTAGAGTCTGCAATTAATTTTCATTGATTGATATAACGTGTGACATCATTGTTGTGTGTTTAACACAATCTTGTTAATATGATTCTAACATTTACAGATTAGATATATAATTAAATTAGTGCTTTTTACAGTCAAGTATATGCAGTAATATACAACATTGTACTTTTATTCAAAAATAAACGCAACGATTTGACTGAAAAGGTGAGAATAAACAGTACAAAAGATATACAATAAAACATTCTTTGTGTGTATTGATATTCCTAATTCATCTTTATACTCATTCATAATAGTGTTTTTATGTAGTTTTTTTTAAAGATATGGAATTGTTACATATTTTTTTATTTCTAATCGTAAATGATTCCATAGATGAACTCCTCTATATGATATACATATTTGTTTTACATGTGTTCATACCTTTGCTTTTGAGTACACATAAATCCCTCTTCGTTCATATTTACTGGTTCACATCTGAAAAATATATACAGTAGCTGAAAGAAGATGGAAGAATTATTTCTGGAAGGTTATGATTGATGGATTTGTTTTTGAGAATCTTCATTTGTGAATAAATAAAAAACTACCAGTGACAATTATTGTGTTTAAAACATTCTCATATTGTTTTCACTTTCTTATAATCCCCAAAATATACATTTCAGAAAACATGGGCACGTTTTTCGAATGTTAGGGACATGCCAATAACGTACATCATCCCACAGAACTTGACTTTATATGCATTCATCAAATAAATGTATGGTTGATTCTATGTCCCCATCACAGAAAGTGTCGTCTTCAATCGCAACAAGTCTTAAAAACATGTTTAAAGAGTACATTCCTGTTTTTCAAATGAACTTTGTTTGCCTTTCGACAAATGGAAGTTTTAGGCAATTTGTATAATTATTTTTGATTTTGTTCCAGAGAAAATAGGAATCGAGTTAGAATTTGATCTAAAAGGGAAAAAAGACTTTAGCAAAGAATTGTCAAATGTTAGAGTTGGAAAGTTTGACGTGTGTTATATTGTGGTCACCCACCAAAAGCCCACAGAGTTCTCCAGTCAGCTGTCTGAAAAAGATGATCTGCTGTATTTAGAATATTTCAAAGTAAAGCCTTCATCATTTTTAAAAAAATTAGTTTTGGTCTATTAACAATAACATCTTTATTAAATAAAATACCTCTATAACTTACTTATAAAGTAAAAGTCACAAAAGCACTCGTCACGGGATTTCCCAAATGCTGTCCTATGGCCGACACCACATAGTAAAGTACAGTGGGTGGCGGTATGAACCCAAGAGTAACAACAACAATGATAAATAAAGTTGCCTGGTTTTCTCGCGAGATTTGACAGCACTGCGCGTGAAAGGAAAAGACCAAGAAACGGCAAGATGGCGTTCGACGGAGAAGACTTATTGTGGTTATGATAGTACTTTGTTCTTAATCCGTACGTACATGTACACATATATGCTGTTTAATAGTGCAAACTTCGTTAATATTTGTTTGTGTCGGATAAATTAGTCCGAGCGCACTTTGACGCTCCTCGTGTTAGCTTAGCTTAGCGTGCTAGTTAGCTTATCGTGTTAGCTGCTAACAAAGAGAGGCGGAAGTGATCAAAACACATCGCTAAGCAGAGATCAAGTGTGAGTGTAAAGTGTTGTGATTGTGTGAAAATGTGCGAAAGAACGATAGCAGAGTACGAGGAGGAACTACTGGACGCTGTTTTCGAAGAATATGAAGTTTTGTCACAAAGAACAGGTTTGTTTACTTACACTATATTGCCAAAAGTATTTGGCCACCTGCCTTTACTCACATATGAACTTCATCATCATTTCTTTGTATTCCTTTCATGAAAATGCATACATACGCACTTTCATTGTTTGTTGTTTCTTATACATTTCCATGATCAGAAAGGAGCAGATGGAAGAATACTATTCTTATATTCATCTGCCCCCTTTTTAACACAAATTATTTTAGATGACTTTATGACTGTTCCCTCCACCAACACCCGAACTCCAACATACTTTTTGTATTTCGTTTAAGCATTTTCACAATGACACGTCCAATCAAAATCAAAAATCCGTTTGATATAATTCCAGTTGTCTCTTTTTGTAACTCTTTTTAAAGGCCTACTGAAAGCCACTACTACCGACCACGCAGTCTGATAGTTTATATATCAATGATGAAATCTTAACATTGCAACACATGCCAATACGGCCGGGTTAACTTATAAAGTGCAATTTTAAATTTCCCGCTAAACTTCCGGTTGAAAACGTCTATGTATGATGACGTATGCGCGTGACGTCACCAGTTAAACGGAAGTATTGGTACACCATTGAATCCAATACAAAAAAGCTCTGTTTTCATCTCAAAATTCCACAATATTCTGGACATCTGTGTTGGTGAATCTCTTGCAATTTGTTTAATGAACAATGGAGACTGCAAAGAAGAAAGTTGTAGGTGGGATTAGGCAGCAACACAACCAGGAGGACTTTGACTTGGATAGCAGACGCGCTAGCCGACGCTAGCCTCCGACCGCACGGATGATCGGGTGAAGTCCTTCGTCCTTTCGTCGATCGCTGGAACGCAGGTGAGCACGGGTGTTGATGAGCAGATGAGGGCTGGCGCGCTAATGTTTTTATCATAGCTCTGTGAGGTCCCGTTGCTAAGTTAGCTTCAACGGCGTCATTAGCAACAGCATTTTTAAGCTTCGCCAAGCTGGAAAGCATTAACCGTGTATTTACATGTTCATGGTTTAATAGTATTGTTGATTTTCTGTCTATCCTTCCAGTCGGGGATTTATTTATTTTGTTTCTATCTGCATTTGAGCCCGATGCTATCACGTTAGCTCCGTAGCTAAAGTGTTTCGCCGATGTATTGTCGTGGAGATAAAAGTCACTGTGAATGTCCATTTCGCGTTCTCGGCTCTCCTTTTCAAGAGGATATAGTATCCGAGGTGGTTTAAAATACAAATCCGTGATCCACAATAGAAAAAGGAGAAAGTGTGGAATCCAATAAACCCTTGTACCTAAGTTACGGTCAGAGCGAAAAAAAAATACGTCCTGCACTGCACTGTAGTCCTTCACTCTCACTTTCCTCATCCACGAATCTTTCATCCTCGCTCAAATTAATGGAGTAATCGTCGCTTTCTCGGTCCGAATCGCTCTCGCTGCATTGTAAACAATGGGGAAATGTGAGAAGCCTTTCAACAGGTGACGTCACGCTACTTCCGGTACAGGCAAGGCTTTTTTTTATCAGCGAGCAAAAGTTGCGAACTTTATCGTCAATGTTCTCTACTAAATCCTTTCAGCAAAAATATGGCAATATCGCAAAATGATCAAGTATGACACATAGAATGGATCTGCTATCCCCGTTTAAATAAAAAAAAATCATTTCAGTAGGCCTTTAAATTCAAATATATGCTTGCAACTTTTTAAGTCTTTCTCTAGAGAATTCCATTAGAGATGTCAGATAATATCGGACTTCCGATATTATCGGCCGATAAATGCTTTAAAATGTAATATCGGAAATTATCGGTATCGGTTTCAAAAAGTAAAATTTATGACTTTTTAAAACGCCGCTGTGTACACGGACGTAGGGAGAAGTACAGAGCGCCAATAAACCGTGAAGGCACTGCCTTTGCGTGCCGTCCCAGTCACATAATATCTACGGCTTTTCACACACACAAGTGAATGCAAGTCATATTTGGTCAGCAGCCATACAGGTCACACTGAGGGTGGGCGTACAAACAACTTTAACACTGCTACAAATATGCGCCACGCTGTGAACCCACACCAAACAAGAATGACAAACACATTTTGGGAGAAAGGCAGCACGGAAGTAGAGTGGTTAGTGCATCTGCCTCACAATACGAAGGTCTTGAGTAGTCCTGAGTTCAATCCCAGGCTCGGGATCTTTCTTTGTGGAGTTTGCATGTCCTCCCCGTGATTGCGTGGGTTCCCTCCGGGTACTCCGGCTTCCTCCCACCTCCAAAGACATGCACCTGGGTATAAGTTGATTGGCAACACTAAATGTGAATGTGAGTGTGAATGTTGTCCGTTTATCTGTGTTGGCCCTGTGATGAGGTGGCGACTTGTCCAGGATGTACCCCGCCTTCTGCCCGAGTGCAGCTGAGATAGGCTCCAGCATCCCCCGCGACCTCGAAAGGGACAAGCGGTAGAAAATGGATGGATGGATGGATTTTGGGAGAACATCCGCACCGTAACACAACATAAACACAACAGAACAAATACCCAGAACCCCCTTGTAGCACTAACTCTTCCGGGACGCTACAATATACACCCCGCTACCTCCTACCCTCTATTTATTCAGGAGTTCCCTAGTTAACATCACTGAGGCTGCCTCTAAAGGGAGTGGTCACGCACAATACGTGATTATTCAGAACAGAATGTGCTGGGGGCCTTGGGATTTCGCCTTGTCTTTGCTTTGTCTGCGTGCTGTCGTCTTATCTTCGTTGAGGTACTTGAAGTCTGTCCTTGCATCTTGTAATCTTCCACTTGCAGTGGAAGATAACAAGTTGTGTGCCTTTGCACAGATAGAAAAGTACAACTTGAGAACAATAGATAATAACTATAGCAACGGCCTTTAAGCATAAGAGTTGTGTGAAACAACTGCTCTAGTTGGAGCTTCGCTTCTTAAAAGTCACCACTGTCCTCCTAATATTTGCATATTTTGTAGATCTCTGTCCGCAGGGATAGCTGGGATACATTAAAGTTACGTCCACATCACAGACATGCTGACAACGCTCCAGAGCAGGGGTCACCAACGCGGTGCCCGCGGGCACCAGGTCGCCCGTAAGGACCAGATGAGTCGCCCGCGGGCCTGTTCTAAAAAAAAAAAAAAAAAAAAATTTAAATTAAATCTACATAGAAAAAACACAAGATACACTTTCAATCCGTGCATCAACCCAAACAACCTCCCCCATGCACACTCATCCACACCCACTCACACAAAAGAGGTTATTTCTTTCTGCTACCAATATTCTGGTTCCCACAACATAGACAACACATCTGCAAGGGACACAGTCCCTGAAGCACACATGATTGTATAGGCTGCTGGTCCACTAACATTTTCATTAATTACTATTTTTTATGTAATTATTTTTATATTGTTTTACTTTCTTTTTTATCCAAGAAAATGTTTTTTATTTATTTATCTTATTTTATTTTATTTTTTAAAAAAGGGCCTTATCTTCAACAGACCAGGTTGTCAATGAAATTAGATTTGTTTAAAGGGTTTTTTAAACCAGGCCCAGTCCAGATAATGTCCAAGTCGGACTCAGCAACACACACCTTCATTCATGTACACAGAAAAAAATTACACAACAGATTGCATATAATTTATAAACAAAATTACATTTTCAAAATAAGCATTTATGTACAGTCCAGATTATGTCCAGGTCACTCAAATTAGGGAACACAACAACAGATATCATATAATCTATAAACATAATTATACTTTCAAAATAAGCCTTTGAGGACTTCTCATCTTTTTTTTAATGTTTTTTGGCATCATTATCGTTTTCAACCATGTAACTTTCTAAAGTTAGAAAATACTGAATAAATGTTTTAAAGAAAGTAATACTAAGTGAATATCTGTTTTAGGCCTTAAAAATAAACATTTTACTGAGTACTATAATTAAATTGACTAAATCATGATTGTCAATGAACTCTCCTAAAATAACAGAAACCACATTAAGCTTCATAAACAAACCAATCCTTAAACACATTTTTTCAACTTCCACCCAAAACAAAGACACAATATGACAATACCAAAACAAATGCAGGGTGGATTCAGGCTCCTGACAACAAAATCGGCAATCATCTGACTCTGTCATATTCCATAATTTTAACATTTTCCCTGTGGGTAAGAAGTTATAAATAATTTTAATTTGAAAATAACGATTTTGCACATCGATAGTGGTTTTATAGATTAGTTTGAATATGGCATCCCATGGCAACGGGCAGTCAAAAAAGTCCTCCCATTTTCCATTTATGTTGTATGAGGCAGCCTTCAAAGATTTCTTTATTAAATAAAAATTATATATTTTTCTATTTATTTTAGTTCCTTTTTGCCAACTAGAATTTCTTATTAGAGGTTTACAAACTAATAATTTAGTAGTTCCATAATTAATTATTTGTTTCCATCTTTTCCCAATTACTCCAGTTAGTTGATAAAATGAAAAGCTTGAGCAAGCATCACCATACATAGCTCTGAATTCATCATACTTCATAATTTTACCATTCTCATTGATAATATCATTGACAAAAATGATTCCTCTTTCAAACATATTTTTCCAAAAGAAAGGCTTTCCATCTATTACAATATTAGAGTTCATCCATATTAACTGCTGCAAAATATCGTCTCTTTTTTCTGGCACATAAAATTGAAAACACCACTATGAGTGGATTGTTTCCTTTATGAACCCCGCCATGTTTCCCAGCAGACTCTCTGGGAGGGGATCACTTGTAAAAAAGGATACAATTTCTTTTGATACAGTACATGTTTTTTGTCCAACAGGACATTTGTGTACCACTCAATGTTTAAATACATCTTTGGAACAATTGATGCTTTTAAAGACAGACACATAGCTTCAAGGTTGAGAAGTTTCAGGCCCCCATATTCATACTCTTTGTACAAAACCTTTCTTTTAATCTTTTCTGGTTTGCCGTTCCAGACAAAATCGAAGACCCTCCGCTCATAAATCTTAAAAAAGTTTTGTGATGGAGCTGGTAATGACAAAAACAAATAAATAAATTGAGGAATAATTAACGAGTTGGCAATAGACATTTTACCATACAAGGTTAGGGATTTCCCTTTCCATAATTGCATAATTTTGTCCAGCTTTCTTAGTCGATTATCATAATTTACTGAGCCTAGATCTTCCAGATTTTCTGGGACAACAACACCAAGTATGTCAACTGGTCCATCTGTCCACAAAACAGGCACTTTGCATTCCATTCGAAAGGACGTTCCCTTTAGATTTCCGATCCTTAACATTTTACATTTATCATAATTAAGCTTAAGGCCAGATTGCTGTGAAAATATGTCCAAAAGATTAAGAAGGTTCCGCAAACAATGAGGAAAAATCTTATCTTTGTGAATCAGCCTTTTCTGACATGAACTTCATCAAGAACAAACACAGAACACGCCTCACTGATGCACATCTGCAAGACTCACTCAGAGTTGCAGTGTCAAGTTACACACCAGAGTACAACACACTAGTTAACAGCATGCAATGCCAGGCTTCCCACTAACTGACAAAGAAACAGATAACAGATTTGGTGTCCAGTTCAAAGTGTGACATGATTTAAAAATTTGAGAGTTTACTTTTGTATTTTACATGAGTTATTATTTGTACAAACATGGTGCAAAGTAATTCATGATTTGTTAAAAAATGTTAGTGGCTAGCTAGTTAAAATGGGATATTGTGATTTCACAAGACTGTCTTAGAAGTGATCATTTGAAAATGTTCAATTTGAAAAATGTGCACTTAGAGAAAATATAAAAATAAAGTGTTGCATATTGATATTTATCTGTTTCTATATATATTTATTGTGAGAAATCATTAAGATGATCAGTGTTTCCACAAAGATATATATCATTAATTATTAATAATAACAGAGTTAAAGGTAAATTGAGCAAATTGGCTACTTCTGGCAATTTATTTAAGTGTGTATCTAACTGGTAGCCCTTCGCATTAATCAGTACCCAAGAAGTAGCCCTTGGTTTCAAAAAGGTTGGTGACCCCTGCTCCAGAGAATGGCATGTGTCTTGTTTCGGCACCGCTGTTTTCGGTGATCCAAGTCTTTTTGCGAAGGCTGACTTTATGGTGCAATATTAGTCAACAAGGCAAACATAGCAGGCTGCATATATTCATACTATAACTACCTGCCGGTGGTAATGTTTTATGTATGTGTGGTTTTGATTTGACTTGTAATTTTGTCTGGGGAAGCATGGAGAGAAAAGTGTTTGCATTGGAGGTAAAACCTGTTCAAATTGTGCTGTTTGTTAGCGTAAGATTGGCAATAAAAGTTAAAAATAGTGTCAGTGTTTGTGTGACTTCTTCTGGAGGCTACAATACATATTATTTCTTAAATTTGTATTCACGTAAAAAAATATGTTTTTTTCAAGCTGTGGCGGCTATGATTTTGCCGTGGCGGTGCGCCACATTCAGTTACATGAAGGAGAAACCCTGATGCACAGCTTTGTTTGATGTTTTTCATAAAAACAATGCAGTTTCAGACACAATATTTACGAGAGGTTGATGTTTGTAACAATGTGTAGGAGAAAGTAAAGAAATATCCCTTTC
Source organism: Entelurus aequoreus (assembly GCF_033978785.1). Lineage (NCBI taxonomy): Eukaryota > Metazoa > Chordata > Actinopteri > Syngnathiformes > Syngnathidae > Entelurus > Entelurus aequoreus. The sequence goes on from NC_084753.1 coordinate 37,307,895, forward strand.
TTTGTTGATGAGCATGAGTAGGTGGCGGTGGGGGTGCGACCTTCTCTCATGACTGATCTGGAGGATGACTGTGAAAAAATGATATTCCGCTCCGTTTGTAAAAATGTGTATCAACATGTGTATACAAAACTCACACGGTCACCGTGACTTATATTGACTACATTGTAGTCAATATAATTTATAGTTTCATGGCTAATTTCACTTCCTGATTCTGACCCACATGCATCAATAAGTGAAAGTAAACATGTATTGTCAATCATCTTTCAATAAGTAAAGTAGTCAACACTTGATTTATGAAAAGAACATAAAGGTGACTGACTTTCCTTCAGCGTGTCGTAGATGGTCTCCAAGTGAATGGGAGCTGTGCTCTAAAGAGGAATTGTTGATGGAGATACTCCATAAAAACACCACATAGTAAAATATGTTTTGGTAAGAGTTCATTTTGGCCCAGCCATCAAAACCTCTTAAAAGAGGAGAAACCGGTTTGATTTTATTACAAAAAGAAGTTATAAATGTTTTTAACCATTTTTGAGATTTTTTTTTCATGCTATTTAACTAATGGTTAGGACTATACCATTACAAGGTTAAAGTTAGAGGTAAGGCGTGTAGTAACACCGAAGGAAATTTGATTTGTCCCCCCTGCCCCTACCTGTGCACTCCTCATTTGAATGTCTTGCATTTAAATGCAAACCCCCTTTCTCCATGACAATACTCCTGATCTACCGACCTCCCAAACCAAACTCTGCTTTCATCCCAGAGATACATGACCTTCTCACCACACTCTGCACAACCTCAGCCAATATTGTAATACTTGGAGATATTAACATTCATGTCAACACCCCCTCCTGCCACTCTGCTGCTGAGTTCCTGCATCTTTTAGATTGCCTCAACCTGACACAACATGTTGATGTTCCAACACACACCAGGGGCCACACTCTCGACCTGGTCATTACCAACTCTGTCCCCATCAGCAACCTCTTGGTGTATGACCTGGGTGTGTCTGACCACAAGGCCATTTCAATGGAGCTGCTTTTCATGTCCCCCCTTGAAAATCCCAAACGCCAAATCAGTTTCAGGAATATAAAAAACATTAACCCGGACACCCTGGCCGTTGACCTTCAGCATCTCTCCTCTGTCAACTTCCCATCAGTCACTGAGTCAGTAGACTTCTACAACACTTCGCGGAGCAGCCTCCTAGACCTCCATGCCCCTGTCAAAATCCGAACAGTCACCTTCATGCGTTCAGCCCCCTGGTACACAGACGAGCTGCTGAAAATGAAGAGAGCGGGGCGTGTCTTTGAACGGCGTTTCATGGACTCAGGACTCACTGTTCACAAAATAGCCTATCGAGAACACCAGAAGGCCTATTCAAAGTGCCTCAGTGATACACGGTCCCGGTTCTACTCCAATATAATCAAAAATAGCCCTGGAAACTCCAAGCAACTTTTCTCCACCATAAATCATCTCCTCAAACCCCAAACTCACCTACACTCGGACACCACACAGAAGCAATGCAACAATTTCATCTCTTTCTTCAGGACTAAAGTAGAAAACATCCGCTCCTCTCTCTCCACCCCCCCTGGCCCCCCTGTCCCAACTGTCAACCCTCAGCCTGGGACCACCCAGCCTCTTTGCTGCTTCACAGACATCACGCAGAGAGAGGTTGAGGGTATCATGAGGAAGATGAAACCCTCCACCTGTATCCTGGACCCCTTTCCCTCAGCCCTGGTAAAAACGCACACCCCTGCCATAAGTCCTTTGATCACCAAAATCATTAACCACTCCCTCCAGGCTGGTCAGGTCCCCACTGTCCTGTAAACTGCAGTCATCAAACCACTCTTCAAAAAGCCCAGTCTAGACCCAGAAGTGCTGGCCAACTACCGACCGATCTCCAATGTTCCATTCCTCTCAAAGGTGCTGGAAAAGGTAGTTGCTGCCCAACTTCATGATCATCTTAAAACCAACAACATTTATGAAAAGTTCCAGTCTGGCACGGAGACTGCTCTGGTCAGGGTCACCAATGACTGCTGATGCCATCTCTTCTCATCCTCCTTGGCCTCACTGCAGCATTCGACACTGTTGATCACCGCATCCTCCTACACCGCCTACACTCCACCATTGGACTCTCTGACACTGCCCTAAACTGGTTCACGTCCTACCTCACCAAAAGAACAGAGTTCGTCTCTCTGGGAGAGGCAACGTCGGACACACTCTCTGTCACCTGTGGTGTCCCTCAAGGATCAGTCCTCGGCACCACCCTTTTCACATTCTACATGCTCCCCCTTGGCCGTGGCATCAGCCAGCACGGAATATCATTCCACTGCTATGCTGATGACACTCAACTCTACCTGAAAACAAACCCAACCCCCTCTGCAGCCCTGCCATCATCCACACTTACCAACTGCCTGGAGGAGATAAAGGCGTGGATGAAACACAATTTTCTTCGACTAAACAGCTCCAAAACTGAAGCTATTCTAGTCGGCACTCCACATCAGACTCAGTCATACACCATCGCCAGCATCACCTTCTCCGGCCACGACATTCACCTCTCATCCTCAGTCACTAATCTGGGTGTTAAAATGGACCCTCACCTGACCTTTGAGGCTCATATAAAACAACTGTGCAAGACCTCCTTCTACCACCTCAGGAACATTGCGAAACTCCGCCCCTCACTCACTCTCTCTGATGCCGAGAGGCTCGTCCACGCCTTTGTCTCCTCCAGGCTCGACTACTGCAACGCACTTCTTGTCGGGATCCCCAGCAAGAACATTCAGAAGCTGCAGTACATACAAAATAGTGCTGCTAGGATCCTGATGAGAGTGCGGAAATATGACCACATCACCCTAACTCTCAAATCCCTTCACTGGCTTCCTGTTCCACTCAGGATTGAATTCAAAATCTCCTTACTAACTCACCAGTGCCTCCATGGAAATGCCCCCGTCTACCTTAAAGAACTGCTCACCCCCAAATCCTCCACACGACACCTCCAGGCTAACTTCTTCCAACCTCCAAGGACAAAGCTACGGACTATGGGAGATCGGGCTTTCTGCTCCGCTGCTCCCAGTCTGTGGAACGCTCTCCCTGACCACCTGAGGGCACCTCAGACTGTGGATGCTTTTAAAAAAGGCTTAAAAACCCATCTTTTAAAAAAAGCCTTTTTATAGATTTTTATAGATATGCATGCTGGTTCTAGCTATTGGGCTGTTTCTAGTTTTATATTTTATTTATTTTTATTATCTTTTATTATTATTATTATTATTATTATTATTACTATTTTCTTTTTCTTTTTTTTAGCACTGTGGCACTTAGGGGTTGTTTGCTCAACGTAAAGTGCTTTTTACAAATAAAATCTATTATTATTGTTATTATTATTAGTAGGTTGACAAGTATACAGAAAAAAATGGTTACTCACTTTACACCAGTGGTTTATAAAGTTCTAATTTGGTCTTTAGGAATGTTTTGATCAATGCTGGCTCGTCCTTAAAATGGCTTATGGCCGGGACAATATAAACTCTTTCCCATGTTTTTATTGGATGTTTAGTTACACACTGTTGGCACAACACAAAGGAAAACACCCATTGTGTTTACTGTGTTAGTTAAGAACTACTTTTATTGCCACTTAATCTTATCTACTTATTTACCCAACAGACCAGCAGCCCCCCCACATCAAAGAGGAAGAGGAGGAAGAGTTGATCACTCAAGCAGGAGAGTGTCTTCTAGGGCAGGAGGAGGCTGATCTCACCAAGTTTCCACTGACTGTTGTCTCTGTGAAGACTGAAGACCATGAAGACAAACCACCTGAGTCCTCACAGCTTCATCACAGTCCGAGTAAGCACAACATCCACATATCATCTAATACAATGTTTGTGACACATGTTCATCCAGGTACCACAGTTATGACTAAAAGTGGATATACTGTATACCATACCATACCAACTTTATTTATAAAGCCCTTTAAAAACAACCACAGTTGAATAACAAAGGGCTGTACACCACAAAGAAATACAGGCAAAGGACAGACTAAAAAATAACATTTAAAACAGAAGTAAAATACACATTGAAAAAGCAAATACAAATTACCCTTAGAACAATTTGTTAGATAAAAAGTTAAAAACAGTTTAAAAAGTTAAAAACCGTTTAAAGTCTCATGCTGGGTTAAAAGCCAGGGAATAAAAATGGGTTTTAAAAAGGGTCTTAAAAGTAGCTAAAGAAGGGGCCTGTCTCACATGGAGAGGGAGATCGTTCCAGAGTTTGAGACCCGCAACAGAGAAGACCCTGTCTCCTCTGAGCTTGCGCTTTGGTTTGGGTACCTCTAGGATCAGCTGACCTGAGGGACCGGGTGGGGGCGTAGAGGTGGAGCAGCTCAGAGAGGTACGGTGGGGCAAGACCACGTAAGGATTTAAAAACGAGTAAGATAATTTTAAAATGGACTCTTAAAGACAGGCAGCTGGTGGAGTGAGGCTAAAACAGGAGTAATGTGCTCTCTTTTCCGGGCGAGAACCATGGACTCGGACTTGGAGGTGCTGATTCTCATCCCAGTCACTTCACACTCTGCTGCGAACCGATCCAGTGAGAGCTGAAGATCCTGGCCAGATGAAACTATCAGGACCACATCATCTGCAAAAAGCAGAGACCTAATCCTGCAGCCACCAAACCAGATCCCCTCAGCGCCTTGACTGCGCCTAGAAATTCTGTCCATAAAAGTTATGAACAGAATCGGGGACAAAGGGCAGCCATGGTGGAGTCCAACCCTCACTGGAAACGTGTCCGACTTACTGCCGGCAATGCGGACCAAGCTCTGACACTGATCATACAGGGAGCGGACCGCCACAATCAGACAGTCTGATACCCAATACTCTCTGAGCACTCCCCTCAGGACTTCCCGAGGGACACGGTCGAATGCCTTCTCCAAGTCCACAAAGCACATGTAGACTGGTTGGGCAAACTCCCATGCACCCTCAAGGACCCTGCCGAGAGTGTAGAGCTGGTCACAGTTCCACGACCAGGACGAAAACCACACTGTTCCTCCTGAATCCGAGGTTTGACTATACGGCGTAGCCTCCTCTCCAGTAGTACACCTGAATAGACCTCACCGGGAAGGCTGAGGAGTGTGATCCCACGATAGTTGGAACACACCCTCCGGTTCCCCTTCTTAAAGAGAGGAACCACCACCCCGGTCTGCCAATCCAGAGGTACCGCCCTCGATGTCCATGCGATGTTGCAAAGTCTTGTCAACCAAGACAGCCCTACAGCATCCAGAGCCTGGAGGAACTCCGGGCGGATCTCATCCACCCCCTGGGCCTTGCCACCGAGGAGCTTTTTAACAACCTCAGCCCCAGAAATAGGAGAGCCCACTACAGATTTCCCAGGAACTGCTTCCTCATAAGAAGACGTGTTGGTGGGATTAAGGAGGTCTTCGAAGTATTTCCTCCACCGATCCACAATATCCGCAGTCGAGGTCAGCAGAACACCGACCTCACCATACACGGTGTTGACAGTGCACTGCTTCCCCTTCCTGAGGCGGTGGATGGTGGTCCAGAATCGCTTCGAAGCCGTCCGGAAGTCGTTTTCCATGGCTTCCCCGAACTCCTCCCATGTCCGAGTTTTTGCCTCCGCGACCGCTGAAGCCGCACACCCCTTAGCCTGTCGGTACCTGTCCGCTGCCTCCGGAGTCCTATGAGCCAAAAGAACCCGATAGGACTCTTTCTTCAGCTTGACGGCATCCCTCACCGCTGGTGTCCACCAGCGGGTTCTAGGATTACCGCCATGACAGGCACCAACTACCATGCGGCCACAGCTCCAATCAGCCGCCTCGACAATAGAGGTGTGGAACATGGTCCATTCGGACTCAATATCCAGCACCTCCCTCGTGACATGTTCAAAGTTCTTCCGGAGGCGGGAATTGAAACTCTCTCTGACAGGAGACTCTGCTAGATGTTCCCAGCAGACCCTCACAATGCGTTTGGGCCTGCCAGGTCTGTCCGGCATCCTCCCCCACCATCGCAGCCAACTCAACACCAGGTGGTGATCGGTAGAAAGCTCCGCCCCTCTCTTCACCTGAGCGTCCAAAACATGAGGCCGCAAATCCGATGACACAACTACAAAGTCGATCATGGAACCACGGCCTAGGGTGTCCTGGTGCCAAGTGCACATATGGACAACCTTATGTTTGAACATGGTGTTTCTTATGGACATCTGTTATGTGTTATGTTATGGTGTGGTGAAAGTATCCTCTGCATTTGACCCATCCCCATGTTCACCCCCGGGGAGGTGAGGGGAGCAGTGAGCAGCAGCGATGGCCACGCTCGGGAAGCATTTGGTGATTTGACCCCCAATTCCAACCCTTGATGCTGAGTGGAGGGAGGCAATAGGTCCTATTTTTATAGTCCTTGGTTTGAACTCACGACCATCCAGTCTCAGGGCGGACACTAACCACAAGGCCGCTTGATACTTGATAAAAACTGAATTTTTCAAAATATTTTTTTTCTCTCTTGTCTTGTTTGTATGCAAGGTTTTACTGCTGTGTTTATTTTAATTTTATAACTTGTTATGTTGGTTATGTAATTCACGTATGTACAGTGTGATTATAACATCTTGAATGTCAACATGGTGACTGATGAGACCCTCTTGGACATCATCAGAACATACACCGGTGCAGGACAATATCTCATGTGACTGAGCAAAGTTCGACTTTTCTAAAGCATGTGTTTGTCTTCTTGTGTCCTGCAGATGTCTGTGAAGAACATATTCTCCCTGAGCAGCAGGAGTGGACCTCCAGGATAGAGCAGGAGGAGCCACAGCCCCCCTATATTAAAGAGGAGGAGGACCCAAAGCCGCCCCACATCAAAGATGAAGAGGAGGGGTCACAGCCCCACCACAATAACAAGGAAAAAGAGGAACACAGCGACGATCTTAAAGGACTGGAGGAGGTTGATGTCACCAAGATGCCAGTGACTGGTGTCCCTGTGAAGAGTGAAGATGATGAGGTCAAAGGTGAGAGTGAGGAGAAGAGAGAGGCGGAGCCTCCAAGCAGCAGCTCAACTCAACACATGACAACAGAAGCTGATGGAGACCACTGTGGAGGATCACAAGCAGACAAGCTCTTAGCTCCACTATCAGATAGTGAGGACACAACGTCACACTCTCCTGACACTGATGATGAACACTCTAAAGATGATAAGACATGTCACACTGACAACACACACTTCACATGCTCTCTCTGTGACAAAACCTTTAGTAATCGCTGTCGGGAAATACACACGAGAAAGCACACAGGGGAGAGACCTTTTTCCTGTTCAAAATGTGGTAAAAGCTTTCAACGAAACGACATGTTGAAAGACCACATGAGAACACACACTGGAGATAAACCTTTTTCCTGCTCAGAATGTGGTAAAAGTTTTGTAAAAAGTAGCCATTTGAAAGTGCACATGAGAATACACACTGGAGAAAAACTTAAAAAAGATAAGACATGTCACACTGACAATACACGCTTTAAATGTTCTCACTGTGACCAAACCTTTAGATACCGTAGTGCTCTAATAACACACGTGCGAAAACACACTGGAGAAAAACCTTTTTCCTGCTCAGAATGTGGTAAAGGTTTTGCACAACGTATCTATTTGAAAGTGCACATGAGAATACACACTGGAGAAAAACCTTTTACCTGCTCAGAATGTAGTAAAGGTTTTGCACAACGTATCTCTTTGAATGTGCACATGAGAATACACACTGGAGAAAAACCTTTTTCCTGTTTAGAATGTGGTAAAGGTTTTGCACAACGTATCTCTTTGGAAGTGCACATGAGAATACACACTGGAGAAAAACCTTTTTCCTGCTCAGAATGTGGTAAAGGTTTTGTACGACATAGCGATTTGAAAGGACACATGAGAATACACACTGGAGAAAAACTCAATACCTGTCCAATCTGTGGTAAAACCTTTTCAGAAAAACACCATTTAAAAGCACACATAACAACACATACTGGAGGAAAACCATTTTCCTGTTCAGTATGTGGTAAACATTTCGCATGGAAACGATATTTGGATGAACACATGCAACTCCACACTGGAGAGAGAACAGTTTCCTGCTCAGAATGTGGTAAAGTTTTTACACAACAAAATAAATTAAAAGTACACATGAGAACACACACTGGAGAGAAAGTGTTGAGTTGCAGTGTGTGTGGTGAAAGATTCTCTTATAAGTACCAGTGTAAGAAACACAAGTGTGCTGGTGAGAACAGCAGCAGCAAATGAAGTTGCAGGATTTGAAATACACTGTCAAAACTTTGTGAACTTTTACGTTCTAACAACATCAGCACATGTAACATATAATGACTGTCTCAGAATCCTGCTCGGAAAGCCCATTCAAACTGATATTTAAATGTATATGTAGACTGCAGGGATCCAAGAATGATCTTATTATACAGATAACCAATCCTAGGTGTAATTCTGTTAGGTACCAATCCTGTATATGGAAACACTGGTATCTGTGCCTTTTATAGAATGTGTAGACACATTTTTAAAGTATATACTGTATATATATTTATTTATTTATGTATATATATATGTATATATATATATATATATATATATATATATATATATATATATATATATATATATATATATATATATATATATATATATATATATATATATACATATATATATATATATATATATATATATATGTATATAGCAGCTGAGATAGGCTCCAGCACCCCCCGCGACCCCGAAAGGGACAAGCGGTAGAAAAATGGATGGATGGATGGATATATATATATTTTTATTTTTTTATTGCTGCTTTTATTCATTTATTAGATGTCTTGTACTGAATATGCACAAGTACTGTTTTTTTTAATATTATGTGATAATGCCTTTTGTACTGTATTTTGTTTAGTTTATTTCCCGTATGTGATTGTATGTCGACTTGGACATTAGAGTCTGCAATTAATTTTGATTGATTGATATAACGTGTGACATCATTGTTGTGTGTTTAACACAATCTTGTTAATATGATTCTAACATTTACAGATTAGATATTTTAGATTAGTGCTTTTTACAGTCAAGTATATGCAGTAATATACAACATTGTACTTTTATTTAAAAATGAAACGCAACGATTTGACTGAAAAGGTGAAAGTAAACAGTACAAAACATATACAATAAAACATTCTTTGTGTGTATTGATATTCCTAATTTATCTTTATACTCATTCATAATAATGATTTTATGTAGTTTTTTTTCAAGATAATGAATTGTTACATATTTTTTTATTTCTAATCGTAAATGATTCCATAGATGAACTCCTCTATATGATATACATATTTGTTTTACATGTGTTCATACCTTTGCTTTTGAGTTTTAGGCAATTTGTATAATTATTTTTGATTTTGTTCCAGAGAAAATAGGAATCGAGTTAGAATTTGATCTAAAAGGAAAAAAAAGACTTTAGCAAAGAATTGTCAAATGTTAGAGATGGAAAGTTTGACGTGTGTTATATTGTGGTCACCCACCAAAAGCCCACAGAGTTCTCCAGTCAGCTGTCTGAAAAAGATGATCTGCTGTTTTTAGAATATTTCAAGGTAAAGCCTTTATCATTTTTTAATGAGTTTTGGTCAGTTAACAATAACATCGTTATCAAATAAAATACCTCTATAACTTACTTATAAAGTAAAAGTCACAAAAGCACTCGTCACGGGATTTCCCAAATGCTGCCCAATGGCCGACACCACATAGTAAAGTACAGTGGGTGGCGGTATGAACCCAAGAGTAACAACAACAATGATAAATAAAGTTGCCTGGTTTTCTCGCGAGATTTGACAGCACTGCGCGTGAACGGAAAAGACCAGGAAACGGCAAGATGGCGTTCGACGGAGAAGACTTATTGTGGTTATGATAGTACTTTGTTCTTAATCCGTACGTACATGTACACATGCTGTTTAATAGAGAAAACTTCGTTAATATTTGTTTGTGTCGGATAAATTAGTATTTGCAGCTCCTCGTGTTAGCTTAGCTTAGCTTGCTAGTTAGCTTAGCGTGTTAGCTGCTAACAAAGAGAGGCGGAAGTGATCAAAACACATCGCTAAGCAGAGATCAAGTGTGAGTGTAAAGTGTTGTGATTGTGTGAAAATGTGCGAAAGAACGATAGCAGAGTACGAGGAGGAACTACTGGACGCTGTTTTCGAAGAATATGAAGTTTTGTCACAAAGAACAGGTTTGTTTACTTACACTATATTGCCAAAAGTATTTGGCCACCTGCCTTGACTCACATATGAACTTCATCATCATTTCTTTGTATTCCTTTCATGAAAATGCATACATACGCACTTTCATTGTTTGTTGTTTCTTATACATTTCCATGATCAGAAAGGAGCAGATGGAAGAATACTATTCTTATATTCATCTGCCCCCTTTTTAACACAAATAATTTTAGATTTGCTGTTCCCTCCACCAACACCCAAACTCCAACATACTTTTTAATTTTCGTTTAAGCATTTTCACAATGACACGTCCAATCAAAATCAAAAATCAGTTTGATATAATTCCAGTTGTCTCTTTCTGTAACTCTTTTTAAATTCAAAGATATTCTTGCAACTTTTTAAGTCTTTCTCTAGAGCAGTGGTTCTTAACCTGGGTTCGATCGAACCCTAGGGGTTCGGTGAGTCGGCCTCAGGGGTAGCCTCCACCGCGGAGGTCAAGACATACCCGACTCAACGTGTAAATAAAAACTTCTCCCTATCGGCGTCTTATGGATACCCCCGAACAATGTTCCCTCTAATTTTCCATATGCGTGAGCAAACACAAAAACTCCTTGAGGATTCAGTGGACAGGCATGTGATTTTTCCGTCTAAAGTCGGAATTCCGTCTTTTTTAATCTCGGGAAAAAAAAATAATTATCTCCCGTTTTTCCGTTTTTTTTCCGACCCTAAATCAAGATTCGAGACGTAGTTTATATTACGCCGTAGTTGATTGGTCGATATGTTCCTTGTGACCAATCAGGACTTGTGTTATGAATGATGACGTTAATAACGTCATCATTCATAATGGTTATTACCGCCATTTTCCATATGTAAACGATGTCGGTTCTCGAGAGAAAGGACGCTTTACGAGTAAAAGAAATTGATAAACATGTCAAAAATAAGTTTCGATGGGACTGGATGGAAAGGGAAATCACTGATACTGTTGGGAAGAAGGAAGTTACGACTTTGTTCGGTGATTTTATTCGGAAAATCGATCGTCCCGGAAAGGTTTTGTGCACGTGGTGTCATGATAATATTGACTATGGATCACAAGGGTTCAAGGCTTTGGAAGTACATGCGAAACGCCAAAAACATATGAAACAACTTGAAGCAAGGAAAACCAACTTTTCACTAGCTGGTAAAAATATTGATTAGTATTTATTTAACATAATAACATCATTTCATGATTCATATTTATAAATTAAGATTACATTAGGAAAAACAATGTTTTTCTCTAAAGAAGGGTTCGGTGAATGTGCATATGAAACTGGAGGGGTTCAGTACCTCCAACAAGGTTAAGAACCACTGCTATAGAGAGAATTCCATGCTTTCACACCAGCAACAGACAAGCACATTTGCTTCAAATTTATTGGCACTCTTGGATGTTTAAAATCATACGACCTTCTGTGGTTCTCATCTTCAGACGTGAACACAAATAACTTTTGTACGTCCTTCAGAAGAACTTTATTTCTAGCTTTGAACATCACTAACAGAGTATGCAATTCTACAATGTCTTTTCGTTTTAATAATCCTGACCTAATGAAGAGTGGATTTGTGTGATCTTTGTATCCTACTTTAAAAATGATACTAATTGCTCTTTTCTGTGAAAGAAATAAAGGCATTATGTTGCTGTGATATGTATTTCCCCATATTTTTTGTTTGATTGATTGAGACTTTTATTAGTAGGTTGCACAGTGAAGTACATATTCCGTACAATTGACCACTAAATGGTAACACCCGAATAAGTTTTTCAACTTGTTTAAGTCGGGGTCCACTTAAATTGATTCATGATACAGATATATACTATCATATATACTATCATCATAATACAGTCATCACACAAGACAATCACAATGAATTATTTACATTATTTACAATCAGGGGTGTGGAGGGGCGGTAGGGGTAGGATATGGACAGCAAGTAGTGGACATATATATATATATAGAGAGAGAGAGAGAGAGAGACAGAGAGAGAGGGAGAGATCAGAAGGCATAAGAAAAAGTATCTGCATTTGATTGTTTACATTTGATTATTAGCAATCCGGGGAGGGTGTTAGTTTAGGGTTGTAGCTGCCTGGAGGTGAACTTTTAGTGCGGTTTTGAAGGAGGATAGAGATGCCCTTTCTTTTATACCTGTTGGGAGCGCATTCCACATTGATGTGGCATAGAAAGAGAATGAGTTAAGACCTTTGTTAGTTCGGAATCTGGGTTTAACGTGGTTAGTAGAGCTCCCCCTGGTGTTGTGGTTATGGCGGTCATTTACGTTAAGGAAGTAGTTTGACATGTACTTCGGTATCAAGGAGGTGTAGTGGATTTTATAGACTAGGCTCAGTGCAAGTTGTTTAACTCTGTCCTCCACCTTGAGCCAGCCCACTTTAGAGAAGTGGGTAGGAGTGAGGTGGGATCTGGGGTGGAGGTCTAGAAGTAATCTGACTAGCTTGTTCTGAGATGTTTGGAGTTTAGATTTGAGGGTTTTGGAGGTGCTAGGGTACCAGGAGGTGCATGCGTAATCGAAAAAGGGTTGAACGAGAGTTCCCGCCAGAATCCTCAAGGTGCTTTTGTTGACCAGAGAGGAGATTCTGTAGAGAAATCTCGTTCGTTGGTTAACCTTTCTGATTACCTTGGTTGCCATTTTATCACAGGAAAGGTTAGCCTCTAGAATGGAACCTAGGTAGGTGACCTCATCTTTCCTGGTGATAACAATGTCACCCACTTTTATGGTGAAGTCATTGACTTTCTTAAGGTTGATGTGGGACCCAATTTCTGCACAGTAATTGAAATAAGGTAGAATAATTGAGCAATATAACATTCTCATTGTGTTGTACGGGAAACTGTATTTAACCTTGTTCAAAATAAATAAGCGTTTAGATAGTGTAAGTGTCGTTGAAACTTACACTTAATATTTTTGTTTTAAGGGTTCATATTTTTTGTTGAAAATTATTATGGTTGTGAATTCATGTTACATTTTTTGTAAATAAGACACATTTTGTTTACTATAAAAAGGGCAATTTATTTCCTTTGTTACACCGCTATTCTCGCAAGGTTTTGGTTAAGTATTAGGGGTTGCGAGACCTGCATTCGCCCAGACATGCAAAAGACTTTGAGCGAGCCATCAGCAGCAGCAAGAACATTTAGCTAGCTGAACAAGGTATTTGTCATATTGTGTCGAATTGTTCTGTATATTTGTAAAGTACATTGATTTAATTATTGTACGCTCATTTAGTATGCACAAGACTGAAATATCTGCTGCCCAAGAACCTCCGAAGTGGCAAGCGGCCACGAGGTACACTACCGTTCAAAAGTTTGGGGTCACCCAAACAATTTTGTGGAATAGCCTTCATTTCTAAGAACAAGAATAGACTGTCGAGTTTCAGATGAAAGTTCTCTTTTTCTGGCCATTTTGAGCGTTTAATTGACCCCACAAATGTGATGCTCCAGAAACTCAATCTGCTCAGAGGAAGGTCAGTTTTGTAGCTTCTGTAACGAGCTAAACTGTTTTCAGATGTGTGAACATAATTGCACAAGGGTTTTCTAATCATCAATTAGCCTTCTGAGCCAATGAGCAAACACATTGTACCATTAGAACACTGGAGTGATAGTTGCTGTAAATGGGCCTCTATACACCTATGTAGATATTGCACCAAAAACCAGAAATTTGCAGCTAGAATAGTCATTTACCACATTAGCAATGTATAGAGTGTATTTCTTTAAAGTTAAGACTAGTTTAAAGTTATCTTCATTGAAAAGTACAGTGCTTTTCCTTCAAAAATAAGGACATTTCAATGTGACCCCAAACTTTTGAACGGTAGTGTAGCTATTTTGTTTAGCACTTTATTTGCCTGTGACTGAACTATGTCTAAAGCATTGTATTTCATGTCATGTCCTGTAGTTTTAACGGCATAAACCCAAGTAAAGAGCCCGTCTTTAAGAAGCCGTGCCTGTGTTGTCATTTCGGAGCCACAGATAGCTTCTTTTTCACATGCAATATATGAGCTTTCCATGTCAACTTTTCATCTAAGATGACCCCAGGAAATCTGATTCCAGACACCTTCTCACATTTCACATTGTTTATTGATAAACTCACTTCTATCTTTCTTTTATTACTGAATACCATACATTTAGTCTTTTCCAAATTTAAAGATAATTTATTTACATCAAACCACAATTTTAGTTGAACCATTTCCTCTTCAATATTATCGGCTAAGATTTTCAAGTCATCTCCTGAACAGTATAAATTTGTATCGTCTGCGAATAATACGTACTGTAAGACTTTCGAAACCTCACAAATATCATTTATATATAAAATAAAAAGTTTGTGTCCTAAAATCTAACCTTATGGAATTCCACATTCAATATTCATACATTCTGACCTATGATCATCGAGCTCAACATATTGCTGTCGTTGTTGTAAATACCTGGTTAACCAGTCCAGTGCAACTCCTCTAACTCCATAAGTATATCATTTACAAATGAGAATTTGATGATCTATAGTGTCAAATGCCGTCTTTAAATCAATGAACACTCCTATTGTGTATTTATTTTGATCAATTGCAGTTGTAATCTCTTCAATAATGTTCATGATGGCCAAGCTTGTTGACCTTTTTGATCGAAATCCATATTTAATCATTTATGTTTTTCAATAAAGCAGTCTAATTTATTAACAAACAGTTTTTCAAGCACTTTTGAAAGTTGAGATAGGAGAGATACTTGTCTATAATTGCCAAATGTATGTTTATCCAGTTTTAAATAAAGGTATGACCTTAGCTGTTTTCATACTGTCTGGGAAAACGCCTACTTTAAAAGTATCATGAAATGGTTTAATAATGCAATCAATTGTGTTTTTTATTATTTTCATGTCAATACCCTCATTGTCTGTTGAGGTCTTGTTTTTTTAGTTTATAAACCACAGATAATATTTCATTTTCAGTCACTTCACTAAGAAACATTGACTGCATAACCCTATTTTCCCTTTTCCAGACACCCCCTGATTGATCATTAGCTCTTGGTATTTTGTTTGCTAAGCTAGGTCCTACATTTACAAATAATTTATTTAATTCATTGACAATTTCATCTTTGTTTTCAATGAACATATTATCTTTAAACATCTAGGTAGTTCTGTTCGCCTTGTCCTATTCCCTATTGCTTTATTCAGAATATTCCATGTAGCTTTTGTGTAATTTTTTATTTTCAAGCAACATTCTTTTGTAATATTCCCTTTTTGCTTGTAAGCCACTGCTCCCCTCACCTACCAGGGGGTGATCAAGGGTGATGGGTCAAATACAGAGAATAATTTCGCCACACCTAGTGTGAGTGTGACAATCATTGGTACTTTGACTTTAACTTAACAATATATTTGGTCAACTTGTTTTTGTAGTTCTTATAGCGTTTTTCAGCATTCTCTGTTCTTGATTTGATAAACTCCTTATAAAGTCTATTTTTCTTTTTACATGCATTTTTCAAACTGTTTGTCATCCAAGGTGCATTATTTTGCCTTTGTTTAGATCTGCATGGAACCTCAGGACAATGCTTGTTGTACAGAGTAATATAATGTTTACGAAAAGAATCATAGGCAGTGTTTATATCGTCTGATTGGCAATAAAAGTTAAAAATAGTGTCAGACTTTGTGTGACTTCTTCTGGAGGCTACAATACATATTATTACTTACATTTGTTTTCACGTAAAAAAAAGAAGATTTTTTCAAGGTGTGGCGGCTATGTTTTTGCCGTGGCGGTGCGCCACATTCAGTTACATTAAGGAGAAACCCTGATGCACATAACATAAAGGTGACTGACAGCGTGTCGTAGATAGTCTCTAAGTGAATGTGGGAGCTGTGCTCTAGAGAGGAATAGTTGATGGAGATACTCCATAAAAACACCACATAGTAAAACATGTTTTGGTAAGAGTTCATTTTGGCCCAGCCAACAAAACCTTTTTTTTTTACAAAAAAAAGTTATGAATGTAGCATAACTAACATAACATGTAACATAAGCATTTTTGAGATTTTATTTTCATGCTATTTAGCTAATGGTTAGGACTATACCATTACAAGGTTAAAGTTAGAGGTAATGACAAGTATACATAAAAAATGGTTACTCACTTTACACCAGTGGTTTATAAAGTTCTAATTTGGTCTTTAGGAATGTTTTGATCAATGCTGGCTCGTCCTTAAAATGGCTTATGGCCGGGACAATATAAACTCTTTCTCATGTTTTTATTGGATGTTTAGTTACACACTTTTGACACAACACAAAGGAAAACACCCATTGTGTTTACCGTGTCAGTTAAGAACTACTTTTATTGCTGCTTAATCTTACCTACTTATTTACCCAACAGACCAGCAGCCCCCCCACATTAAAGAGGAAGAGGAGGAAGTGTTGATCAATCAGGAGGAAGAGTGTCTTCTAGGGCAGGAGGAGGCTGATCTCACCAAGTTTCCACTGACTGTTGTCTCTGTGAAGACTGAAGACCATGAAGACAAACCACCTGAGTCCTCACAGCTTCATCACAGTCCAAGTAAGCACAACATCCACTTATCATCTAATACAATGTTTGTAATCCAGGTACCACAGTTATGACTAAAAGTGGAGATACTGTATGGACAAGAGCTGCTGTTCGCCACAACTCAGCCCAAACACTCAACACACAGACACCGCACATGTCACACACAACAGCACCAGCCCTTAAAGGCACACACACACATATCACAAATATTACTGTAACACGGGTTGCTGCGTCTGGGTTCTTCGGTGGCTGCTGCCGGAAGGATGAGGCCTGAGGGTCAGGGTTTAATGAGTGTTTTATTTTCTTTTTTGTTTGTTCGCTCGGGCTCGTGGCTCGTCACTCTCCGCTCTGCGTCTCTCCTTTCTCTCTCTCTCTCTCTCTCCCCCTCATGGCCTCGGACGCTGCTAATAAAGGAGACAGGTGATTAGATAACCCGTTCCAGCTGGGAAATCCACTCACCTGTCAGCTGCTTCAAAGTCGGCTCCTGCACACGCCCTGCACGCAGGAGACGCGCGGGCCACACCCCCTCCACATGCATCCACCGCCCGACTCAGGCTGGGCAGCCGTCCGGCTGCACCCACTCCCCCACCCCTCCGTAGAGGAGCGTGAGAGGAAGTCGGCCACGGCCATCTGCGTACCCGGTCTGTGGACCACCCGGAAGTTACAGGGTTGTAAAGCGAGATACCACCGGGTGATCCGCGCGTTGGCATCCTTCATGCAGTGCAGCCACTGGAGTGGTTTGTGGTCCGAGCAGAGGCTGAAGGAGCGTCCCAACAGGTAGTACGGGAGGGCCCCGACCGCCCACCGGATGGCGAGGCACTCTCTCTCCACCGTGCTGTACCTTGCCTCCCGTTCCGAGAGCTTTTGGCTGATGTATAGTACGGGCCGGTCGACGCCCTCCACCCGCTGGGACAGCACCGCTCCCTGTCTCCTGCCTGACGCGTCTGCCTGCAGACAGAAGGGGATGGCAAAGTTAGGCATGTGCAGTACCGGCTCCTCGCAGAGGGCTGTTTTTACCTTCTCGGACACCTGCTGGCACTGCTCCGTCCACTGGACCAGATCTGGAGCACGCTTTCGGGTGAGGTCAGTCAGTGGGCCGGTCAGGTCCGCAAACCGGGGAATAAACCTACGGTAGTAGCCCGCCAGACCCAAAAACTGCCTCACCTCTTTTTTCGTCTTGGGGGGTGGGCAGGCAGGCTACGACCGCCGCTGTTTTGTCTACCTGTGGGCGCACCTGCCCTCCTCTCAAGGGGTACCCCAAGTACTGTACTTCCCTCCGGCCAACTGCGCACTTCGCCGGGTTGGCAGTGAGCCCCGCCTGCCTCAGGGACTCGAGCACTGCCCCCACCCGCCGCATTTGCTCTTCCCAGCCGCTACTCTGGATGATGACGTCATCCAGGTAGGCAGCCGCGTATGCAGCGTGCGGGCGCAGCACCCGGTCCATGAGGCGCTGGAACGTGGCGGGCGCACCGAATAAGCCAAACGGAAGGGTCACAAATTGGTACAAACCTTCTGGGGTGGAAAAGGCGGTTTTTTTCCGGGACTCTGGTGACAAGGGAATCTGCCAGCAGCCCTTGGTTAAATCCAGTGTCCTGAAAAAACGAGCAGTGCCCAGCCGATCCAGGACCTCGTCGACCCGGGGCATTGGGTAAGCGTCAAAACGTGATATTTCGTTCACCTCGCGGTAATCCACACAGAACCGCACAGACCCATCCTTCTTCCCTACCAGAACGATGGGGCTGCACCACGCGCTGTGGGATTCTTCTATTACCCCCAACTCCAGGATTTTAATACCTCCCGAACCACTTTGCGTTTATATTCGGGGAGCCTGTAGGGCCGAGACTGCACCGTAAACCCCGGGCTGGTCTCAATATGATGTTGGATGAGGTTCGTGCGGCCGGGCCGAGGGGAGAACACATCAGAAAAGCGCTGCTGCAGCTTGGGAACATCCGCTTTCTGCGCTAACGTGAGCAGATTGTCACAGAGGAGGGGGGAGGGCAGGACAGAGCGCGGGAACTCTGGCCCGAACTACTCCTCCTCCGCAACCACCGTCACCATGGAAACAGGCTCCGCCTCCTTCCATGCTTTCAGTAGGTTTATATGGTAAACTTGAGTGTATCCGCCCCGGTCCGAGCGTCGGACCTCGTAATCCATATCACCCGTTTGCCATGTGACCTCAAAGGGTCCTTGCCACCTGGCGAGTAATTTCGAGCACTTTTTTCCTGGTGAAAATGTTCTTAACTGAGTCCCCCTGTTATACACGCGTTGCTGACATTTCTGGGCACGGAGCAAATTCTCGCGTGACAAGTGCCCCACCGTGTGGAGTTTTTCTCGCATGTCCATGACGTATTGAATTTCGTTTTTTGCTGGATCTTGGACCCTCCTCCCAGCTTTCCTTAATGATGTCCAAAATCTAGCGCGGCTTCCTGCCGTATAATAGCTCAAAAGGCGCAAAGCCTGTGGAGGCCTAAGGTACCTCCTGCATTGCAAACAGTAGGGGATCGGGGGTGTCCGCCAGGTTCACCAGCTGGCAGTCCGGGCAGGCAGCCCACCAGTGGCGCATGTCTGCCCGGATGCCCGGCCAATAGAATCGGCCCATGACCCGATTGAGTGTTTTGTCATACCAGCCATGGGATTGAGGTGCGCTGCCTGGAAAACCATTTCCCAGCAGCGTTTTGGCACCAACAACTAGGTGGTTTCCTCTCCTGTTTGAGTGTCACGGCTCACCCGGTATAATCTATCTCTAATAATTGAAAAATAAAGGAATGCCCGCGCTGTTCCCGGGCGCACCAGCTGACCGTCAATGTAAGCCACCTGGTCCCAGGCCTCGCGCAGGGTTTCATCTCGGGACTGCTCGAGTGGGAAGTCCTCCGTAGGGTGCCAGTGAGGAGCCGGGGGGGCTTCCCACGAAGCCCCCGGCCTGTTCTCCCTCTGCAGTATCAGATGAACCCGCGTCGCCACTGAGAACAGCGCGGACATTCCCCTTTCCCACGGTCCGTGAACGCACCCCCACACATTGTGTCACTGAACGATTAAACCCAGACCAATTTGTACCTAAAATTACGGGGTGCGTAAGGTGCGCACTTACAGCAACCTTGACACTATGCTTTTGCCCATTATACCAAATTTCCACTGGCACAATAGGATATTCGTGCACATCCCCATGAATACATTTAATTCTCACCCGTGTTGCCTGCCTCAAAGCCAGAACCAGGTTTTAGTGGATCATGGACTGCCCACAGCCCGAATCCACCATTGCCCGGTATGTACTCCCTTGTACCCTTACCGGGACGCAATACGTCTCTCCCGGATCGGGGGAGGGCGCTGGAGGGCCGACTACCCGCATCACCTGTCCCACCTCCATCAGCGGGCACTCCCACCGCACGTGCCCGGGTTGCCCGCACCTCCAGCACACCTGCCCAGGTGCCCAAAGTGCCGTCTGTGGGGGAAGCCCCATCTCAGCAGCAGCCGGACCCTGTAAGAGAGGAGGAGCAGAGGAGAGATTATAACCCCGGGTTCCCCCCCCCCCCCCCCCCGGTGAAGCTGGTGCGTGCCGTTGGCGCCTCCTGTGCCGTGTCATTGTGGGGTGTGTGGCAACCTGATCGCGGGTCGAGGTCGCGTTTGCTGGGTGGTGTTGCGGCACCAGTGGCACCTCCTCCTCCCGCTGCGCGTGCCATCGGCGCAGGTCTGTTGCGGGCCGCTTGGCCATCCTCGGGGTCGCTTGCTCCCACCGCGCTTCCCGATGGATGGCCAGGTGGTCTTCGGCCAGCGTCACTGCCGTTGTCAGGTCGCGTGGGCGGTGGTATCTCACCCATGGCGACGCCCGCGCAGGAATAGCCTCCAGGAATTGCTCCAGGAGTACTAGTTCGAGCATGTGGCTGTCTGATGTTGCCGGGTTCAGCCACCGGGTCGCCGTGTCCCTCAGTTGTTGCCGGAGCGCGAACTGGCGATCCTCCGGCCCCAGCCTCAATGCTCGGAACCGGCGTCAGTGGTCCTCCGCCGTGCTGCCGACCCGGTCCAGTATGGCCCGCCTTAGGTCGATGAAACGCACCCGGGAGGCCCCCGTTAGGATCAGCGCTGCCCGCTGTGCCTCACCCCCCATTATTCTTCGGGCCACCCGTACGACGACGTCGTGGCCTCAAAAATGTCTAAGAAGGCCTGTGGGTCTTCAGCCTCCGCCATGCGCTGCATGGAGGCCGCCGGGCCTGGTGGTGGTGCCGCTCCCATTCGACCGCCCATCGCCTGTAGAATATGGCCTTGCTGGGCCATTTGCTGGCGGACCGCTTCCATCTGCTGGTGGTTTGCCGGCGCCACGTCCGTCAGCACCTGCCCCAGCGCTGTCAGGGGGTTGTGCTCCGACATTTTCCTTCTCTCTTTTTTTCTTTGTCGCCACCGGCCCCACATTGGGCGCCACTGTAACACGCATTGCTGGGTCTGGGTTTTTTGGTGGCTGCTGCTGGAAGGATGAGGCCTGAGGGTCAGGGTTTAATTAGTCTTTTATTTAATTTTTTGTTTGTTTGCTCGGGCTCGTCACTCTCCGCTCTGCGTCTCTTTCTCTCTCTCTCGTTCCCCCTCATGGCCTCGGGCGCTGCTAATAAAGGAGACAGGTGATGCGTTCCAGCTGGGAAATCCACTAACCTGTCAGCTGCTTCATAGCCCGCTCCTGCACACGCCCTGCCCGCAGGAGACGCACGGGCCATGCCCCCTCCACAATTACACTATTGTGTTGTGGTGTTTGCCTTTTTGACCTTTCTCAACCACCGGAGGTATCTGACATTTTTGTTTTAATGACGCCACAGACAGACGAATAGACTTATTAACGTGTAACGTGTTATTTTAAAAAGTGCTAAACTTCATATCAAGTCTCTCGTTCTTAAATCCAATGTTTTCCTTTTTTTTTAGTATTGATTAAATCAATTGATTCCTTGTTAAATGGATCTTGGATCAAGACTCATCTTCCAGAAGGCAAACTTGCAGACCACAGATCGATTTACTTGAAATTTAAGAATATATATATCGATTGAACAATGAATGGATCAATTGTTACACCCCTATTGTTATACTTTTTGAATTGAATGTCTTTCTTTGTTATGTCTGCCTCCTGCTGGCATGTTTGCTTTTTTTGCTGTTTAAGTTGCCATTGTTCCCAGGGGAAAGCATGAGTGATTGAGCACATCCATCCATCCATGCATCCATCTTCTTCCGCTTATCCGAGGTCGGGTCGCGGGGGCAGCAGCCTAGGCAGAGAAGCCCAGACTTTCCTCTCCCCAGCCACTTCGTCCAGCTCTTCCCGGGGGATCCCGAGGCGTTCCCAGGCCAGCCGGGAGACATAGTC
Source organism: Entelurus aequoreus (assembly GCF_033978785.1). Lineage (NCBI taxonomy): Eukaryota > Metazoa > Chordata > Actinopteri > Syngnathiformes > Syngnathidae > Entelurus > Entelurus aequoreus. Next base: position 37,329,970 of record NC_084753.1, read on the forward strand.
TACCCAACGTGTCCTGGGTCTTCCCCGTGGCGTCCTACCGGTCGGACGTGCCCTAAACACCTCCCTAGGGAGGCGTTCGGGTGGCATCCTGACCAGATGCCTGAACCACCTCATCTGGATCCTCTTGATGTGGAGGAGCAGCGGCTTTACTTTGAGCTCCCCCCGGATGGCAGAGCTTCTCACCCTATCTCTAAGGGAGAGCCCCGCCCCCCGGCGGAGGAAACTCATTTCGGCCGCTTTTACCCGTGATCTTGTCCTTTCGGTCATAACCCAAAGCTCATGACCATAGGTGAGGATGGGAACGTAGATCGACCGGTAAATTGAGAGCTTTGCCTTCCGGCTCAGCTCCTTCTTCACCACAACGGATCGATACAGCGTCCGCATTACTGAATCGATCCGCCTGTCGATCTGACGATCCACTCTTCCCTCACTCGTGAACAAGACTCCAAGGTACTTGAACTCCTCCACTTGGGGCAGGGTCTCCTCCCCAACCCGGAGATGGCATTCCACCCTTTTCCAGGTGAGAACCATGGACTCGGATTTGGAGGTGCTGATTCTCATTCCAGTCGCTTCACACTCGGCTGCGAACCGATCCAGTGACAGCTGAAGATCCCGGCCAGATGAAGCCATCAGGACCACATCATCTGCAAAAAGCAGAGACCTAATCCTGCAGCCACCAAACCAGATCCCCTCAACGCCTTGACTGCGCCTAGATATTCTGTCCATAAAAGTTATGAACAGAATCAGTGACAAAGAGCAGCCTTGGCGGAGTCCAACCCTCACTGGAAACGTGTCCGACTTACTGCCGGCAATGCGGACCAAGCTCTGACACTGATCGTACAGGGAGCGGACCGCCACAATCAGACAGTCTGTTACCCCATACTCTCTGAGCACTCCCCACAGGACTTCCCGAGGGACACGGTCGAATGCCTTCTCCAAGTCCACAAAGCACAGGTAGACTGGTTGGGCAAACTCCCATGCACCCTCAAGGACCCTGCCGAGAGTGTAGAGCTGGTCCACAGTTCCACGACCAGGACGAAAACCACACTGTTCCTCTTGAATCCGAGGTTTGACTATCCGGCGTTTTCTCCTCTCCAGTACACCTGAATAGACCTTACCGGGAACGCTGAGGAGTGTGATCCCACGATAGTTGGAACACACCCTCCGGTTCCCCTTCTTAAAGAGAGGAACCACCACCCCGGTCTGCCAATCCAGAGGTACCGCCCTCGATGTCCACGCGATGTTGCAGAGTCTTGTCAACCAAGACAGCCCCACAGCATCCAGAGCCTTGAGGTACTCCGGGCGGATCTCATCCACCCCCTGGGCCTTGCCCCCGAGGAGCTTTTTAACAACCTCAGGAGAGCCCACTACAGATTCCTCGGGAACTGCTTCCTCATAAGAAGACGTGTTGGGGGGGATTAAGGAGGTCTTCGAAGTATTCCCTCCACCGATCCACAACATTCGCAGTCGAGGTCAGCAGAACACCAACCTCACCATACACGGTGTTGACAGTGCACTGCTTCCCCTTCCTGAGGCAGCGGATGGTGGTCCAGAATCGCTTCGAAGCAGTCCAGAAGTCGTTTTCCATGGCTTCCCCGAACTCCTCCCATGTCCGAGTTTTTGCCTCCGCGACCGCTGAAGCCGCACACCGCTTGGCCTGTCGGTACCTGTCCGCTGCCTCCGGAGTCCTATGAGCCAAAAGAACCCGATAGGACTCTTTCTTCAGCATGACGGCATCCCTCACCGCTGGTGTCCACCAGCGGGTTCTAGGATTACCGCCATGACAGGCACCAACTACCTTGCGGCCACAGCTCCAATCAGCCGCCTCGACAATAGAGGTGCGGAACATGGTCCACTTGGACTCAATATCCAGCACCTCCCTCGTGACCAACGTTCCCTCTAAGGTGCGCGCCTGCGCAATTGCGCACCGCTCACGCGTCCTCTGCACACAGCAAATTAATGCCGCGCAGGAAATTGAAAATCCCATCTGAACTTTAAACAAAATAAACACATTACAATTTATTCTGTATGATTTTGCAATGCAACTCTGTGAGTGACACATGACAACAAGAGTGGCCCCAATGAATAAAACAATCTTTGTCAACACAGTTCAATTATCGTCTGTCGAGACACTTTACGGACAGGAATTCCATCTATCACTTTATTGAGCAAAACTGTTTGCAACCACACCAAAAACATGAGTAAAAAAAACTTTTATCTATAAAAACTGGTAATTTTCTGCCATACAAACCAGGCTTAAACCAACTTTGTCATCCGTCATATCAACAGAAGCCACTCGCTTGCTCACCTGCACCAAAACACACACTCATGGCACTTAGCCAGTGCTGCGTTTATGGCCACACAAAAAGTCGGACAACCCCAACGCTGTCATGACTGGGTCTGTGGCGTGGTTGGTTCTCCAGTGGTGCAAATGAATTGGACCATACGTGGCGTGCAGGTGAGGACATATTTAATATTTTAACTCAAAAGGGGATTAACAAAAAGCGCGCACAAAGGCGGAAGTACAAAACGTGGCTATGAAAATAAAACACTATAGCACAAAGGCAAAAAACTATGAACAATAACAAAACTTACTTGACATGAGAAGAGGGGCATAAAAAAGAGCAGCATGGATCATGAGGGTGAACAGAGTGGCAGGAGTGTGATGTCGCCAGGACGAACAACAGAAAAAGAAAAACTTTTATAGTGACATGATCAGTGAAAACAGGTGCGTGACTCTAAATGTGAACAGGTGCGTGACATGACGATGTGAACCAGGTGAAACTAATGGTTGCTATGGTGACAAATAAAAGTGCACAAGAAGTCCAAAACCAAAACCGAACATAACTAAAACAAAACATAATCACAGACATGACAGAGCCCCCCCCCCCCTTACGGACAGATCCCAGATGTCCAAAACAAACAAAGCAAGGCAGGATCGAGAGTCATGGGAGGGCGGGAGGGGGACATGGCGGTGGGTCGCCAGACCAGGTGTCCCCGAATCCACCAAGGCAGGATCAGGTGCCGGCGACGCGTAGACCGCCGCTGTACCTGACGAGGTGGGCGACCCGGGAATGGCCATATCCATGGCCGACGAGGAGGTGGGCGCACTTGGCGTGGCGGCCGACCAGGTAGTGGCCACATCCGTGGCCGACGAGGAGGTCGGCGTACCTGGCGTGTCGGACGCCAATGGACTGGTCACATCCATGGCCGACGAGGTGGATGCGTCGTCATCGTGGCAGACGTGGAAACTGCAGATGAAGCAGGTGGCGAAGCTTGGCGTGGAACATCGGGCGGCGAAGCTTGGCGTGGCACGTCGGGCGGCGAAGCTTGGCGTGGCACGTCGGCCGGCGAAGCTTGGCGTGGCCATGGTTGGTCTTAGCATGGTTGGTCTTGGTCTTGGATTTGGCATGGTTGGTCTTGGTCTTGGATTTGGCATGGTTGGTCTTGGATTTGGTCTTGGCGTGGTTGGTCTTGGACTTGGTCTTGGCGTGGTTGGTCTTGGTCTTGGCGTGGTTGGTCTTGGACTTGGTCTTGGCGTGGTTGGTCTTGGACTTGGTCTTGGCGTGGGGGGTCTTGGTCTTGGCTTGGACTTGGGGGATCTTGGTCTTGGCTTGGACTTGGGGGATCTTGGTCTTGGCTTGGACTTGGGGGATCTTGGTCTTGGCTTGGACTTGGGGGGTCTTGGCTTGAGGGGTGGCGTCGTGGAGCTGCGACTGGCGGCACTTGGCGTCGTGGAGCTGCGACTGGCGGCACTTGGCGTCGTGGAGCTGCGACTGGCGGCACTTGGCGTTGTGGAGCTGCGACTGGCGGCACTTGGCGTCGTGGAGCAGGTAACGGAGCTTGGCGTCGGGGAGCAGGTAACGGAGCTTGGCGTGGTGCTACTACTGGCGGCACTTGGCGGCGTTGAGCTGCGACTGGTGGCGCTTGGCGTGGAGCTGCGACTGGTGGCGCTTGGTGTGGAGCTGGGCATGGTGGAGCTTTGCATGGTGGAGCTTGGCATGGTGGAGCTGCTAGGCATGTTGATAGCCTTGGAGCAGGGTGTGGAGCAGGTGGAGGTGGCCTAGCTGGAGGCTGTGGCTTGGCAGGTCGAAAGACTGGTGGTGGCGGCCGTGGTGGTGGCTGTGGCTAGGCGTGACGATGCTGAGCCACCCCACCTGAACAATTGCCTGCCCTAGCCCCCCCCTCAAGGAGTGGATACCAGACACGGTCTGGAACCGTTTTCTTGGGTGGGTGGAGGGAGGTCAGGAGGGGGGTAAAATCCTCCCCTATAAATTTTCCAAAGTGTCTTTCTTTTTGTACCTGGGATTGAGTGGGTGAAAAAAAAGAAACATGTGGCATGGGCGTGGCTTGAGTCTTGGGGGGCGGGGCATGAAATTTGGGTGGCTTGGCTTGACAGGATCTGATTTCTAAAAACATGTCCTGGTAATGTCTTATCATGTTTTTAGAGTCCTTGGTTGGAGGCGGGTGATCAAAAGAAAAAGAATTTAGAAAAAAATCCTGGTCTGTGATGTCATCCTGGGTAAGCCGGGCAGGCTGCGGCCCATTTCCGCCCGGAGGGGGAGGAGCTTGCGGGAGCGCCGCGTGCTGTCCGCTCACCTTCCCTGACGTTCTTGGTCTGGAGCGGCGCTTCCGGGACAGGGATGACGCGCCAACGTCCCCGGGCCAAACGGAGCTGATCGGCACCAGTTTGCCGGTCGGACCCCACATGAGGTCCTTGCGCTCCATGGGGGAAGAGCGAAGTGTCTCGGCTTCCATGGCGCGCAGGACCTCCCACGTTCCTTCGTCCAAACTTGCTGGAGAACTTTTTAGCTGGCGACATCTGTCATGACTGGGTCTGTGGCGTGGTTGGTTCTCCAGTGGTGCAAATGAATTGGACCATACGTGGCGTGCAGGTGAGGACATGTTTAATATTTTAACTCAAAAGGGGATTAACAAAAAGCGCGCACAAAGGCGGAAGTACAAAACGTGGCTATGAAAATAAAACACTATAGCACAAAGGCAAAAAACTATGAACAATAACAAAACTTACTTGACATGAGAAGAGGGGCATAAAAAAGAGCAGCATGGATCATGAGGGTGAACAGAGTGGCAGGAGTGTGATGTCGCCAGGATGAACAACAGAAAAAGAAAAACTTATATAGTGACAGGATCAGTGAAAACAGGAGCGTGACTCTAAACGTGAACAGGTGCGTGACATGACGATGTGAATCAGGTGAAACTAATGGTTGCTATGGTGACAAATAAAAGTGCACAAAAAGTCCAAAACCAAAACCGAACATGACTAAAACAAAACATAATGACAGACATGACAAATGCCACACAATGTGTAAATGCCAGGTTGTAACACTGACTCCACAATCAGATGTGTGCTTATTTTACTGCCGTTTATTAACAATGTTAATCTAAGGATATTATTCTTGAAATATTGTCCCTAGATTTCATAAATGCTAATAAAAAGATGTATTTTACAGACAGAAAATTACAGGAACTAAATGTAATCTCTGAAAGGGGTAACATTTCTTTTAAAGGCAGGACCCGCAGCCAGACATACAATACTAGCACATAGGTCATGAAAAACATGTTTTTTTTGTTATTGTCATTGTAAGAGGGCAAAATCACTTATATCAGAAAATTATTTTAATGAAACATTTAAATTGTTATGATGTCAGGTTTGGGACAGGTGTGACGCTGGTGTGGCCACAGTGTGCACGTCTGATGTTGCTCACATGTGCTCCAATGAATGCTCAGGGAGTTTGTGCGTTTGCTCACACACATGGAAAATTAGAGGGAACATTGCTTGTGACATGTTCAAAGTTCTTCCGGAGGCGGGAATTGAAACTCTCTCTGACAGGAGACTCTGCTAGATGTTCCCAGCAGACCCTCACAATGCGTTTGGGCCTGCCAGGTCTGTCCGGCATCCTCCCCCACCATCGCAGCCAACTCAACACCAGGTGGTGATCGGTAGAAAGCTCCGCCCCTCTCTTCACCTGAGTGTCCAAAACATGAGGCCGCAAATCCGATGACACAACTACAAAGTCGATCTTGGAACCACGGCCTAGGGTGTCCTGGTGCCAAGTGCACATATGGACAACCTTATGTTTGAACATGGTGTTTCTTATGGACATCTGTTATGGGTTATGTTATGGTGTGGTGAAAGTATCCTCTGCATTTGACCCATCCCCATGTTCACCCCCTGGGAGGTGAGAGGAGCAGTGTGCAGCAGCGATGGCCACGCTCGGGAATCATTTGGTGATTTAACCCTCAATTCCAACCTTTGATGCTGAGTGGAGGGAGGCAATGGGTCCTATTTTTATAGTCCTTGGTATGACTGGGCTGGGGTTTGAACTCACGACCATCCAGTCTCAGGGCGGACACTAACCACAAAACCACTTGATACTTGATAAAAACTGAATTTTTAAAAATATTTTTTTTCTCTCGTCTTGTTTGTATGCAAGGTTTTACTGCTGTGTTTATTTTAATTGTATAACTTATGTTGCTTATGTAATTCACGTATGTACAGTGTGATTATAACATCTTGAATGTCAACATGGTGACTGATGAGACCCTCTTGGACATCATCAGAACATACACCGGTGCAGGACAATATCTCATGTGACTGAGCAAAGTTCGACTTTTCTAAAGCATGTGTTTGTCTTCTTGTGTCCTGCAGATGTCTGTGAAGAACATATTCTCCCTGAGCAGCAGGAGTGGACCTCCAGGATAGAGCAGGAGGAGCCACAGCCCCCCTATATTAAAGAGGAGGAGGACCTAAAGCCGCCCCACATCAAAGATGAAGAGGAGGAGTCACAGCCCCACCACAATAACAAGGAAAAAGAGGAACACAGCGACGATCTTAAAGGACTGGAGGAGGTTGATGTCACCAAGATGCCAGTGACTGGTGTCCCTGTGAAGAGTGAAGGTGATGAGGTCAAAGGTGAAAGTGAGGAGAAGAGAGAGGCGGAGCCTCCAAGCAGCAGCTCAACTCAACACATGACAACAGAAGCTGATGGAGACCACTGTGGAGGATCACAAGCAGACAAGCTCTTAGCTCCACTATCAGATAGTGAGGACACAACGTCACACTCTCCTGACACTGATGATGAAGACTCTAAAGATGATAAGACATGTCACACTGACAACACACACTTCACATGTTCTCACTGTGGCAAAACCTTTAAATACCATTGTCGTCTGAAAGACCACATGAGAACGCACACTGGAGAAAAACCTTTTTCCTGCATAGAATGTGGTAAAAGCTTTCAACGAAATGACATGTTGAAAGAACACATGAGAACACACACTGGAGATAAACCTTTTTCCTGCTCAGAATGTGGTAAAAGCTTTCGTAAAAAGGGCGTGTTGAAAGACCACATGAGAACACACACTGGAGAAAAACCTTTTACCTGCATAGAATGTGGTAAAAGCTTTCAACGAAATGACGTGTTGAAAGTCCACATGAGAACACACACTGGAGAAAAACCTTTTTCCTGCATAGAATGTGGTAAAAGCTTTCATAAAAAGGGCGTGTTGAAAGAACACATGAGAACACACACTGGAGAAAAACCTTTTTTCTGTTCTAAATGTGGTAAAAGCTTTCAACGAAACGACGTGTTGAAAGACCACATGAGAACACACACTGGAGATAAACCTTTTTTCTGCTCAGAATGTGGTAAAAGCTTTCGTAAAAAGGGCGTGTTGAAAGAACACATGAGAACACACACTGGAGAAAAACCTTTTTCCTGCTTAAAATGTGGTAAAAGTTTTGTACAACGTAGCTCTTTGAAAGGACACATGAGATTTCACTCTAGAGAAAAACTTAAAAAAGATAAGACATGTCACACTGACAACACACGCTTTAAATGTTCTCACTGTGACCAAACCTTTAGATACCGTTCTGCTCTAATAACACATGTGCGAAAACACACTGGAGAAAAACCTTTTTCCTGCTCAGAATGTGGTAAAGGTTTTGCACAACGTAGCTCTTTGAAAGGACACATGAGAATACACACTGGAGAAAAACTCAGTACCTGTGGTAAGACCTTTACAGAAAAAAGCCATTTAAAAGCACACATGACAACACACACTGGAGGAAAACCTTTTTCCTGTTCAGTATGTGGTAGACATTTCGCCCGGAAACGATATTTGAAAGAACACATGCAACTACACACTGGAGAGAGAACAGTTTCCTGCTCAGAATGTGGTAACGTTTTTACAGATAAATATAAATTATTAGTACACATGAGAATACACACAGGAGAGAAAGTGTTTAGTTGCAGTGTGTGTGGGGAAAGATTCTCTTATGAGAAGCAGTGTAAGAAACACAAGTGTGCTGGTGAGAACAGCAGCAGCAAATGAAGTTGCAGGATTTGAAATATACTGTCAAAACTTTGTGAACTTTTACGTTCTAACAACATCAGCACATGTAACATATAATGACTGTCTCAGAATCGTGCTCGGAAAGCCCATTTAAACTGATGTTTAAATGTATATGTAGACTGCAGGGGTCCAAGAATGATCTTATTATACAGATAACCAATCCTAGGTGTAATTCTGTTAGGTACCAATCCTGTATATGGAAACACTGGTATCTGTGCCTTTTATAGAATGTGTAGACGCATTTAAATATATATATATATATATATATATATATATATATATATATATATATATATATATATATATATATATATATATATATATATATATATATATATATATATTTTTTATTTTTTTTTTTTTTTTTTATTTTATTTTATTTATTTTTTTTTTTATTGCTGCTTTTATTCATTTATTAGATGTCTTGTACTGAATATGCACAAACACTGTTTTTTAGTATTATGTGATAATGCCTTTTGTACTGTATTTTCTTTATTTTATGTACTGTATGTGATTGTATGTCGACTTGGACATTAGAGTCTGCAATAAAGCTTGATTGATTGATATAACGTGGGACATCATTGTTGCGTGTTTAACACAATCTTGTTAATAGGATTCTAACATTTACAGATTAGATATATAATTAAATTAGTGCTTTTTACAGTCAAGTATATGCAGTAATATACAACATTGTACTTTTATTCAAAAATAAACGCAACGATTTGACTGAAAAGGTGAGAGTAAACAGTACAAAACATATACAATAAAACCTTCTTTGTGTGTATTGATATTCCTAATTCATCTTTATACTCATTCATAATTGTATTTTTATGTATTTTTTTTAAGATAATGAATTGTTACATATTTTTTTATTTCTAATCGTAAATGATTCCATAGATGAACTCCTCTATATGATATACATATTTGTTTTACATGTGTTCATACCTTTGCTTTTGAGTACACATAATATCCCTATTAGTTCATATTTACTGGTTCACATCTGAAAAATATATACAGTAGCTGAAAGAAGATGGCAGAATTCTTTCTGGAAGGTTATGATTAAAAGATTTATTTTTGAGAATCTTCATTTGTGAATAAATAAAAAACTACCAGTGACAATTATTGTGTTTAAAACATTCTCATATTGTTTTCACTTTCTTATAATCCCCAAAATATACATTTCAGAAAACATGGGCACGTTTTTCGAATGTTAGGGAAATGCCAATAACGTACATCATCCCACAGAACTTGACTTTATATGCATTCATCAAATAAATGTATGGTTGATTCTATGTCCCCATCACAGAAAGTGTCGTCTTCAATCGCAACAAGTCTTAAAAACATGTTTAAAGAGTACATTCCTGTTTTTCAAATGAACTTTGTTTGCCTTTGGACAAATGGAAGTTTTAGGCAATTTGTATAATTATTTTTGATTTTGTTCCAGAGAAAATAGGAATCGAGTTAGAATTTGATCTAAAAGGGAAAAAATACTTTAGCAAAGAATTGTCAAATGTTAGAGTTGGAAAGTTTGACGTGTGTTATATTGTGGTCACCCACCAAAAGCCCACAGAGTTCTCCAGTCAGCTGTCTGAAAAAGATGATCTGCTGTATTTAGAATATTTCAAGGTAAAGCCTTTATCATTTTTTTTAATGAGTTTTGGTCTATTAACAATAACATCTTTATCAAATAAAATACCTCTATAACTTACTTATAAAGTAAAAGTCACAAAAGCACTCGTCACGGGATTTCCCAAATGCTGTCCTATGGCCGACACCACATAGTAAAGTACAGTGGGTGGCGCTATGAACCCAAGAGTAACAACAACAATGATAAATAAAGTTGCCTGGTTTTCTCGCGAGATTTGACAGCACTGCGCGTGAACGGAAAAGACCAGGAAACGGCAAGATGGCGTTCGACGGAGAAGACTTATTGTGGTTATGATAGTACTTTGTTCTTAATCCGTACGTACATGTACACATATATGCTGTTTAATAGTGCAAACTTCGTTAATATTTGTTTGTGTCGGATAAATTAGTCTGAGCGCACTTTGACGCTCCTCGTGTTAGCTTAGCTTAGCGTGCTAGTTAGCTTAGCGTGTTAGCTGCTAACAAAGAGAGGCGGAAGTGATCAAAACACATCGCTAAGCAGAGATCAAGTGTGAGTGTAAAGTGTTGTGATTGTGTGAAAATGTGCGAAAGAACGATAGCAGAGTACGAGGAGGAACTACTGGACGCTGTTTTCGAAGAATATGAAGTTTTGTCACAAAGAACAGGTTTGTTTACTTACACTATATTGCCAAAAGTATTTGGCCACCTGCCTTTACTCACATATGAACTTCATCATCATTTCTTTGTATTCCTTTCATGAAAATGCATACATACGCACTTTCATTGTTTGTTGTTTCTTATACATTTCCATGATCAGAAAGGAGCAGATGGAAGAATACTATTCTTATATTCATCTGCCCCCTTTTTAACACAAATTACTTTAGATGACTTTATAACTGTTCCCTCCACCAACACCCGAACTCCAACATACTTTTTGTATTTCGTTTAAGCATTTTCACAATGACACGTCCAATCAAAATCAAAAATCAGTTTGATATAATTCCAGTTGTCTCTTTTTGTAACTCTTTTTAAATTCAAAGATATCCTTGCAACTTTTTAAGTCTTTCTCTAGAGCAGTGGTTCTTAACCTTTTTTCAGTGATGTACCCCCTGTGAACATTTTTTTAATTCAAGTACCCCCTAATCAGAGCAAAGCATTTTTGGTTGAAAAAAAGAGATAAAGAAGTAAAATACAGCACTATGTCATCAGTTTCTGATTGATTAAATTGTATAACAGTGCAAAAAATTGCTCATTTGTAGTGGTCTCGCTTGAACTATTTGGAAAAAAATATATAAAAATAACTAAAAACTAGTCGAAAATTAAACAAGTGATTCAATTATAAATAAAGATTTCTACACATAGAAGTAATCATCAACTTAAAGTGCCCTTCTTTGGGATTGTAGTAGAGATCCATCTGGATTCATAATTCTAAACATTTCTTCACAAAAAAAGAAATCTTTAACATCAATATTTACGGAACATGTCCACAAAAATTCTAGCTGTCAACACTGAATATTGCATTGTTGCATTGTAATGAATGGCATAGCCTACTTGATTTGATGTTCAGTTTATGAACTTACATTCATATTTTGTTGAAGTATTATTCAATAAATATATTTATAAAGGATTTTTGAATTGTTGCTATTTTTAGAATATTTAAAAAAAATCTCACGTACCACTTGGCATACCTTCAAGTGCCCCCAGGGGTACGCGTACCCCCATTTGAGAACCACTGCTCTAGAGAATTCCATTAGAGATGTCAGATAATATCGGACTTCCGATATTATCGGCCGATAAATGCTTTAAAATGTAATATCGGAAATTATCGGTATCTGTTTCAAAAAGTAAAATTTATGACTTTTTAAAACCCCGCTGTGTACACGGACGTAGGGAGAAGTACAGAGCGCCAATAAACCGTAAAGGCACTGCCTTTGCGTGCCGTCCCAGTCACATAATATCTACGGCTTTTCACACACACACAAGTGAATGCAATTCATACTTGGTTAACAGCCATACAGTTCACACTGAGGGTGAACGTATAAACAACTTTAACACTGTTACAAATATGCAGCACACTGTGAACCCACACCAAACAAGAATGACAAACACATTTTGGGAGAAAGGCAGCACAGTGGAAGAGTGGTTAGTGCATCTGCCCCACAATACGAAGGTCCTGAGTAGTCCTGAGTTCAATCCCGGGCTCGGGATCTTTCTGTGTGGAGTTTGCATGTGCTCCCCGTGACTGCGTGGGTTGTCCCCGGGTACTCCGGCTTCCTCCCACCTCCAAAGACATGCACCTGGGGATAGGTTGTCTGGCAACACTAAATGTGAATGTGAATGTGAATGTTGTCTGTCTATCTGTGTTGGCCCTGTGATGAGGTGGCGACTTTAATTTTTTTTCATTTATTTATTCATTTCAGGCAATGACAAAGAAGTACAAGTTGACAAGACATAATAATATAAATTAATATAGTGCATTATTGTCCAGTTTTGCCTGAAAGGGAGTGGGAAGAAGATAACTTATTTAATCCCACCCCCAGTTTACCATTCAGTGATTATTCACATGAGTTTCACTCTTACTTTGTTCAAGGATTATAATACAGATGTTGTATCATAGTGGCATTACCACAGGTAACAATAATGATTACACTGTAACAATCATTTGTATCAACAATGTAGGAATAATGAATATACCAACAATGGTAATAGACAACATAACAATAATGGTAATAGACAACATAGCAATAATGGTAATAGACAACATAGCAATAATGGTAAGGAAACATTGAGCACATGTTAACACTTTGAGATATAGTACATCAGCAGGTCAATCTAAAGACCCTCATCTCTATATTTGAACCAGACCCCATGTTTGTATAATAGTTTAAATCGATTAATAGTTTGGCATTGCTTGTGTTGTAAGTCCAGTTCGTTCCGTAGTTTTACTCCACATACAGACACACAAAAACGTTTACGAGTGGTTTGAGCTCTCGGCAATAAGAAATATCCAAAGCCTCTCAAGTTATGAGCCTGCACTCGTCTTATAAAAAAACATTGTAGATTAGGTGGCAATAATTTGTTAAAAGCTTTATATAAGATTATTAATGTATTATATTTAACAAGGTCATCAAATTTGAGCAACTTTGATTGCATTAACAGATTATGAGTATGTTCTAAATAACCAACGTTGTGAATGATCCGCACTGCTCTTTTCTGTAATATGATCAGAGGATGAATTGTGTTGTGGTAAGTATTCCCCCATACTTCAACACAGTATGGGAGTACCAAGGTGCAGTATAGAGTACGGAGTGCATTTTCATTGAGGTATGGTTTTGCTTTGTTTATAATTGAGAGGCTTTTGGAGATTTTTGTATTAATGTGTCTGACATGAGGTTTCCATGATAGTTTACTATCAATTGTTACTCCCAAAAATGTATTCTCATTTACGATTTCAATTTGGGTACCATCAATACTTATTTTCTGTTCAGACGTTATGTTGCGATTTCCAAAAATCACTATCTTAGTTTTATTTATATTCAAAGATAATTTTTTTGTGTCCATCCATTTTTTTACTATGTTTAGTTCTGTGTTTACTGTATTTATGAGCTCATTATAGTCATCACTACTGTAGAATATATTTGTGTCGTCTGCAAATAGTATAAATTTCAGTATTTTGGATGTATTAAACATATCATTAATAAATACATTAAACAGTTTTGGCCCCAACACGGACCCTTGGGGGACACCACAAGCAATGCCAAGAGTATCAGATAAAAATTGACTTGTCCAGGGTGTACCCCGCCTTCCGCCCGAATGCAGCTGAGATAGGCTCCAGCGACCCCAAAAGGGACAAGCGGTAGAAAATGGATGGATGGATGGATTTTGGGAGAACATCCGCACCGTAACACAACATAAACACAACAGCACAAATACCCAGAACCCCCTTGCAGCACTAACTCTTCCGGGACGCTACCATATACACCCCGCTACCCCCTACCCTCCATTTATTCAGGAGTTCTCTAGTTAACATCACTAAGGCTGCCTCTAAAGGGAGTGGTCACACATATCATGCGAGCAGCTCAGCACGCACAATACGTGATTATTCAGAACGGAATGTGCTGGGGGCCTTGGGATTTCGCCTTGACTCTGCTTTGTCTGCGTGCTGTCGTCTTGTCTTGTTGAGGTACTTGAAGTCTGTCCTTGCATCTTGTTATCTTCCACTTGCAGTGGAAGATAAGTTGTGTGCCTTTGCACAGATAGAAAAGTACAACTTGAGCACAATAGATAATAACTATAGCAACGGCCTTTAAGCATAAGAGTTGTGTGATAACTTATACATGATTATTCTAACAACTGCTCTAGTTGGACTTTCGCTTCTTAAAAGTCGCCACTGTCCTCCTAATATTTGCATATTTTGTAGATCTCTGTCCTAAGGGATAACTGGGATACATTAAAGTTACGTCCACATCACAGACATGCATGGTTTTAAGCATTTTTGAGATTTTTTTTTTCATGCTATTTAACTAATGGTTAGGACTATACCATTACAAGGTCAAAGTTAGAGGTGAGGCGTGTAGTAGGTTGACAAGTATACAGAAAAAAATGGTTACTCACTTTACACCAGTGGTTTATAAAGTTCTAATTTGGTCTTTAGGAATGTTTTGATCAATGCTGGCTCGTCCTTAAAATGGCTTATGGCCGGGACAAAATAAACTCTTTCCCATGTTTTTATTGGATGTTTAGTTACAACCGGTTGACACAACACAAAGAAAAACACCCATTGTGTTTACTGTGTTAGTTAAGAACTACTTTTATTGCCACTTAATCTTATCTACTTATTTACCCAACAGACCAGCAGCTCCCCCACATCAAAGAGGAAGAGGAGGAAGTGTGGATCACCCAGGTGGGAGAGAGTCTTCTCGGGCAGGAGGAGGCTGATCTCACCAAGTTTCCACTGACTGTTGTCTCTGTGAAGACTGAAGACCATGAAGACAAACCACCTGAGTCCTCACAGCTTCATCACAGTCCAAGTAAGCACAACATCCACATATCATCTAATACAATGTTTGTGACACATGTTCATCCAGGTACCACAGTTATGACTAAAAGTGGATATACTGTATACCATACCATACCATACCAACTTTATTTATAAAGCCCTTTGAAAACAACCACAGTTGAATAAGAAAGGGCTGTACACCACAAAGAAATACAGGCAAAGGACAGACTAAAAAATAACATTTAAAACATAAGTAAAATACACATTGAAAAAGCAAATACAAATTACCCTAAGAACAATTTGTTAGATAAAAAGCAGTTAAAAAGTTAAAATCAGGTAAAAAAGTTAAAAACCGTTTAAAGTCTCATGCTGGGTTAAAAGCCAGGGAATAAAAATGGGTTTTAAAAAGGGTCTTAAAAGTAGCTGAAGAAGGGGCCTGTCTCACATGGAGAGGGAGATCGTTCCAGAGTTTGAGACCCGCAACAGAGAAGACCCTGTCTCCTCTGAGCTTGCGCTTTGGTTTGGGTACCACCAGGATCAGCTGACCTGAGGGACCGGGTGGGGGCATAGAGGTGGAATAGCTCAGAGAGGTATGGTGGGGCAAGACCACGTAAGGATTTAAAAACGAGTAAGATAATTTTAAAATGGACTCTAAAAGACAGGCAGCCAGTGGAGTGCGGCTAAAACAGGAGTAATGTGCTCTCTTTTCCGGGCGAGAACCATGGACTAGGACTTGGAGGTGCTGATTCTCATCCCAGTCACTTCCCACTCTGCTGCGAACCGATCCAGTGAGAGCTGAAGATCTTGGCCAGATGAAAGCATCAGGACCACATCATCTGCAAAAAGCAGAGACCTAATCCTGCAGCCACCAAACCAGATCCCCTCAGCGCCTTGACTGCGCCTAGAAATTCTGTCCATAAAAGTTATGAACAGAATCGGTGACAAAGGGCAGCCTTGGTGGAGTCCAACCCTCACTGGAAACGTGTCCGACTTACTGCCGGCAATGCGGACCAAGCTCTGACACTGATCATACAGGGAGCGGACCGCCACAATCAGACAGTCTGATACCCCATACTCTCTGAGCACTCCCCTCAGGACTTCCCGAGGGACACGGTCGAATGCCTTCTCCAAGTCCACAAAGCACATGTAGACTGGTTGGGCAAACTCCCATGCACCCTCAAGGACCCTGCCGAGAGTGTAGAGCTGGTCACAGTTCCACGACCAGGACGAAAACCACACTGTTCCTCCTGAATCCGAGTTTCGACTATACGGCGTAGCCTCCTCTCCAGTACACCTGAATAGACCTTACCGGGAAGGCTGAGGAGTGTGATCCCACGATAGTTGGAACACACCCTCCGGTTCCCCTTCTTAAAGAGAGGAACCACCACCCCGGTCTGCCAATCCAGAGGTACCGCCCTCGATGTCCACGCGATGTTGCAGAGTCTTGTCAACCAAGACAGCCCCACAGCATCCAGAGCCTTGAGGAACTCTCGGCGGATCTCATCCACCCCCTGGGCCTTGCAACCAAGGAGCTTTTAAACAACCTCAGCCCCAGAAATAGGAGAGCCCACTACAGATTCCCCAGGAACTGCTTCCTCATAAGAAGACGTGTTGGTGGGATTAAGGAGGTCTTCGAAGTATTCCCTCCACCGATCCACAACTTCCGCAGTCGAGGTCAGCAGAACACCAACCTCACCATACACGGTGTTGACAGTGCACTGCTTCCCCTTCCTGAGGCGGTGGACGGTGGTCCAGAATCGCTTCGGAGCCGTCCAGAAGTCGTTTTCCATGGCTTCCCCGAACTCCTCCCATGTCCGAGTTTTTGCCTCCATGACCGCTGAAGCCGCACACCTCTTGGCCTGTCGGTACCTGTCCGCTGCCTCCGGAGTCCTATGAGCCAAAAGAACCAGATAGGACTCTTTCTTCAGCTTGACGGCATCCCTCACCGCTGGTGTCCACCAGCGGGTTCTAGGATTACCGCCATGACAGGCACCAACTACCATGCGGTCACAGCTCCAATCAGCCGCCTCGACAATAGAGGTGCGGAACATGGTCCATTCGGACTCAATATCCAGCACCTCCATCGTGACATGTTCAAAGTTCTTCCGGAGGCGGGAATTGAAACTCTCTCTGACCGGAGACTCTGCTAGATGTTCCCAGCAGACCCTCACAATGCGTTTGGGCCTGCCAGGTCTGTCCGGCATCCTCCCCCACCATCGCAGCCAACTCAACACCAGGTGGTGATCGGTAGAAAGCTCCGCCCCTCTCTTCACCTGAGTGTCCAAAACATGAGGCCGCAAATCCGATGACACAACTACAAAGTCGATCATGGAACCACGGCCTAGGGTGTCCTGGTGCCAAGTGCACATATGGACAACCTTATGTTTGAACATGGTGTTTCTTATGGACATCTGTTATGGGCTATGTTATGGTGTGGTGAAAGAATCCTCTGCATTTGACCCATCCCCATGTTCACCCCGTGGGAGGTGAGGGGAGCAGTGAGCAGCAGCGATGGCCACGCTCGGGAAGCATTTGGTGATTTAACCCCCAATTCCAGCCCTTGATGCTGAGTGGAGGGAGGCAATGGGTCCTATTTTTATAGACCTTGGTATGACTGGGCCGGGGTTTGAACTCACGACCATCCATTCTCAGGGCGGACACTAACCACAAGGCCTCTTGATACTTCATAAAAAATAAATTTTTCAAAATCATTTTTTTCTGTCTTGTCTTGTTTGTATGCAAGGTTTTACTGCTGTGTTTATTTTAATTTTATAACTTGTTATGTTGCTTATGTAATTCACGTATGTACAGTGTGATTATAACATCTTGAATGTCAACATGGTGACTGATGAGACCCTCTTGGACATCATCAGAACATACACCGGTGCAGGACAATATCTCATGTGACTGAGCAAAGTTCGACTTTTCTAAAGCATGTGTTTGTCTTCTTGTGTCCTGCAGATGTCTGTGAAGAACATATTCTCCCTGAGCAGCAGGAGTGGACCTCCAGGATAGAGCAGGAGGAGCCGCAGCCCCCCTATATTAAAGAGGAGGAGGACCCAAAGCCGCCCCACATCAAAGATGAAGAGGAGGAGTCGCAGCCCCACCACAATAACAAGGAAAAAGAGGAACACAGCGACGATCTTAAAGGACTGGAGGAGGTTGATGTCACCAAGATGCCAGTGACTGGTGTCCCTGTGAAGAGTGAAGGTGATGAGGTCAAAGGTGAAAGTGAGGAGGAGAGAGAGGCGGAGCCTCCAAGCAGCAGCTCAACTCAACACATGACAACAGAAGCTGATGGAGACCACTGTGGAGGATCACAAGCAGACAAGCTCTTAGCTCCACTATCAGATAGTGAGGACACAACGTCACACTCTCCTGACACTGATGATGAAGACTCTAAAGATGATAAGACATGTCACACTGACAACACACACTTCACATGTTCTCACTGTGACAAAACTTTTAATGACCGTCACAATATGAAAAGACACATGAGAATACACACTGGAGAAAAACCTTTTTCCTGTTCAAAATGTGGTAAAAGCTTTCAACGAAACGACGTGTTGAAAGACCACATGAGAACACACACCGGAGATAAACCTTTTTCCTGCTCAGAATGTGGTAAAAGTTTTGTAAAACATAGCCATTTGAAAGTGCACATGAGAATACACACTGGAGAAAAACTTAAAAAAGATAAGACACGTCACACTGACAATACACGCTTTAAATGTTCTCACTGTGACAAAACCTTTATATACCGTTGTGCTCTAATAACACACGTGCGAAAACACACTGGAGAAAAACCTTTTTCCTGCTCAGAATGTGGTAAAGGATTTGTACGACATGGCTATTTGAAAGTACACATGAGAATACACACTGGAGAAAAACTCAATACCTGTCCAATCTGTGGTAAAACCTTTTTAGAAAAACACCATTTAAAAGCACACATGACAACACACACTGGAGGTAAATCTTTATCCTGTTCAGTATGTGGTAAACATTTCGTATGGAAACGATATTTGAAAGAACACATGCAACTACACACTGGAGAGAGAACAGTTTCCTGCTCAGAATGTGGTAAAGTTTTTACACAACAAAATAAATTAAAAGTACACATGAGAACCCACACTGGAGAGAAAGTGTTTAGTTGCAGTGTGTGTAATGAGAGATTCTCTTACGGGAATCAGTGTAAGAAACACAAGTGTGCTGGTGAGAACAGCAGCAGCAAATGAAGTTGCAGGATTTGAAATATACTGTCAAAACTTTGTTAACTTTGACTTTCTAACAACATCAGCACATGTAACATATAATGACTGTCTCAGAATCCTGCTCGGAAAGCCCATTTAAACTGATGTTTAAATGTATATGTAGACTGCAGGGGTCCAAGAATGATCTTATTATACAGATTACCAATCCTAGGTGTAATTCTATATTTTTATTGTTTTATTGCTGCTTTTATTCATTTATTAGATGTCTTGTACTGAATATGCACAAGCACTGTTTTTTAATATTATGTGATAATGCCTTTTGTACTGTATTTTCTTTATTTTATGTACTGTATGTAATTTTATGTCTACTTGGACATTAGAGTCTGCAATAAAGCTTGATTGATTGATATAACGTGTGACATTGTTGTGTATTTAACACAATCTTGTTAATATGATTCTAACATTTACAGATTAGCTATTTTAGATTAGTGCTTTTTACAGTCAAGTATATGCAGTAATATACAACATTGTACTTTTATTCAAAAATGAATGCAACGATTTGACTGAAAAGGTGAAAGTAAACAGTACAAAACATATACAATAAAACATTCTTTGTGTGTATTGATATTCCTAATTCATCTTTATACTCATTCATAATAGTGTTTTTATGTAGTTTTTTTTAAGATAATGAATTGTTACATTTTTATTTTTTTTTTATCGTAAATGATTCCATAGATGAACTCCTCTATATGATATACATATTCGTTTTACATGTGTTCATACCTTTGCTTTTGAGTTTTAGGCAATTTGTATAATTATTTTTAATTTTGTTCCAGAGAAAATAGGAATCGAGTTAGAATTTGATCTAAAAGAGAAAAAAAAATTAGCAAAGAATTGTCAAATGTTAGAGATGGAAAGTTTGACGTGTGTTATATTGTGGTCACCCACCAAAAGCCCAGAGAGTTCTCCAGTCAGCTGTCTGAAAAAGATGATCTGCTGTATTTAGAATATTTCAAGGTAAACCTTTATCTTTTTTGTTTTATTAGTTTTGGTCTATTAACAATAACATCTTTATCAAATAAAATACCTCTATAACTTACTTATAAAGTAAAAGTCACAAAAACACTCGTCACGGGATTTCCCAAATTCTGCCCAATGGCCGACACCACATAGTAAAGTACAGTGGGTGGCGGTATGAACCCAAGAGTAACAACAACAATGATAAATAAAGTTGCCTGTTTTTCTCGCGAGATTTGACAGCACTGCGCGTGAACGGAAAAGACCCGGAAACGGCAAGATGGCGTTCGACGGAGAAGACTTATTGTGGTTATGATAGTACTTTGTTCTTAATCCGTACGTACATGTACACATATATGCTGTTTAATATCGTTAATATTTGTTTGTGTCGGATAAATTAGTCTTTGCGGCTCCTCGTGTTAGCTTAGCGTGCTAGTTAGCATAGCGTGTTAGCTGCTAACAAAGAGAGGCGGAAGTGATCAAAACACATCGCTAAGCAGAGATCAAGTGTGAGTGTAAAGTGTTGTGATTGTGTGAAAATGTGCGAAAGAACGATAGCAGAGTACGAGGAGGAACTACTGGACGCTGTTTTCGAAGAATATGAAGTTTTGTCACAAAGAACAGGTTTGTTTACTTACACTATATTGCCAAAATTATTTGGCCACCTGCTTTTACTCACATATGAACTTCATCATCATTTCTTTGTATTCCTTTCATGAAAATGCATACATACGCACTTTCATTGTTTGTTGTTTCTTATACATTTCCATGATCAGAAAGGATCAGATGGAAGAATATTATTGTTATATTTATCTGCCCCCTTTTTAACACAAATAATTTTAGATGACTTTATAACTGTTCCTTCCACCAACACCCGAACTCCAACATAATTTTTAATTTTCGTTTAAGCATTTTCACAATGACACGTCCAATCAAAATCAAAAATCAGTTTGATATAATTCCAGTTGTCTCTTTTTGTAACTCTTTTTAAATTCAAAGATATTCTTGCAACTTTTTAAGTCTTTCCCTAGAGCAGTGGTTCTTAACCTGGGTTCGATCGAACCCTAGGGGTTCGGTGAGTCGGCCTCAGGGGTTCGGTGGAGCCTCCACCGCGGAGGTCAAGACATACCCGACTCATCGTGTAAGTAAAAACTTGTCCCTATCGGCGTCTTATGGATACCCCCGAACAATGTTCCCTGTAATTTTCCATATGCGTGAGCAAACGCAAAAACTCCTTGAGGATTCAGTGGAGCACATGTGAGCGACATCAGATGTGCACACTGTGGCCACACCTGTCCCAAATCTGACTAAATAACAAGTTAAATGTTTTATTATTATAATCAAACGACAGCAGTTAAGTGTTTAGGCCCACTTACAATGACAATAACAAAAAATATTGTTTTTCATGAGCTGTGTACTAGTATTGTATGTCTGGGTGGGGGTCCTGCTTTGGAAATAATTTGTACCCCTTTCAGATATTGCATTTAGTTACCACTAAAACATTCGCATGTTGCACAATGAGATGTAAACATGGGATCATGTGCACATTCCTGTAACTTTCTGTTTGTAAAAAAAATATATTGATTAGTATTTCTTTAACATAATAACATCATTTCATGATTCATATTTATAAATTAAGATTACATTAAGAAAAAACAATGTTTTTCTCTAAAGAAGGGTTCGGTGAATGTGCATATGAGACTGGTGGGGTTCAGTACCTCCAACAAGGTTAAGAACCACTGCTATAGAGAGAATTCCATGCTTTCACACCAGCAACAGACAAGCACATTTGCTTCAAATTTGTTGGCACTCTTGGATGTTTAAAATCATACGACCTTCTGTGGTTCTCATCTTCAGATGTGAACACAAATAACTTTTGTACGGCCTTCAGAAGAACTTTATTTCTAGCTTTGAACATCACTAATAGAGTATGCAATTCTACAATGTCTTTTAGTTTTAATAATCCTGACCTAATGAAGAGTGGATTTGTGTGGTCTCTGTATCCTACTTTAAAAATGATACTAATTTCTCTTTTCTGTGAAAGAAATAAATGCATTATGTTGCTGTGATATGTATTTCCCCATATTTCTGCACAATAATTGAAATAAGGTAGAATAATTGAGCAATATAACATTCTCATTGTGTTATACGGGAAACTGTATTTAACCTTGTTCAAAATAAATAAGCGTTTAGATAGTGTAAGTGCCGTTGAAACTTACACTTAATATTTTTGTTTTAAGGGTTCATATTTTTTGTTGAAAATTATTATGGTTGTGAATTCATGTTACATTTTTTGTAAATAAGACCCATTTTGTTTACTATAAAAAGGGCAATTTATTTCCTTTGTTACACCGCTATTCTCGCGAGGTTTTGGTTAAGTATTAGGGGTTGCGAGACCTGCATTCGCCCAGACATGCAAAAGACTTTGAGCGAGCCATCAGCAGCAGCAAGAACATTTAGCTAGCTGAACAAGGTATTTGTCATATTGTGTCGAATTGTTCTGTATATTTGTAAAGTACATTGATTTAATTATTGTACGCTCATTTAGTATGCACAAGACTGAAGTATCTGCTGCCCAAGAACCTCCGAAGTGGCAAGCGGCCACGAGGTACACTACCTTCAAAAGTTTGGGGTCACCCAAACAATATTGTGGAGTAGCCTTCATTTCTAAGAACAATAATAGACTGT
This sequence comes from Entelurus aequoreus, assembly GCF_033978785.1. NCBI lineage: Eukaryota > Metazoa > Chordata > Actinopteri > Syngnathiformes > Syngnathidae > Entelurus > Entelurus aequoreus. Next base: position 37,352,872 of record NC_084753.1, read on the forward strand.
CGAGTTTCAGATGAAAGTTCTCTTTTTCTGGCCATTTTGAGCGTTTAATTGACCCCACAAATGTGATGCTCCAGAAACTCAATCTGCTCAAAGGAAGGTCAGTTTTGTAGCTTCTGTAACGAGCTAAACTGTTTTCAGATGTGTGAACATAATTGCACAAGGGTTTTCTAATCATCAATTAGCCTTCTGAGCCAATGAGCAAACACATTGTACCATTAGAACACTGGAGTGATAGTTGCTGGAAATGGGCCTCTATACACCTATGTAGATATTGCACCAAAAACCAGACATTTGCAGCTAGAATAGTCATTTACCACATTAGCAATGTATAGAGTGTATTTCTTTAAAGTTAAGACTAGTTTAAAGTTATCTTCATTGAAAAGTACAGTGCTTTTCCTTCAAAAATAAGGACATTTCAATGTGACCCCAAACTTTTGAACGGTAGTGTAGATATTTTGTTAAGCACTTTATTTGCCTGTGACTGAACTATGTCTAAAGCATTGTATTTCATGTCTTGTCCTGTAGTTTTAACGGCATAAACCCAAGTAAAGAGCCCGTCTTTAAGAAGCCGTGCCTGTGTTGTCATTTCGGAGCCACAGATAGCTTCTTTTTCACATGCAATATATGAGCTTTCCATGTCAACTTTTCATCTAAGATGACCCCAGGAAATCCAATTTCAGACACCTTCTCACATTGTTTATGGATAAACTCACTTCCATCTTTCTTTTATTACTGAATACCATACATGTAGTCTTTTCCAAATTTAAAGATAATTTATTTACATCAAACCACAATTTTAGTTGAACCATTTCCTCTTCAATATTATCGGCTAAGATTTTCAAGTCATCTCCTGAACAGTATAAATTTGTATCGTCTGCGAATAATACGTACTGTAAAACTTTCAAAACCTCACAAATATCATTTATATATAAAATAAAAAGTTTGGGTCCTAAAATCGAACCTTGTGGAATTTCACATTCAATATTCATACATTCTGACCTATGATCATCGATCTCAACATATTGCTGTCATTGTAAATACCTGGTTAACCAGTCCAGTGCAACTCCTCTAACTCCATAAGTATATCATTTAGAAATGAGAATTTGATGATCTATAGTGTCAAATGCCGTCTATAAATCAATGAACACTCCTATTGTGTATTTATTTTGATCAATTGCAGTTGTAATCTCTTCAATAATGTTCACGATGGCCAAGCTTGTAGACTTATTTGATCGAAATCCATATTTAAAGGCCTACTGAAATGATTTTTTTTTTATTTAAACGGGGATAGCAGATCCATTCTATGTGTCATACTTGACCATTTCGCGATATTGCCATATTTTTGCTGAAAGGATTTAGTATAGAACAACGACGATAAAGTTCGCAACTTTTGGTCTCTGATAAAAAAAAGCCTTGCCTGTACCGGAAGTAGCGTGACGTCACAGGAGGAAGGATTCCTCACAATTCCCCGTTGTTTACAATGGAGCGAGAGAGATTCGGACCGAGAAAGCAACGATTACCCCATTATTTTGAGCGAGGATGAAAGATTTGTGGATGAGGAACGTGAGAGTGAAGGACTAGAGTGCAGTGCAGGACGTATCTTTTTTCGCTCTGACCGTAACTTAGGTACAAGGGTTCATTGGATTCCACACTTTCTCCTTTTTCTATTGTGGATCACGGATTTGTATTTTAAACCCCCTCGGATACTATATCCTCTTGAAAATGAGAGTCGAGAACGCGAAATGGACATTCACAGTGACTTTTATCTCCACGACAATACATCGTTGACGCACTTTAGCTACGGAGCTAACGTGATAGCATCGGGCTCAAATGCAGATAGAAACAAAATTAAAAAAAAACCTGACTGGAAGGATAGACAGAAGATCAACAATACTATTAAACCATGAACATGTAAATACACGGTTAATAATTTCCAGCTTGGCGAAACTTAACAATTGAAGCTAACTACGGAGCGGCGGCGGGCGTTGTAGCTTTCGACGACACCCCGGCCGCCATCAGAGTCGGCAAGAAATATATATTTCCCCAATGTTACGTACCTGACATGCACATAGCGACACGCACGTACGGGCAAGCGATCAAATGTTTGGAAGCCAAAGCTGTACTCACGGTAGTGCGTCTGCTATCCAACTCAAACACAACACAACCTCCTGATTGTGTTGCTGTAGTCCGCCGCTAATACACCGATCGCACCTACAACTTTCTTATTCGCAGTCTCCATCCATTGTCCATTAAACAAATTGCAAAAGATTCACCAACACAGATGTCCAGAATACTGTGGAATTGATCGATGAAAACAGAGCAGTTTGTATGGTGACACATTGGGTACGAAAACTTTCGTTGCCGTCGTGACGTCACGCGCATACGTCATCATACATAGACGTTTCCAACCGGAAGTTTAGCGGGAAATTAAAAATTGCACTTTATAAGTTAACCCGGCCGTATTGGCATGTGTTGCAATGTTAAGATTTCATCATTGATATATAAACTATCAGACTGCGTGGTCGGTAGTAGTGGGTTTCAGTAGGCCTTTAATAATTTATGTTTTTCAATAAAGCAGTCTAATTTATTAACAAATAGTTTTTCAAACACTTTTGAAAGTTGAAATAGGAGAGATACTTGTCTATAATTGCCAAATGTATGTTTATCCAGTTTTAAATAAAGGTATGACCTTAGCTGTTTTCATACTGTCTGGGAAAACGCCTACTTTAAAAGTATCATGAAATGGTTTAATAATGCAATCAATTGCGTTTTTTTATTATTTTCATGTCAATACCCTCATTGTCTGTTGAGGTCTTGTTTTTTTAGTTTATAAACTACAGATAATATTTAATTTTCAGTCACTTCACTAAGAAACATTGACTGCATAACCCTATTTTCCCTTTTCCAGACACCCCCTGATTGATCATTAGCTCTTGGTACTTTGTTTGCTAAGCTAGGTCCTACATTTACAAATAATTTATTTAATTCATTGACAATTTCATCTTTTTTTTCAATGAACATATTATCTTTTTTTAAACATCTAGGTAGTTCTGTTCGCCTTGTCCTATTCCCTATTGCTTTATTCAGAATATTCCATGTAGCTTTTGTGTAATTTTTTATTTTCAAGCAACATTCTTTTGTAATATTCCCTTTTTGCTTGTAAGCCACTGCTCCCCTCACCTACCAGGGGGTGATCAAGGGTGATGGGTCAAATACAGAGAATAATTTCGCCACACCCAGTGTGAGTGTGACAATCATTGGTACTTTAACTTTAACTTAACAACATATTGGTCAACTTGTTTTTGTAGTTCTTATAGCGTTTTTCAGCATTCTCTGTTCTTGATTTGATAAACTCCTTATAAAGTCTATTTTTCTTTTTACATGCATTTTTCAAACTGTTTGTCATCCAAGGTGCATTATTTTGCCTTTGTTTAGATCTGCATGGAACCTCAGGACAATGCTTGTTGTACAGAGTAATATAATGTTTACGAAAATAATCATAGGCAGTGTTTATATCGTCTGATTGGCAATAAAAGTTAAAAATAGTGTCAGACTTTGTGTGACTTCTTCTGGAGGCTACAATACATATTACTTACATTTGTTTTCACGTAAAAAAACCCCCGATTTTTTTCAAGGTGCCGTGGCGGTGCGCCACATTCAGTTACATTAAGGAGAAACCCTGATGCACAGCTTCGTTTGATATTTTTCATAAAAACAAGACAGTTTCAGACACACAATATTTGAGAGAGGTTGATGTTTGTAACAATGTGTAGGAGAAAGTAAAGAAAGATCCCTTTCTTTGCCGATGAGCATGAGTAGGTGGCGGTGGGGGTGCGACCTTCTCTCATGACTGATCTGGAGGATGACTGTGAAAAAATGATATTTCGCTCAGTTTGTAACAATGTGTATCAACATGTTTACACAAAACTCACACGGTCACCGTTACTTATATTGACTACATTGTAGTGTAGTAGAATTTCTGACCTTTGACCTATATTGCATGTCTGTCAAGAATGTACGCTCATTTAATTTCTCTTCTATTCTGTGCAAGTGGGACAAAAGTGAATATTAAGTCGTGCCAACCTGTCTACAGAATGTGTTGACTGTCTAAAGGATTCGAGTTGTTATGGAACAGATAGGGAAAACAAAAAGACATTGACACACTATATAAAAAACAATGACGCACAAGAGACATATAAAAAATGGCAGAAGACCGGAACTCGAAAGTGATTTTGGCTTGTGTGTGTCTTGTTTGCTCTGGAGTAATATGTGGTCTGTCTGCACGGCCAACTTAATTCAACCTGCACTTCTGATAATGGGTAAATAAATTTGTTGTACTAAACTACTTTTGTTGCCTGCTTAATCTTCGGACAATCCACTACAGTAGTCAATATAATTTATAGTTTCATGGCTAATTTCACTTCCTGATTCTGACCTACATGCATCAATAAGTGAAAGTAAACATGTATTGTCAATCATCTTTCAATAAGTAAAGTAATCAACACTTGATTTATGAAAAGAACATAAAGGTGACTGACAGCGTGTCGTAGATGGTCTCCAAGTGAATGTGGGAACTTTGTTCTAGAGAGGAATAGTTGATGGAGATACTTCATAAAAACACCACATAGTAAAACATGTTTTGGTAAGAGTTCATTTTGGCCCAGCCAACAAAACCTTTTTTTTTTACAAAAAAAAGTTATGAATGTAGCATAACTAACATAACATGTAACATAAGCATTTTTGAGATTGTTTTTCTCATGCCATTTAGCTAATGGTTAGGACTATACCATTACAAGGTCAAAGTTAGAGGTAAGGCGTGTAGTAGGTTGACAAGTATACAGAAAAAAATGGTTACTCACTTTACACCAGTGGTTTAAAAAGTTCTAATTTGGTCTTTAGGAATGTTTTGATCAATGCTGGCTCGTCTTTAAAATGGCTTATGGCCGGGACAATATAAACTCTCTCCCATGTTTTTATTTCATGTTTAGTTACACACTTTTGAAACAACACAAAGGAAAACACCCATTGTGTGTTTACTGTGTCAGTTAAAGGCCTACTGAAATGAAATTTTGTTATTTAAACGGGGATAGCAGGTCCATTCTATGTGTCATACTTGATCATTTCGCGATATTGCCATATTTTTGCTGAAAGGATTTAGTAGAGAACATCGACGATAAAGTTCGCAACTTTTGGTCGCTGATAAAAAAGCCTTGCCTGTACCGGAAATAGCGTGACGTCACAAGTTGTGGAGCTCCTCACATCTGCACATTGTTTACAATCATTCCCACTAGCAGCGAAAGCGATTCGGACCGAGAAAGCGACGATCACCCCATTAATTTGAGCGAGGACGAAAGATTCGTGGATGAGGAAAGTGAGAGTGAAAGATTAGAGGGCAGTGGAAGTGATTCAGATAGGGAAGATGCTTTGAGAGGCGGGTGGGACCTGATATTCAGCTGTGAATGACTAAAACAGTAAATAAACACAAAATATATATATACTCTATTAGCCACAACACAACCAGGCTTATATTTTATATGCCACAAATTAATCCGCATAACAAACACCTCCCCCTTCCATCCATATAACCCGCCAATACAACTCAAACACCCGCACAACACTCAATCCCACAGCCCAAAGTACCGTTCACCTCCGTAAAGTTCATACAGCACATATATTTCCCCAAAGTTACGTACGTGACATGCACATAGCGGCACGCACGTACGGGCAAGCGATCAAATGTTTGGAAGCCAAAGCTGTACTCACGGTAGCGCGTCTGCTATCCAACTCAAAGTCCTCCTGGTTGTGTTGCTGTAGCCAGCCGCTAATACACCGATCCCACCTACAGCTTTCTTCTTTGCAGTCTTCATTGTTCATTAAACAAATTGCAAAAGATTCACCAACACAGATGTCCAGAATACTGTGGAATTTTGAGATGAAAACAGACGACTTAATAGCTGGCCACGATGGTGTCCCAATACTTCAGCACAATCCGTGACGTCACGCGCAAACGTCATCATACTGAGACGTTTTCAGCACAATATTTCGCGGGAAATTTAAAATTGCACTTTACTAATCTAACCCGGCCGTATTGGCATGTGTTGCAATGTTAAGATTTCATCATTGATATATAAACTATCAGACTGCGTGGTCGGTAGTAGTGGCTTTCAGTAGGCCTTTAAGAACTACTTTTATTGCCGCTTAATCTTATCTACTTATTTACCCAACAGACCAGCAGCCCCCCCACATTAAAGAGGAAGAGGAGGAAGTGTTGATCAATCAGGAGGAAGAGTGTCTTCTAGGGCAGGAGGAGGCTGATCTCACCAAGTTTCCACTGACTGTTGTCTCTGTGAAGACTGAAGAGCATGAAGACAAACCACCTGAGTCCTCACAGCTTCATCACAGTCCAAGTAAGCACAACATCCACATATCATCTAATACAATGTTTGTAATCCAGGTACCACAGTTATGACTAAAAGTGGAGATACTGTATGGACAAGAGCTGCTGTTCGCCACAACTCAGCCCAAACACTCAACACACAGACACCGCACATGTCACACACAACAGCACCAGCCCTTAAAGGCACACACACACACACATATCACAAATATTACTGTAACACGCGTTGCTGCGTCTGGGTTCTTCGGTGGCTGCTGCTGGAAGGATGAGGCCTGAGGGTCAGGGTTTAATGAGTCTTTTATTTTCTTTTTTGTTTGTTCGCTCGGGCTCGTGGCTCGTCACTCTCCGCTCTGCGTCTCTCCTCTCTCTCTCTCTCTCTCGCTCCCCCTCATGACCTCGGACGCTGCTAATAAAGGAGACAGGTGATTAGATAACCCGTTCCAGCTGGGAAATCCACTCACCTGTCAGCTGCTTCATAGTCGGCTCCTGCACACGCCCTGCACGCAGGAGACGCGCGGGCCACACCCCCTCCACATGCATCCACCGCCCGACTCAGGCTGGGCAGCCGTCCGGCTGCACCCACTCCCCCACCCCTCCGTAGAGGAGCGTGAGAGGAAGTCGGCCACGGCCATCTGCGTACCCGGTCTGTGGACCACCCGGAAGTTACAGGGTTGTAAAGCGAGATACCACCGGGTGATCCGCGCGTTGGCATCCTTCATGCGGTGCAGCCACTGGAGTGGATTGTGGTCCGAGCAGAGGCTGAAGGAGCGTCCCAACAGGTAGTACGGGAGGGCCCCGACCGCCCACCGGATGGCAAGGCACTCTCTCTCCACCGTGCTGTACCTCGCCTCCCGGTCCGAGAGCTTTTGGCTGATGTATAGTACGGGCCGGTCGACGCCCTCCACCCGCTGGGACAGCACCGCTCCCTGTCTCCTGCCTGACGCGTCCGCCTGCAGACAGAAGGGGATGGCAAAGTTAGGCATGCGCAGTACTGGCTCCTCGCAGAGGGCTGTTTTTACCTTCTCGGACACCTGCTGGCACTGCTCCGTCCACTGGACCAGATCTGTAGCACGCTTTCGGGTGAGGTCAGTCAGTGGGCCGGTCAGGTTCGCAAACCGGGGAATAAACCTACGGTAGTAGCCCGCCAGACCCAAAAACTGCCTCACCTCTTTTTTCGTCTTGGAGGGTGGGCAGGCAGGCTGCGATCGCCGCTATTTTGTCTACCTGTGGGCGCACCTGCCCTCCTCCCAAGTGGTACCCCAAACACTGTACTTCCTTCCGGCCAACTGCGCACTTCGCCGGGTTGGCGGTGAGCCCCGCCTGCCTCAGGGACTCGAGCACTGCCCCCACCCGCCGCATGTGCTCTTCCCAGCAGCTACTCTGGATGATGACGTCATCCAGGTAGGCAGCCGTGTATGCAGCTTGCGGGCGCAGCACCCGGTCCATGAGGCGCTGGAACGTGGCGGGCGCACAGAATAAGCCAAACGGAAGGGTCACAAATTGGTACAAACCTTCCGGGGTGGAAAAGGCAGTTTTTTTCCGGGACTCTGGTGCCAAGGAATCTGCCAGGAGCCCTTGGTTAAATCCAGTGTCCTGAAAAAACGAGCAGTGCCCAGCCGATCCATTGGGTAAGCGTCAAAACGTGATATTTCGTTCACCTTGCGGTAATCCACACAGAACCGCACAGACCCATCCTTCTTCCCTACCAGAACGATGGGGCTGCACCACGCGCTGTGGGATTCCTCTATTCACCTCCAACTCCAGGATTTTAATTCCTCCCGAACCACTTTGCGTTTATGTTCGGGGAGCCTGTAGGGCCGAGACCGCACCGTAACCCCCGGGCTGGTCTCAATATGATGTTGGATGAGGTTCGTGCGGCCGGGCCGAGGGGAGAACACATCAGAAAAGCGCTGCTGCAGCTTGGGAACATCCGCTTCAGACAAACCACCTGAGTCCTCACAGCTTCATCACAGTCCAAGTAAGCACAACATCCACATATCATTTGATTCTCAGGGCATTCAATCCATCACAACTGGACTGTTCAGTAAGTGGGCTTCATCAGTTCATGCTCATAGACTTCAAGTCCTTAATCTAATAATTTAACTTTAAGGCCTTAAAATGTCTTAAATTCTATCAGAATCTTGTAAAAAAAAAAAAACTTAAATACCTCCTTGAAAGGTATCAACAATTGTTTTACCAATGCTTATAATTAGTTCATAAATATATTTAAAATAAATGCATGAACTCATTTGCTGTAAAGCCCGGTCAGAATTTATGGAGCATAGGGATGTCACGGTATGAACATTTCTTATTAAGGTTATTGTGACCAAAATGATCACGGTTGTCATTATTATCGCGGTATTTTTAAATGTACTCAAATTTTTTAAAAGGTCCTTATACTGAACTTTTTTTACTGAGTTTTATTAAAAAACAAACCACACATTCCAACATTATTTCCTTTGTAGAATAAACATTATGGTAGATAAGGACACTGAATGTCATGGACCTCAAGTAGAAATTGCATATGCATATGAAAGCAACACTAGTGCGTAGTATAATGGCAGAAACAGAATAACAACATAAATAAAAAAATTAAAAAATGTGAAAATTGTGCAAGATAGCACTTTATGGATGTAAGAGATAAACAACAAAGGCCAATATGAGAATTTTGCAAGATGGCACCTAATGGCCTTAAGACGTAACTGCACTTTTTGTCCATATAGATAAAAGTAGTGTTCATGTATGACATCTAGTCTTATACATAGGGCTGCACGATTATGGCCAAAATAATAATGATTTATTGTGTTAAGTAAAACAGTGGGTGTGACGCAGTGTTTCCCCCATAAAATGTGTTAGTTAAGGTGGTGTCTCTCCAGGGGGATGGAGGGGGCGGGTGGTTGTAAGGAACAGTGTAACTCGGCCTGTCGCCATCACGTCTCCATCTCATCGCTGCCACCACAGCCTGGGGGGACAATAGACTACAGACTTTGGTGAACTAGGCCGGCTTCGTCGCGTGAGGAAGCATACAATTTTTGGTTGTGTTTGCCGCTCCATATGCTGAATGCCGATATACTATATATATCTCGATATTTTTTCCGTAAAGTAAAATCAAAACACAAAACAGTCCTAGTTACCTGAGATACTAAGTATGTCATTATTATGACTTAGTAAGTCAATATTTTTATTATATGTATATTAAAATAATGACTTACTAAGTCAAAATGAATTAATAAGTCAAATGAATGACTTACTGTAAGTAAGTGTTTGCAATAAACGTTTAAAAAACAGAGAGGGGGCCACATGCTGACATCCAACCCTACATCTTGAATGTCAAGGTGGTGACTGATGAGATCCTCAAAGACATTATGAGAACATGTGCTTGTGCAGGACAATGTGTCATGTGACTGAGCAAAGCTGGATGTTTCTAAAGCATGTGTTTTTCTTCTTTTGTCCCACAGACGTCTGTGAAGAACATATTCTCCCTGAGCAGCAGAAGTGGAGCTTCAGGATGGAGCAGGAGCAAGCCCCCCACTTCAAAGAAGAAGAAGAGGAGCCACAGCCCCCTCACATTAAAGAGGAAGATGAGGAACACAGCGTCAGTCAGGAGGAGTTTGAAGGACCGGAGGATGACCATGTGATCCGTGTTATTGTGAAGAGTGAAGGTGATGAGGTCAAAGGTGAGAGTGAGGAGAAGAGAGAGGCGGAGCCTCCAAGCAGCAGCTCAACTCAACACATGACAACAGAAGCTGATGGAGACCACTGTGGAGGATCACAAGCAGACAAGCTCTTAGCTCCACTATCAGATAGTGAGGACACAACGTCACACTCTCCTGACACTGATGATGAAGACTCTAAAGATGATAAGACATGTCACACTGACAACACACACTTCACATGTTCTCACTGCGACAAAACCTTTAAATACCATTGTCGTCTGAAAGACCACATGAGAACGCACACTGGAGAAAAACCTTTTTCCTGCATAGAATGTGGTAAAAGCTTTCAACGAAATGACATGTTGAAAGAACACATGAGAACACACACTGGAGATAAACCTTTTTCCTGCTCAGAATGTGGTAAAAGCTTTTGTAAAAAGGGCGTGTTGAAAGGACACATGAGAATACACACTGGAGAAAAACTTAAAAAAGATAAGACATGTCACACTGACAATACACGCTTTAAATGTTCTCACTGTGACCAAACCTTTAAACACCATTGTCATCTGAAAAGACACATGAGAACACACACAGGAGAAAAACCTTTTTCCTGCTCAGAATGTGGTAAAAGTTTTGCAAGGAATGGGAATTTAAAAGAACACATGAGAACACACACTGGAGAAAAACCTTTTTCCTGCTCAGAATGTGGTAAAAGTTTTGTAAAAAGTAGCCATTTGAAAGTGCACATGAGAATACACACTGGAGAAAAACGTAAAGATGATAAGACACGTCACACTGACAACACACGCTTTAAATGTTCACACTGTGGCAAAACCTTTAGATGCCGTTGTGCTCTAATAGCACACCTGCGAAAACACACTGGAGAAAAACCTTTTTCCTGTTCAAAATGTGGTAAAGGTTTTGTACGACATGACTACTTGAAAGTACACATGAGAATACACACTGGAGAAAAACTCGATACCTGTCAAATATGTGGTAAAACCTTTGTAGTAAAACACCATTTAGAAGGACACATGACAACACACACTGGAGGAAAACCTTTTTCCTGTTCAGTATGTGGTAGACATTTCGCATGGAAACGATATTTGAAAGAACACATGCAACTACACACTGGAGAGAGAACAGTTTCCTGCTCAGAATGTGGTAAAGTTTTTACACAACAAAATAAATTAAGAGTACACATGAGAACACACACTGGAGAGAAAGTGTTTCGTTGCGGTGTGTGTGGGGAAAGATTCTCTTATAAAAAGCATTGTGAGAAACACAAGTGTGCTGGTGAGAACAGCAGCAGCAAATGAAGATGCAGGATTTGAAATATACTGTCAAAACTTTGTGAACTTTGACTTTCTAACAACATCAGCACATGTAACATATAATGACTGTCTCAGAATCCTGCTCGGAAAGCCCATTTAAACTGATGTTTAAATGTATATGTAGACTGCAGGGGTCCAAGAATGATTTTATTATACAGATAACCAATCCTAGGTGTAATTCTGTTAGGTACCAATCCTGTATATGGAAACACTGGTATCTGTGCCTTTTATAGAATGTGTAGACACATTTTTAAAGTGTGTGTGTATATATATATATATATATATATATATATATATATATATATATATATATATATATATATATATATATATATATATATATATATATATATATATATATATACTACCGTTCAAAAGTTTGGGGTCACATTGAAATGTCCTTATTTTTGAAGGAAAAGCACTGTACTTTTCAATGAAGATAACTTTAAACTAGTCTTAACTTTAAAGAAATACACTCTATACATTGCTAATGTGGTAAATGACTATTCTAGCTGCAAATGTCTGCTTTTTGGTGCAATATCTACATAAGTGTATAGAGGCCCATTTCCAGCAACTATCACTCCAGTGTTCTAATGGTACAATGTGTTTGCTCATTGGCTCAGAAGGCTAATTGATGATTAGAAAACCCTTGTGCAATCATGTTCACACATCTGAAAACAGTTTAGCTCATTACAGAAGCTACAAAACTGACCTTCCTTTGAGCAGATTGAGTTTCTGGAGCATCACATTTGTGGGGTCAATTAAACGCTCAAAATGGCCAGAAAAAGAGAACTTTCATCTGAAACTCGACAGTCTATTCTTGTTCTTAGAAATGAAGGCTATTCCACAAAATTGTTTGGGTGACCCTAAACTTTTGAACGGTAGTGTATATATACACACATTTATAATCACAAACCCCTAAGTCCGGACAATTATAAACAACTTTGCACGCGTGCTTGTGGAACGGCCGTCTCATAACACAAACGCAAGTCCCTTCTTACTCATACAACGGCGATTAACCCGTTCAGCGGAGCAAACCCTGCGTTTCCTCCGTGACCAACACGGATAACCGGCCTAACGCCCGGTAGGAACACTAGGAATCACCCAACAATCCTACAGACATCGTGTCTGGTCAGTCCATATAGTTTCACCAAGTTTCACCAAAGCTCTAGCATATGCAGCCCGATCTCTACCTGTCTATACTGCAGCAAATTAAACAGAACGTCGTGACAACTATCAGCTCAGTTGATCTCCTTTACCGGAGTCACTGAACGGTCACCTATAAGAGGCTTTTTCCCTCCGCTGCAGTTGCCACATAGACAGATATGTCGCACCTTCATAGACGTCATAATTTTATATGGGCCAAATGTCACACCAGTTAGCAAACCTTGTCTATAATTTAGCTGTGTCCAACTCTGGCTAATCTGATGCACTTGCAAAGAGAAGCCCCCTCTGCCGACAACGACAGAGGAGGGAGAGGTTAAGAAAATGTATTCATCTCACATCGTCTATGCTTCAAACACTCCAAACCACCAAAATTCTATTAACAATCCCCTTATTGTTAAAACAAGAAATCACAAGTTTTCAACAAACACACAGACAAATAATCACATATAAAACAACTCAATCCAACCATAATTTACCTCATTCCAGGTTGTTTTTGGAGAACCTGACTAAACCTATCTTTTATCAAAAACAGGTTCAGCAATTAGTCTTATCGATCCCGTTCTCTCCAGGCAGAGAATGTTTACACTTTAAGCAAAACTGCTTACCTTGTGATGCGCGCGTGCAACAACTGTCTGCCTGATAGAGAGAGCGAGAGCGGCTGTCGACGTGTAGTTTCTGGACCATCCTGTTTGTGACGCCAATTTGTGTGGTGGATTGTCCAGAGCTTAAACAGCAACAAAAGGGAATTTAGTACAACAAGTTTATTTTCTCATAGTCAAAAGTGCATAAGTTGGATTGTTTTGTCCCTGCAAACAAACGGCCGTCCTCCGGAGGACACACAAAAAGCAATCTCTCTGGTGTCCTGGTCTCCTGCCATTTTTATCTGTCTCTTCGTGCGTCACTCTGTTTTTTCTCGTGCGTCACGGTCTTGGTCTTCGACATGTTTGTTTTGCAACATCCTTGAATCCCTTAATCATACTTAGACAATCAAAACATTCTGTAGACAGGTTGGCACGACTTAATATTCACTTTTGTCCCACAGCCGGTCCATTCAATGGCACAGAATAGAAGATAAATTAAATGAGCGTACATTATTGACAGACATGAAATATAGTTCAAAGGTCAGAAATTCTACTACAATATTTTAGATTAGTGCTTTTTACAGTCAAGTATATGCAGTAATATACAACATTATACTTTTATTTAAAAATGAACGCATTGATTTGACTGAAAAGGTGAAAGTAAACTGTACAAAACATATACAATAAAACATTCTTTGTGTGTATTAATATTCCTAATTCATCTTTATACTCATTCATAATAGTGTTTTTATGTAGTTTTTTTTAAGATAATGAATTGTTACATATTTTTTTTATTTCTAATCGTAAATGATTCCATAGATGAACTCCTTTATATGATATACACTACCGTTCAAAAGTTTAGGGTCACCCAAACAATTTTGTGGAATATCCTTCATTTCTAAGAACAAGAATAGACTGTCGAGTTTCAGATGAAAGTTCTCTTTTTCTGGCCATTTTGAGCGTTTAATTGACCCCACAAATGTGATGCTCCAGAAACTCAATCTGCTCAAAGGAAGGTCAGTTTTGTAGCTTCTGTAACGAGCTAAATTGTTTTCAGATGTGTGAACATGATTGCACAAGGGTTTTCTAATCATCAATTAACCTTCTGAGCCAATGAGCAAACACATTGGCGTGGCGAAGTTGGTAGAGTTGCCGTGCCAGCAATCGGAGGGTTGCTGGTTAATGGGGTTCAATCCCCACCTTCTACCATCCTGGTCACGTCCGTTGTGTCCTTGGGCAAGACACTTCACCCTTGCTCCTGGTGGCTGCTGGTTAGCGCCTTGCATGGCAGCTCCCGCCATCAGTGTGTGAATGTGTGTGTGAATGGGTGAATGTGGAAATACTGTCAAAGCGCTTTGAGTACATTGAAGGTAGAAAAGCGCTATACAAGTATAACCCATTTATCATTTATTTATCATTTACCATTAGAACACTGGAGTGATAGTTGCTGGAAATGGGCCTCTATACACCTATGTAGATATTGCACCAAAAACCAGACATTTGCAGCTAGAATAGTCATTTACCACATTAGCAATGTATAAAGTGTATTTCTTTAAAGTTAAGACTAGTTTAAAGTTATCTTCATTGAAAAGTACAGTGCTTTTCCTTCAAAAATAAGGACATTTCAATGTGACCCCAAACTTTTGAACGGTAGTGTACATATTTGTTTTACATGTGTTCATACCTTTGCTTTTGAGTACACATAAATCCCTTTTAGTTCATATTTACTGGTTCACATCTGAAAAATATATACAGTAGCTGAAAGAAGATGGCAGAATTCTTTCTGGAAGGTTATGATTGATGGATTTGTTTTTGAGAATCTTCATTTGTGAATAAATAAAAAACTACCAGTGACAATTATTGTGTTTAAAACATTCTCATATTGTTTTCACTTTCTTATAATCCCCAAAATATACATTTCAGAAAACATGGGCACGTTTTGCGAATGTTAGGGAAATGCCAATAACGTACATCATCCCACAGAACTTGACTTTATATGCATTCATCAAATAAATGTATGGTTGATTCTATGTCCCCATCACAGAAAGTGTCGTCTTCAATCGCAACAAGTCTTAAAAACATGTTTAAAGAGTACATTCCTGTTTTTCAAATGAACTTTGTTTGCCTTTGGACAAATGGAAGTTTTAGGCAATTTGTATAATTATTTTTGATTTTGTTCCAGAGAAAATAGGAATCGAGTTATAATTTGATCTGAAAAGGGAAAAAAAGACTTTAGCAAAGAATTGTCAAATGTTAGAGTTGGAAAGTTTGAGTGTGTTATATTGTGGTCACCCACCAAAAGCCCAGAGAGTTCTCCAGTCAGTCAGTCATCATTTTTTAATGAGTTTTGGTCCGTTAACAATAACATCTTTATCAAATAAAATACCTCTATAATTTACTTATAAAGTAAAAGTCACAAAAACACTCGTCGCGGGATTTCCCATATTCTGCCCAATGGCCGACACCACATAGTAAAGTACAGTGGGTGGCGGTATGAACCCAAGAGTAACAACAACAATGATAAATAAAGTTGCCTGTTTTTCTCGCGAGATTTGACAGCATTGCGCGTGAACGGAAAAGACCAGGAAACGGCAAGATGGCGTTCGACGGAGAAGACTTATTGTGGTTATGATAGTTAGTACTTTGGTCTTAATCCGTAGGTACATGTACACATATATGCTGTTTAATAGTGCAAACTTCGTTAATATTTGTTTGTGTCGGATATATTAGTCTGAGCGCACTTTGACGCTTTCCGCGCGAGTTTAGCTTGCTAGTTAACTTAGCTTAGCTTGCTAGTTAGCTTAGCGTGTTAGCTGCTAACAAAGAGAGGCGGAAGTGGTCAAAACACATCGCTAAGCAGAGATCAAGTGTGAGTGTAAAGTGTTGTGATTGTGTGAAAATGTGCGAAAGAACGATAGCAGAGTACGAGGAGGAACTACTGGACGCTGTTTTCGAAGACTATGAAGTTTTGTCTCAAAGAACAGGTTTGTTTACTTACACTATATTGCCAAAAGTATTTGGCCACCTGCCTTTACTCACATATGAACTTCAAGTGTCATCCCACGGAATTGTCCAACATGTTTTGGTATCCTGGAGCATTCAAAGTTCCTTTCACTGGAACTAAGGGGCCAGCCCAACTCCTGAAAAACAACCCCACACCATAATTCCTCCTCCACCAAATTTCACACTCAGCACAATGCAGACCAAAATGTAGCGTTCTCCTGGAAACGTACTTGCCAACCTTGAGGGGACGGCGTGGCGAAGTTGGTAGAGTGGCTGTGCCAGCAATCGGAGTGTTGCTGGTTACAGGGGTTCAATCCCCACCTTCCACCATCCTAGTCACGTCCGTTGTGTCCTTGGGCAAGACACTTCACCCTTGCTCCTGATGGCTGCTGGTTAGCGCCTTGCATGGCAGCTCCCGCCATCAGTGTGTGAATGTGTGTGTGAATGGATGAATGTGGAAATACTGTCAAAGCGCTTTGAGTACCTTGAAGGTAGAAAAGCGCTATACAAGTATAACCCATTTATCATTTATCATTTATCTCCGAATTCGGGAGATTGGGAGGGGGTTTGGTAGTAGCAGGAGTGTATATTGTAGCGTCCCGGAAGAGTTAGTGCTGCAAGGGGTTCTGAGTATATGTTCTGTTGTGTTTATGTTGTGTTACGGTGCGGATGTTCTCCCGAAATGTGTTTGTCATTCTTGTTTGGTGTGGGTTCACAGTGTGGCGCATATTTGGAACAGTGTTAAAGGCCTACTGAAATGCGCTTTTCTCATTTAAACGGGGATAGCAGGTCCATTCTATGTGTCATACTTGATCATTTCGCGATATTGCCATATTTTTGCTGAAAGGATTTAGTAGAGAACATCGACGATAAAGTTCGCAACTTTTGGTCACTGATAAAAAAGCCTTGCCTGTACCGGAAGTAGCGTGACGTCACAGGTTGTGGAGCGCCTCACATCTGCACATTGGTTACAATCATGGCCAGCAGCAGCAAGAGTGATTCGGACCGAGAAAGTGATGATTACCCCATTAATTTGAGCGAGGATGAAAGATTCGTGGATGAGGAAAGTGAGAGTGAAGGATTAGAGGGCAGTGGAAGCGATTCAGATAGGGAAGATGCTGTGAGAGGCGGGTGGGACCTGATATTCAGCTGGGAATGACTAAAACAGTAAATAAACACAAGACTTATATATATACTCTATTAGCCACAACCCAACCAGGCTTATATTTAATATGCCACAAATTAATCGCGCATAACAAACACCTCCCCCCTCCCGTCCTTATAACCCGCCAATACAAATCAAACACCCGCACAACACACTCAATCCCACAGCCCAAAGTACCGTTCACCTCCGTAAAGTTCATACAGCACATATATTTCCCCAAAGTTACGTACGTGACATGCACATAGCAGCACGCACGTACGGGCAAGCGATCAAATGTTTGGAAGCCAAAGCTGTACTCACGGTAGAGCGTCTGCTATCCAACTCAAAGTCCTCCTGGTTGTGTTGCTGCAGCTGGCCGCTAATACACCGATCCCACCTACAGCTTTCTTCTTTGCTGTCTCCATTGTTCATTAAACAAATTGCAAAAGATTCACCAACACAGATGTCCAGAATACTGTGGAATTTTGCGATGAAAACAGACGACTCAATAGCTGGCCACAATGGTGTCCCAATATGTCCGCACAATCCGTGACGTCACGCGCAAAAGTCATCATACCGAGACGTTTTCAGCAGAATATTTCGCGGGAAATTTAAAATTGCACTTTACTAATCTAACCCGGCCGTATTGGCATGTGTTGCAATGTTAAAATTTCATCATTGATATATAAACTATCAGACTGCGTGGTCGGTAGTAGTGGGTTTCAGTAGGCGTTTAAAGGCCTACTGAAATTAAAATGTTTTATTTAAACGGGAATAGCAGATCCATTCTATGTGTCATACTTGATCATTTCGCGATATTGCCATATTTTTGCTGAAAGGATTTAGTATAGAACAACGACAATAAAGATCGCAACTTTTGGTATCTGATAAAAACAACCCTTGTCCCTACCGGAAGTAGTGTGACGTCACAAGACAAAGGATTCCTCACAATTCCGCTTTGTTTACAATGGAGCGAGAGACATTCGGACCGAGAAAGCGACGATTACCCCATTAATTTGCGCAAAAAGATGAAAGATTCGTGGATGAAGAACTTTAGAGTGAAGGACTACAGTGTAGTGCAGGACGTATCTTTTTTCGCTCTGACCGTAACTTAGGTACAAGCTGGCTCATTGGATTCCACACTCTCTCCTTTTTCTATTGTGGATCACAGATTTGTATTTTAAACCACCTCAGATACTATATCCTCTTGAAAATGAGAGTCGAGCACGCGAAATGGACATTCACAGTGACTGAACATGTAAATACACGGTTAATAATTTTCAGCTTTGCGAAGCTAAAAAAATAGAAGCTAAGTTAGCTACAGAGCTAACGTGATAGCAGGCTCAAATGCAGATAGAAACAAAATTTTAAAAAACCCTGACTGGAAGGATACACAGAAGATCAACAATACTATTACACCATGAACATGTAAATACACGGTTAATAATTTTCAGCTTGGCGAAGCTAAAAAAAATAGAAGCTAAGTTAGCTACGGAGCTAACGTGATAGCATCAGTCTCAAATGCAGATAGAAACTAAATTAAAAAAAACCTTGACTGGAAGGATAGACAGAAGATCAACAATACTATTAAACCATGAACATGTAAATACACGGTTAATAATTTTCAGCTTGGCGAAGCTAAAAAAATAGAAGCTAACTTAGATACGGCGGCGGCGGCGGGCGTTGTACGCTTTTGACGACACCCCGGCCGCCATCAGAGTCAGCAAGAAACATATATTTCCCCAAAGTTACGTACGTGACATGCACATATCGACACGCACGTACGGGCAAGCGATCAAATGTTTGGAAGCCAAAGCTGTACTCACCGTAGTGCGTCTGCTATCCAGCTCAAACACAACACAACCTCCTGGTGTTGGTGTTGCTACAGCCAGCCGCTAATACACCGATCGCACCTACAACTTTCTTATTTGCAGTCTCCATTGTCCATTAAACAAATTGCAAAAGATTCACCAACACAGATGTCCAGAATACTGTGGAATTTTGTCGAAGAAAACAGACGTATTTGAATTGGGTCCAAACACTTCCCTTGACCTCGTGACGTCACGCGCAGACATCATCATACCGCGACGTTTTCAAGCGGAAGTTTCCCGGGAAGTTTAAAATTGCACTTTATAAGTTAACCCGGCCGTATTGGCATGTGTTGCAATGTTAAGATGTCATCATTGATATATAAACTATCAGACTGCGTGGTCGCTAGTAATGGCTTTCAGTAGGCCTTTAAAGTTGTTTATACGGCCACCCTCAGTGTGACCTGTATGGCTGTTGAACAAGTATGCCTTGCATTCACTCATGTGTGTGTACAAGGCGTATATGTTATGAGACTGGGCCGGCACGCTGTTTGTATTGAGGAAAAGCGGACGTGACGACAGGTTGTAGAGGACGCTAAAGGCAGTGCCTTTAAGGCACGCCCCCAATATTGTTGTCCGGGTAGAAATCGGGAGAAATTCGGGAGAATGGTTGTCCCGGGAGATTTTCGGGAGGGGCACTGAAATTCGTGAGTCTCCTAGGAAAATCGGGACGGTTGGCAAGTATGACTCACATATGAACTTGAAGTGCCATCCCATGGAATTGTCCAAAATGTTTTGGGATCCTGGAGCATTCAAAGTTCCTTTCACTGGAACTAAGGGGCCAAGCCCAAATCCTGAAAAACAAACCCACACCATAATTCCTCCTCCAATAAATTTCACACTTGGCACAATGCAGACTGAAATGTAGCGTTCTCCTGGCAACCTCCAAACCCAGACTGGTCCATCAGATTGCCAGATGGAAAAGCGTGACTCATCAGTCCAGAGAACAAGTCTCCACTGCTCTAGAGTCCAGTGGCGACGTGCTTTACACCACTGCATCCCACGCTTTGCATTGGACTTGGCGATGTATGGCTTAGATGCAGCTGCTCGGCCATGGAACAACATTCTATGACGCTCTCTGCGTACTGTACGTGGGCTAATTGGAAGGTCACATGAAGTTTGGAGCTCTGTAGCAACTGACTGTGCAGAAGTCTTTGCACTATGCGCTTCAGCATCCGCTGACCCCTCTCTGTCAGTTTACGTGGCCTACCACTTGGCGGCTGACTTGCTGTTGTTCCCAAACTCGTCCATTTTTTTATAATAAAGTTGACTTTGGAATATTTAGGAGCGAGGAAATTTCATGACTGGATTTGTTGCGCAGGTAGCATCCTATGACAGTTCCACGCTGGAAATCACTGAGCGCGGCCCATTCTTTCACACGTGTTTGTAGAAACAGTCTCCATGCCTGAGTGCTTGATTTTATACACTGATTCTGACCTGTATGTAGGGCTGGGCGATATGGCCTTTTTTTAATATCGCAATATTTTAAGGCCATATCGCGATACACGATATATATCTCAATATTTTGCCTTAGTCTTGAATGAACACTTGATGCATATAATCACAGCAGTATGATGATTCTATGTGTCTACATTAAAACATTCTTCTTCATACTGCATTAATATATGCTACTTTAAAGGCCTACTGAAACCCACTACTACCGACCACGCAGTCTGATAGTTTATATATCAATGATGAAATCTTAACATTATAACACATGCCAATACGGCCGGGTTAACTTATAAAGTGACATTTTAAATTTGCCGCTAAACTTCCGGTTCGAAACGCCTCTGAGGATGACGTATGCGCGTGACGTAGCCCGGCGAACACGGGTATGCCTTCCACATTGAAGCCAATACGAAAAAGCTCTGTTTTCATTTCATAATTCCACAGTATTCTGGACATCTGTGTTCGTGAATCTGTTGCAATCATGTTCATTGCATTATGGAGAAAGAAGCTGAGCAAGCAAAGAAGAAAGTTGTCGGTGCGAAATGGACATATTTTTCGAACGTAGTCAGCAACAACAGTACACAGCCGGCGCTTCTTTGTTTACATTCCCGAAAGATGCAGTCAAGATGGAAGAACTCGAATAACAGAGACTCTAACCAGGAGGACTTTTGACTTGGATACACAGACGCCTGTAGAGACTGGGACAACACAGACTCTTACCAGGATTACTTTGATTTGGATGACAAAGACGCAGACGTGCTACTGTGAGTATGCAGCTTTGGCTTCTAAACATTTGATCGCTTGACCGTATGTGCGCAACTTTTTTTTGCATATGTACGTAACTTTTTAAAAAATATATAAGCTTTATGAACCTTGGGTTAGGTGAACGGTCTTTTGGGCTGAGTGATTGTGTGTGTTGATCAGGTGTTTGAATTGTATTGGCGTGTTCTATGGAGCTAGGAGCTAGCATAGGAGCTAGGAGCTAGCATAACAAACACGCAGGTGTTTTTATGCAGGATTAATTTGTGGCATATTAAATATAAGCCTGGTTGTGTTGTGGCTAATAGAGTATATATATGTCTTGTGTTTATTTACTGTTGTAGTCATTCCCAGCTGAATATCAGGTACCGTGAGTATGCAGCCTTGGCTGCTAAACATTTGATAGCTTGACCGTATGTGCGCGTCACGTACGTAACTTTTTAAAAATATATAAGCTTTATGAACCTTGGGTTAGGTGAACGGTCTTTTGGGCTGAGTGATTGTGTGTGTTGATCAGGTGTTTGAATTGTATTGGCGTGTTCTATGGAGCTAGGAGCTAGCAGAGGAGCTAGCATAACAAACACGCAGGTGTTTTTATGCAGGATTAATTTGTGGCATATTAAATATAAGCCTGGTTGTGTTGTGGCTAATAGAGTATATATATGTCTTGTGTTTATTTACTGTTGTAGTCATTCCCAGCTGAATATCAGGTCACCCCCGGCTCTCACAGCATCTTCCCTATCTGAATAGCTTCAACTCCCCACTAGTCCTTCACTTGCACTTTACTCATCCACAAATCTTTCATCCTCGCTCAAATTAATGGGGAAATTGTTGCTTTCTCGGTCCGAATCTCTCTCACTTCATGCGGCCATCATTGTAAACAATAGGGAACTTTGCGTATATGTTCAACTGACTACGTCACGCTACTTCCGGTAGGGGCAAGCCTTTTTTTAATCAAGATACCAAAAGTTGCGATCTTTATCGTCGTTGTTCTATACTAAATCCTTTCAGCAAAAATATGGCAATATCGCGAAATGATCAAGTATGACACATAGAATAGATCTGCTATCCCCGTTTAAATAAAAAAAAGTAATTTCAGTAGGCCTTTAATATATGCTACTTTAAAACTTTCATGCTGAGAAGGAAATCACAACTAAAAAAATCTCTATTTTTTTTCATACGGTGTTGATCTGGAAATGTTTACCTCTGCATTTTGGTGGTGTGGACGTGTGGCACCGAACGGAGATGTTGACTGCGGAGTAAGCACTCTTCATTTTTTAGCAGGTGACTTTTCAAATGGTGCTACATATTAGCAGTAATGCTACTTTTTGTAGCAATGCTTTTTCCCCACACTTGACAAATTACGGTTGTCTGTTCGACATATTCCCACTTGAAGCCAAACCACCGCCAGACGATGGACCCCCTGCTGTTTTTGGGGGGAATTAATTCTTCCTTCATTTGTTACCAGATTCGCACCTTCTTTCTCTCGTATTACCACTCGCACGGCTGCGCTAGCATCACAGCTAACGTTAGCCATGCTGCTACCTCTTTGCTGCGCGAGGGCGTATATGTATGTGACGTATGACGTGACAGTATGTGACGTGTGTAAGAAGGTGCGCTTGTCTGTCTGTGAGAAGGAGACACAGGAAAGAGCAAGGAGAGCCTGTAGTGTAATGCCAGCAGCTAAAAGCAACTGCATGAGAACGTATACTTGAATATCACGATAGTCATTTTCTATATCGCACAGAGACAAACCCGCGATATATCGCGTATATCGATATATCGCCCAGCCCTACCTACATGCATCAATAAGTGAAAGTAAACATGTATTGTCAATCATCTTTCAATAAACAAAGTAGTCAACAGTTGATTTATGAAAAGAACATAAAGGTGACTGACTTTCCTTCAGCGTGTCGTAGATGGTCTCCAAGTGAATGTGGGAGTTGTGCTCTAAAGAGGAATTGTTGATGGAGATACTCCACAAAAACACCACATAGTAAAACATGTTTTGGTAAGAGTTCCTTTTGGCCCAGCCAACAAAACTTCTTAAAGAGGAGAAACCTGTCTGATTTTATTACAAAAAAAAGTTAAGCATTTTTGAGCTCATTTTTTTTCCATGCTATTTAACTAATGGTTAGGACTATACCATTTCAAGGTCAAAGTTAGAGGTAAGGCGTGTAGTAGGTTGACAAGTATACAGAAAAAAATGGTTACTCACTTTACACCAATGGTTTATAAAGTTCTAATTTGTTTTTAGGAATGTTTTGATCAATGCTGGCTTGTCCTTAAAGGCCTACTGAAATGATTTTTTTTTATTTAAACGGCAATAGCAGATCCATTCTATGTGTCATACTTGATCATTTCGCGATATTGCCATATTTTTGCTGAAAGGATTTAATAGAGAAAATCGACGATAAAGTTCGCAACTTTTGCTCGCTGATAAAAAAAAGCCCTGCCTGTACCGGAAGTAGCGTGACGTCACAGGAGGTAAGACTCCTCACAATTCCCCGTTGTTTACAATGGAGCGAGAGAGATTCAGAGCGAGAAAGCGACGATTACCCCATTAATTTGAGCGAGGATGAAAGATTCGTAGATGAGGAACGTTAGAGTGAATGACTAGAGAGGCAGTGCAGGACGTATCTTTTTTCGCTCTGACCGTAACTTAGGTACAAGCTGGCTCATTGGATTCCACACTCTCTCCTTTTTCTATTGTGGATCAAAGATTTGTATTTTAAACCACCTCGGATACTATATCCTCTTGAAAATGAGAGTCGAGAACGCGAAATGGACATTCACAGTGAATTTTATCTCCACGACAATACATCGGTGAAACACTTTAGCTACTGAGCTAACGTGATAGCATCGTGCTCAAATGCAGATAGAAACAAAATAAATAAATCCCTGACTGGAAGGATAGACAGAAGATCAACAATACTACTATCAGGAGACACCGAACCAAACACTGGACATGTAACTACAAGGTTAATGCTGTGCCGCCTGTCGAAGCCTAGCAATGCTGTTGCTAATGACGCTAACTTAGCTACGGGACCTCGTCAGAGCTATGATAAAAACATTAGCGCTCCCCCTACGCCAGCCAGCTCTCATGTGCTCATCAACACCCGTGCTCACCTGCAATCCAGCGATCGACGGTGCGGTCGGCGGCCCGGAGACGTAGGAAGTCAAGGTGAGGTCGCCGGCTAGCGCGTCTGCTATCCGACAAAGTCCTCCTGTTTGTGTTGCTGTAGTCTATCAGACTTCTTTGCAGTCTCCATTGTTCATTAAACAATTTGCAAAAGATTCACCAACACAGATGTCCAGAATACTGTGGAATTATGAGATGAAAACAGAGCTGTTTTGTATTGGATTCAACGGGCTCCGAATACTTCCGTTGCCGTCGTGACGTCACACGCATACGTCATCATCCAAAAAGGTTTTCAAGCGGAAGTTTCCCGGGAAATTTAAAATTGCACTTTATAAGTTAACCCGGCCGTATTGGCATGTGTTTCAATGTTAAGATTTCATCATTGATATATAAACTATGAGACTGCGTGGTCGGTAGTAGTGGCTTTCAGTAGGCCTTTAACAATGCTGTTGCTAACGACACCATTGAAGCTAACTTAGCTACGGGAACTAGAACTATGTTAAAAACATTAGCTATCCACCTACGCCAGCCAGCCCTCATCTACTCATCAACACCCGTGCTCACCTGCGTTCCAGCGATCGACGGAGCGACGATCATAGATGCGGTCGGCGGCCCGGAGAAGTCAAGGTGAGGTCAGCGGCTAGCGCGTCTGCTATCCATCTCAAAGTCCTCCTGGTTGTGTTGCTGTAGTCCGCCGCTAATACACCGATCCCACCTACAACTTTCTTCTTTGCAGTCTTCATTTTTCATTAAACAAATTGCAAAATATTCACCAACACAGATGTCCAGAATACTGTGGAATTTTGGAATGAAAACAGCGTTTTGTATTGGATTCAATGGGGTCCGAATACTTCCGTTTCAACGATTGACGTCACGCGCATACGTCATCATACATAGACGTTTTCAACCGGAAGTGTCGCGGGAAATTTAAAATTGCACTTTATAAGTTAACCCGGCCGTATTGGCATGTGTTGCAATGTTAAAATTTCATCATTGATATATAAACTATCAGACTGCGTGGTCGATAGTAGTGGCTTTCAGTAGGCCTTTAAAATGGCTTATGACAATATAAACTCTTTCTCATGTTTTTATTGGATGTTTAGTTACACACTGTTGACACAACACAAAGGAAAACACCCATTGTGTTTACTGTGTTAGTTAAGAACTACTTTTATTGCCGCTTAATCTTATCTACTTATTTACCCAACAGACCAGCAGCCCCCCCACATTAAAGAGGAAGAGGAGGAAGTGTTGATCAATCAGGAGGAAGAGTGTCTTCTAGGGCAGGAGGAGGCTGATCCCACCAAGTTTCCACTGACGGTTGTCTCTGTGAAGACTGAAGAGCATGAAGACAAACCACCTGAGTCCTCACAGCTTCATCACAGTCCAAGTAAGCACAACATCCACATATCTAATACAATGTTTGTAACACATGTTCATCCAGGTACCACAGTTATGACTAAAAGTGGAGATACTGTATGGACAAGAGCTGCTGTTCGCCACAACTCAGCCAAACACTCAACAGAGACACCGCACATGTCACACACAACAGCACCAACCCCTAAAGACACACACACACACACACACACACATATCACAAATATTACACTATTGTGTTGTGGTGTTTGCCTTTTTGACCTTTCTCAACCACCGTAGGTATCTGCCATTTTTGTTTTAATGACGCCACAGACAGACAAATAGACTTTTTGACATTTAACATGTTATTTTAAAAAGTGCTAAACTTCATATAAAGTCTCTCGTTCTTAAATCCAAAGTTTTCCTTTTTTTTTTTAGTATTGATTGTCACGGTTTGGTTGTGGCTTACTGCGCGGTTTCTTTTCCCGGGATGCAAACGGACAACTCCGGACAGGACTTGCAGGTAGGAACATCATTTAATCTTAAAAAACACTCATTGAGGTACAAAACAGAAAACAAACCGACGGAACAAGGTGCCGATCGCACTTGAAGCTAAGGCTACTGCTTAGCACAGACTAAAGACAAGCAAAACTTACGTAATCGTAGCGTGACGCAAACAAAGAAGCCAGACCGACTGACTGGCAAGATAGGCTTAAATAATGTCTCTTGATGAGCAACAGGTGAGCGTCCCGAACACAAGAGGCAGGTGCAAATAATAAGTAGCCATGGTAACAAACTCAGGAGGTGCACAAACAGGAACTAAAGGAGTTCACTAGGCCTACTCAGTGGCCTAGTTTAGTTCAGTCTTTATTTGAAGGGACAATGTACAGAAACATTAAGCTCAAAGACAGATATGTTCTGTACCAGATTATAGCTAAATAGCTAATTTCCATCTGCAGTCCCTGGCTACCTAAATTAAAGGGATACAAAAATCATGCAATAAAATTATGACAATAAAATCATACACAGGTATTAAGAAAAAAGTCATAAAATGCCCTTTCATGGACACATACTTAATATACACTACAACCACACCTCATTTACATCATCACACAAAGACAATACATGCTTTTGTTCACATCTGTCATCATTTGTAAAAACAACCATGATTTTAACACACACACCTCACAATTTACAATAAAAATGCTCTCATGGATGAATATAATACACATTAGGTTGATGTGTCAAACATAATGTCCATCTTAGTGACCGTGTGAGCAGCTTTGATTGCTCCAAAGCCACTTTTTAACTTCAATTGTGAATGAAGAGTAATCTGTTAGACTTTTCAAGTTTGTTGTGAGGTCGTTCCATTCCTTTATGGCTTTATATAAAAAGGCTGATTGTGCAAAAGAGGTTTTACATCTGGGTACGCTACACTGCCCCCTGGTGGAGGCTCGTGTGTTTCTAGTTGTCACAGCAGATGTAAACTGGACAAAGTGCTTAAGTGGCGCTGGTGCAGTGTTATTTAAGATTCGATGGGCCATTCGTATTGATGCTAATCTTTGAATGTTAGCTAAATTTAACGATCTATATTTTTGGAGAACTAAACAATGATGGTGGTGTTGTGGTTTTCGGTCAAGGATTTTGAGGGATTGTTTGTGCAAAGTTTCCAATGGCCTCTGTCATTTTGCTTGCCTGCGACCAACATGTTATACAATAATAAAAACGAGACACAATCATTGCATTAAAATAAGTTTGAGCTGCCTCCAGTGTTAATGAATTCCTGATACATTTGAACGTTTTTATGTTGTATTTAAGACTCTGGCACATCTGTTTGATATGTTTTTTAGTGTTGGCTCCAAAATGACACCCAGGTAACGATATTCACCAACATTTTGTATTATTTCCTTATTAACCGTTATATTTGGAAAGGATGACATTTTGTATTTGTTTACAAAATACATTGTTGCAGTTTTCTTAATGTTTAATGTAAGACAAGAGTCATGTAGCCATCTTGCCACCTTCTCCATGGCTGCTGTAAGTTTTCTGGCAACCGTTTCAGCGTCCTTTCCCCAAGTATAAATAACCGTGTCATCTGCATACATCTGGATATTTACATCCTCACATACAGATGGCAGGTCGTTTATATACATGGAGAAAAGAAGAGGGCCGATATTAGAGCCTTGTGGCAGGCCAATATCAGTAGCAGTGAGACTGGATGTTGTGTTATCAATACGGACACATTGGGTCTGACCAGATAGATATGACATAATCCAGGCCAGAGTATCTGTCGACAGTTTAAAAGATGTTCATTTTGTAAGTAACGTGGTTAGAGTCCGCCCTGAGATCGGTAGGTTGTGAGTTCAAACCCCGGCCGAGTCATATCAAAGACTATAAAAATGGGACCCATTACCTCCCTGCTTGGCACTCAGCATCAAGGGTTGGAATTGGGGGTTAAATCACCAAAATGATTCCCGGGCGCGGCACCGCTGCTGCTCACTGCTCCCCTCACCTACCAGGGGGTGAAAAAGGGGATGGGTCAAATGCAGAGGACACATTTCACCACACCTAGTGTGTGTGAACTTGGGAGGCGTTCGGGTGGCATCCTGACTAGATGCCCAAACTACCTCATCTGGCTCCTCTCGATGTGGAGGAGCAGCGGCTTTACTTTGAGCTCCTTCCGGATGGCAGAGCTTCTCACCCTATCTCTAAGGGAGAGCCCCGCCACCCGGCAGAGGAAACTAATTTCGGCCGCTTGTACCCGCGATCTTGTCCTTTCGGTCATAACATAAAGCTCATGACCATAGGTGAGGATGGGAACGTAGATCGACCGGTAAATTGAGAGCTTTGCCTTCCGGCTCAGCTCTTTCTTCACCACAACAAATCGATACAGCGTCCGCATTACTGAAGACGCTGCACCCATCCGCCTGTCGATCTCACGATCCACTCTTCCCACACTCGTGAACAAGACTCTGAGGTACTTGAACTCCTCCACTTGGGGCATGATTCTCATTCCAGTCGCTTCACACTCGGCTGCGAACTGATCCAGTGAGAGCTGAAGATCCTGGCCAGATGAAGCCATCAGGACCACATCATCTGCAAAAAGCAGAGACCTAATCCTGCAGCCACCAAACCAGATCCCCTCAGTGCCTTGACTGCGCCTAGAAATTCTGTCCATAAAAGTTATGAACAGAATCGGTGACAAAGGGCAGCCTTGGCGGAGTCCAACCCTCACTGGAAACGGGTCCGACTTACTGCCGGCAATGCGGACCAAGCTCTGACACTGATCATACTGGGAGCGGACCGCCACAATCAGACAGTCCGATACCCCATACTCTCTGAGCACCCCCACAGGACTTCCCGAGGGACACAGTCAAATGCCTTCTCCAAGTCCACAAAGCACATGTAGACTGGTTGGGAAAACTCCCATGCACCCTCAAGGACCCTGCCGAGAGTGTAGAGCTGGTCCACAGTTCCACGACCAGGACGAAAACCGCACTATTCCTCCTGAATCCGAGGTTCGACTATCAGGCGTAGCCTCCTCTCCAGTACACCTGAATAGACTTTACCGGGAAGGCTGAAGAGTGTGATCCCACGATAGTTGGAACACACCCTCCGGTTCCCCTTCTTAAAGAGAGGAACCACCACCCCGGTCTGCCAATCCAGAAGGTGCCATGACAGGCACCAACTACCTTGCGGCCACAGCTCCAATCAGCCGCCTCGACAATAGAGGTGCGGAACATGGTCCACTCTGACTCAATATCCAGCACCTCACTCGTGCCATGTTCAAAGTTCTTCCGGATGTGGGAATTGAACCTCTCTCTGACAGGAGTCTCTGCTAGACGTTCTCTGCAGACCCTCACAATGCGTTTGGGACTGCCTGGTCAGTCCGGCATCCTCCTACACCATCGCAGCCAACTCACCACCAGGTGGTGATCGGTAGAAAGCTCCGCCCCTCTCTTCACCTGAGTGTCCAAAACATGAGGCCGCAAATCCGATGACACAACTACAAAGTCGATCATGGAACCACGGCCTAGGGTGTCCTGGTGCCAAGTGCACATATGGACACCCTTATGTTTGAACATGGTGTTTCTTATGGACATCTGTTATGGGCTATGTTATGGTCAGTGTTGGGTTAGTTACTGAAAACCAGTAACTAGTCATAGTTACTAGTTACTTCATTTCAAAAGTAACTCAGTTAATAACTCAGTTACTTACACCAAAAAGTAATGCGTTACTTTGAAAAGTAACTATTTAGTTACTTATTTTTTTCTTATTTTTTTTTAAAGCTCCCATTAATGCCCTTTAGCCTTCATTTCAGTCCTGTTATTGCACTGGAGAATAATACAATGTGTTGATCAACTTGACATGCATTTGCATCACTGAACTCTGCTACACACAAAGACAAAGATATGTTACAAAGGCCAATTTGTTTCTGGCCAGAACAAATTGACAAAACTATTTGAAATAGCTGCAACACTACATACATAAGTAACAAACAGCATAATAACAACATAGCTGTAAAGCAACAAAGGCACACACTTCATACACAAAGCCTAACCAGGCATTTTTTCTTCAAAGAATTCTGACACAAAATCATGTCTTAAGCTCAGAACACTCTACACATTTCCCCAGTTTTAGTTTAGAGATAAGGAAAGATTGGCCTGGCCCACTAGAATCCCTCTTTATGTTTGTGAACTTTATATTCTATACATTTAGAGTGATGTGATAGTCAAACACTCTAGAAGTCTAGGATGAAGGAGTATATAAGAGAATTGACAGCAACGTTCCCTCTAAGGTGTGCGCCTGTGCAATTGCGCACTGCTCAAGCGTCCTCTGCAAACGGCAAATCTATGCCACGCACAAAATCAAATAGAAAAATAAGCGCATAACAATTTTCGACACGACACAACAGAGAAAACAGTTTTCGTCATCATTGTTCAAATATTGTAACGTCTGTCGAGACGCTTTGAGGACATGAATTCCATCCATCACTTTACTGAGCAAAACTCTTTATTGTCGGCCATAAACACATCACCAAAAAATTAGTAAAAAAAATGATATCTAGCAAAAGTGGTCATTTTCTGCAGTACAAACCAGACCAAAAGCAACTTTGTTATATCAACAGCACCCGCTCGGTATTTCTCACTTGCGCCAACACATGCACATATGGCACTTAGCCAGTGATGCGTTTACAGCCACACAAAAAGTCGGACAACTCCAACACCACACATAAAGTGTCATTCCAGGTCGTTACTCTATGATTTACCAATCAAATGTGTGCTTATTCTAGTGTCATTTATTAGGAATCTTAATTTATAAATATTAATCATGAAATGCTGTTAGTATATTAAATAAATACTAATAAAAATATATTTTTTACAAACAGGAAGTTGCAGGAATGTACACATGATCCCCTGCTTACATCTCATTGTGCAACATATGAATGTTTTAATGGGAACTAAATGCAATGTCTGAAAGGGGTACAAACTATTTCCAAAGCAGGACCTCCACCCAGACAAACAATACAAGTACACAGTTCATGAAAAACAATATTTTTTGTTATTGTCATTGTAAGTGGGCCGAAA
This sequence comes from Entelurus aequoreus, assembly GCF_033978785.1. Classification (NCBI taxonomy): domain Eukaryota; kingdom Metazoa; phylum Chordata; class Actinopteri; order Syngnathiformes; family Syngnathidae; genus Entelurus; species Entelurus aequoreus. Next base: position 37,384,316 of record NC_084753.1, read on the forward strand.
CACTTATTAGAAATGGAAATGACTGCTGTCATTTGATTATAATAATAAGAGAATGTTGTCTGTCTATCTGTGTTGGCCCTGCGATGAAGTGGGGATTTGTCCAGGGTGTACCCCGCCTTCCGCCTGAATGCAGCTGAGATAGGCTCCAGCGACCCCGAAAGGGACAAGCGGTAGAAAATGGATGGATGGATGGATGGATGGATGGAGATTAGTCAGGTTTGGGACAGGTGTGCTGCTGGTGTAGCCACAGTGTGCACGTCTGATGTTGCTCACATGGGCTCCACTGAATGCTCAGGGAGTTTTTGCGTTTGCTCACACATGAACAATTAGAGGGAACTTTGATTGACAGAGTGTGTACCTTCAGTCCTGAATGATGAACAGAGGCAGAGTTAATCCTTAAGTGGTGGAGGTGAAGTAGCATTGGAGTCTCTGTCTCTCTTTACTAGCTAAGTCGAAGCATGTTGCTTATGTAGCTTGTTTCAGCAGATTTGAATTGCTGTTTTGGGCAGTAGATGGGATCTTTGATCCAAAGCACAATTTACATTTAACTAAAATGTTATTTTCTTTGTGCTCGACAAAAGAAAAGTAGTGAAAGTATCTCCATGTTAACAAACTCGACTTCTGGCTCCGCCATGATCAGACACGCCCCCCCATCCCCCGTCTCCTCCTCCACCTCCCCACACTCACACTCACACACACAGAGCGCAGGTCTCTCTTCTCCGGTTTGTGACACAAGAAGAATCAGCGCTCCGATAAAACACACTTTATACTACATTAAAAGTAACGTAAAATAGCGCAGTAACGCATCATGTAGTAACGGTAACTGAGTTACTGAATATAAAAAATAACGTGTTAGATTACTAGTTACCGCCGAAACTAACGGCGTTACAGTAACTCGTTACAAAGTAACGCGTTAGTCCCAACACTGGTTATGGTGTGGTGAAAGAATCCTCTGCTTTTGACCTATCCCCATGTTCACCCCCTGGGAGGTGAGGGGAGCAGTGAGCAGCAGCGGTGGCCGCGCTCGGGAATCATTTGGTGATTTAACCACCAATTCCAACCCTTGATGCTGAGTGGAGGGAGGCAATGGGTCCTATTTTTATAGTCCTTGGTATGACTGGGCCGGGGTTTGAACTCACGACCATCCAGTCTCAGGGCGGAGACTCTAACCACAAGGCCACTTGATACTTGATAAAAACTGAATTTTTCAAAATATTTTTTTTCTGTCTTGTCTTGTTTGTATGCAAGGTTTTACTGCTGTGTTTATTTTAAATTTTATGACTTGTTATATTGCTTATGTAATTCACGTATGTACAGTGTGATTATAACATCTTGAATGTCAACATGGTGACTGATGAGACCCTCTTGGACATCATCAGAACATACACCGGTGCAGGACAATATCTCATGTGACTGAGCAAAGCTGGACTTTTCTAAAGCATGTGTTTGTCTTCTTGTGTCCTGCAGATGTCTGTGAAGAACATATTCTCCCTGAGCAGCAGGAGTGGACCTCCAGGACAGAGCAGGAGGAGCCACAGCGCCCCTATATTAAGAAAGAGGAGGACCCAAAGCCGCCCCACATCAAAGATGAAGAGGAGGAGTCACAGCACCACCACAATAACAAGGAAAAAGAGGAACACAGCGATGATCTTAAAGGACTGGAGGAGGTTGATGTCACCAAGATGCCAGTGACTGGTGTCCCTGTGAAGAGTGAAGGTGATGAGGTCAAAGGTGAAAGTGAGGAGAAGAGAGAGGCGGAGCCTCCAAGCAGCAGCTCAACTCAACACATGACAACAGAAGCTGATGGAGACCACTGTGGAGGATCACAAGCAGACAAGCTCTTAGCTCCACTATCAGATAGTGAGGACACAACGTCACACTCTCCTGACACTGATGATGAAGACTCTAAAGATGATAAGACATGTCACACTGACAACACACACTTCACATGTTCTCACTGTGACAACATTTTTAAATACCAGAGTCTTCTGGTAAGACACGTGAGAACACACACTGGAGAAAAACCTTTTTCATGTTCAATCTGTGGTAAAAAACATACTCAAAGGCACCATGTCAAAGAACACATGAGAATACACACTGGAGAAAAACCTTTTTCCTGTTCAAAATGTGGTAAAAGTTTTCAACGAAACGACGTGTTGAAAGATCACATGAGAATACACACTGGAGAAAAACCTTTTTCCTGCTCAGAATGTGGTAAAGGTTTTGTACAACGTAGCTCTTTGAAAGTACACATGAGAATACACACAAGAGAAAAACTCGATACCTGTTCAATCTGTGGTAATACCTTTGTAGGAAAACAAAATTTAAAAGCACACATGACAACACACACTGGAGAAAAACCTTTTTCCTGTTCAGTATGTGGTAGACATTTCGCCCAGAAACGATATTTGGATGAACACAAACAACGACACACTGGAGAGAGAACAGTTTCCTGCTCAGAATGTGGTAAAGTTTTTACACATAAATATAAATTAACAGTCCACATGAGAACACACACTGGAGAGAAAGTGTTTAGTTGCAGTGTGTGTGGTGAAAAATTTTCTTATGAGAAGCAGTGTAAGAAACACAAGTGTGCTGGTGAGAACAGCAGCAGCAAATGAAGTTGCAGGATTTGAAATAAACTGTCAAAACTTTGTTAACTTTGACTTTCTAACAACATCAGCACATGTAACATATAATGACTGTCTCAGAATCCTGCTCGGAAAGCCCATTTAAACTGATGTTTAAATGTATATGTAGACTGCAGGGGTCCAAGAATGATCTTATTATACAGATAACCAATCCTAGGTGTAATTCTGTTAGGTACCAATCCTGTATATGGAAACACTGGTATCTGTGCCTTTTATAGAATGTGTAGACACATTTTGAAAGTGTGTATATATATATATATATATATATATATATATATATATATATATATATATATATATATATATATACTTTAAAAAAAATATATATATATTTATATTTATATATATATATATACCGTATTTTTCAGAGTATAAGTCGCTCCGGAGTATAAATCGCACTGGCCGAAAATGCATAATAAAGAAGGAAAAAAACATATATAAGTCGCACTGGAGTTTAAAGGCCTACTGAAATGAAATTTTCTTATTTAAACGGGGATAGCAGATCCATTCTATGTGTCATACTTGATCATTTCAAGATATTGCCATATTTTTGCTGAAAGGATTTAGTAGAGAACATCGACGATAAAGTTCGCAACTTTTGGTCGCTGATAAAAAAGCCTTGCCTGTGCCGGAAATAGCGGGACGTCACAGGTTGAAGGGCTCCTCACATTTCCTTATTGTTTACACCAGCAGCGAGAGCGATTCGGACCGAGAAAGCGACGATTACCCCATTAATTTGAGCGAGGATGAAAGATTTGTGGATGAGGAAAGTGAGGGTGAAGGATTAGAGTGCAGTGCAGGACGTATCTTTTTTCGCTCTGACCATAACTTAGGTAGAAGCTGGCTCATTGGATTCCACACTTTCTCCTTTTTCTATTGTGTATCACGGATTTGTATTTTAAACCACCTCGGATACTATATCCTCTTGAAAATGAGAGTCGAGAACGCGAAATGGACATTCACAGTAACTTTTATCTCCACGACAATACATCGGCGAAGCACTTTAGCTACGGAGCTAACGTGATAGCATCGTGCTTAACTGCATATATAAACAGAAGAAATAAGCCCCTGACTGGAAGGATAGACAGAAGATCAACAATACTATTAAACACTGGACCTGTAACCACACGGTTAATGCTGTACCGCCTGGCGAAGCCTAGCAATGCTGTTGCTAACGACGCCATTGAAGCTAACTTAGCTACGGGACCTCGACAGAGCTATGCTAAAAACATTAGCTCTCCACCTACGCCAGCCCTCATCTGCTCATCAACACCCGTGCTCACCTGCGTTCCAGCGATCGACGGCGCGACGAAGGACTTCACCCGATCATCGATGCGGTCGGTGGCTAGCGTCGGATAGCGCGTCTGCTATCCAAGTCAAAGTCCTCCTGGTTGTGTTGCTGCAGCCAGCCGCTAATACACCGATCCCACCTACAGCTTTCTTCTTTGCAGTCTCCATTGTTCATTAAACAAATTGAAAAAGATTCACCAACACAGATGTCCAGAATACTGTGGAATTTTGAGATGAAAACAGAGCTGTTTGTATTGGGATACAATGTGTCCGAATACTTCCGTTCACTCCGTGACGTCACGCGCAAACGTCATCATACCGAGACGTTTTCAACTGGATATTTCTCGGGAAATTTAAAATTGCACTTTATAAGTTAACCCAGCCGTATTGGCATGTGTTGCAATGTTAAGATTTCATCATTGATATATAAACTATCAGACTGCGTGGTCAGTAGTAGTGGCTTTCAGTAGGCCTTTAAAGGCCTACTGAAAGCCACTACTACCGACCACGCAGTCTGATAGTTTATATATCAATGATGAAATCTTAACATTATAACACATGCCAATACGGCCGGGTTAACTTATAAAGTGACATTTTAAATTTGCCGCTAAACTTCCGGTTCGAAACGCCTCTGAGGATGACGTATGCGCGTGACGTAGCCCGACGAACACGGGTATGCCTTCCACATTGAAGCCGATACGAAAAAGCTCTGTTTTCATTTCATAATTCCACAGTATTCTGGACATCTGTGTTCGTGAATCTGTTTCAATCATGTTCATTGCATTATGGAGAAGGAAGCCGAGCAAGCAAAGAAGAAAGTTGTCGGTGCGAAATGGACGTATTTTTCGAACGTAGTCAGCCACAACAGTACACAGCCGGCGCTTCTTTGTTTACATTCCCGAAAGATGCAGTCAAGATGGAAGAACTCGGATAACAGAGACTCTAACCAGGAGGACTTTTGATTTGGATACACAGACGCCTGTAGAGAACTGGGACAACACAGACTCTTACCAGGATTACTTTGATTTGGATGACAAAGACGCAGACGTGCTACTGTGAGTATGCAGCTTTGGCTTTTTTTTGCGTATGTACGTAACTTTTTTTAAATATATAAGCTTTATGAACCTTGGGTTAGGTGAACGGTCTTTTGGGCTGAGTGATTGTGTGTGTTGATCATGTGTTTGAATTGTATTGGCGTGTTCTATGGAGCTAGGAGCTAGCAGAGGAGCTAGGAGCTAGCATAACACGTACCGTACCGTACGTGCGCGTCACGTACGTAACTTTTTAAAAATATATAAGCTTTATGAACCTTGGGTTAGGTGAACGGTCTTTTGGGCTGAGTGATTGTGTGTGTTGATCGGGTGTTTGAATTGTATTGGCGTGTTCTATGGAGCTAGGAGCTAGCAGAGGAGCTAGGAGCTAGCATAACAAACACGCAGGTGTTATTATGCAGGATTAATTTGTGGCATATTAAATATAAGCCTGGTTGTGTTGTGGCTAATAGAGTATATATATGTCTTGTGTTTATTTACTGTTGTAGTCATTCCCAGCTGAATATCAGGTACCGTGAGTATGCAGCCTTGGCTGCTAAACATTCGATAACTTGACCGTATGTGCGCGTCACGTACGTAACTTTTTAAAAATATATAAGCTTTATGAACCTTGGGTTAGGTAAACGGTCTTTTGGGCTGAGTGATTGTGTGTGTTGATCGGGTGTTTGAATTGTATTGGCGTGTTCTATGGAGCTAGGAGCTAGCAGAGGAGCTAGGAGCTAGCATAACAAACACGCAGGTGTTATTATGCAGGATTAATTTGTGGCATATTAAATATAAGCCTGGTTGTGTTGTGGCTAATAGAGTATATATATGTCTTGTGTTTATTTACTGTTGTAGTCATTCCCAGCTGAATATCAGGTACCGTGAGTATGCAGCCTTGGCTGCTAAACATTCGATAACTTGACCGTATGTGCGCGTCACGTACGTAACTTTTTAAAAATATATAAGCTTTATGAACCTTGGGTTAGGTAAACGGTCTTTTGGGCTGAGTGATTGTGTGTGTTGATCAGGTGTTTGAATTGTATTGGCGTGTTCTATGGAGCTAGGAGCTAGCAGAGGAGCTAGGAGCTAGCATAACAAACACGCAGGTGTTTTTATGCAGGATTAATTTGTGGCATATTAAATATAAGCCTGGTTGTGTTGTGGCTAATAGAGTATATATATGTCTTGTGTGTATTTACTGTTGTAGTCATTCCCAGCTGAATATCAGGTCACCCCCGGCTCTCACAGCATCTTCACTTGCACTTTACTCATCCACAAATCTTTCATCCTCGCTCAAATTAATGGGGAAATTGTCGCTTTCTCGGTCCGAATCTCTCTCACTTCATGCGGCCATCATTGTAAACAATAGGGAACTTTGCGTATATGTTCAACTGACTACGTCACGCTACTTCCGGTAGGTGCAAGCCTTTTTTTTTATCAGATACCAAAAGTTGCAATCTTTATCGTCGTTGTTCTATACTAAATCCTTTCAGCAAAAATATGGCAATATCGCGAAATGATCAAGTATGACACATAGAATAGATCTGCTATCCCCGTTTAAATAAAAAAAATTCATTTCAGTAGGCCTTTAAGTCACATTTTTTGGGGAAATTTATTTGATAAAAGCCAACACCAAGAATAGACATTTGAAAGGCAATTTAAAATAAATAAAGAATAGTGAACAACAGGCTGAATAAGTGTACGTTATATGAGGCATAAATAACCAACTGAGAACGTGCCTGGTATGTTAACGTAACATATTATGGTAAGAGTCATTCAAATAACTATAACATATAGAACATGCTATACGTTTACCAAACAATCTGTCACTCCTAATCGCTAAATCCCATGAAATCTTATACGTCTAGTCTCTTACGTGAATGAGCTAAATAATATTATTTGATATTTTACGGTAATGTGTTAATAATTTGACACATTAGTCGCTGCTGAGTATAAGTCGCACCCCCGGCCAAATTGTTTTTGAGAATCTTCATTTGTGAATAAATAAAAAACCACCAGTGACAATTATTGTGTTTAAAACATTCTCATATTGTTTTCACTTTCTTATAATCCCCAAAATATACATTTCAGAAAACATGGGCACGTTTGGAATGTTAGGGAAATGCCAATAACGTACATCATCCCACAGAACTTGACTTTATATGCATTCATCAAATAAATGTATGGTTGATTCTATGTCCCCATCACAGAAAGTGTCGTCTTCAATCGCAACAAGTCTTAAAAACATGTTTAAAGAGTACATTCCTGTTTTTCAAATGAACTTTGTTTGCCTTTGGACAAATGGAAGTTTTAGGCAATTTGTATAATTATTTTTGATTTTGTTCCAGAGAAAATAGGAATCGAGTTAGAATTTGATCTAAAAGGAAAAAAAGACTTTAGCAAATAATTGTAAAATTTTAGAGTTTGAAAGTTTGACGTGTGTTATATTGCGGTCACCCACCAAAAGCCCAGAGAGTTCTCCAGTCAGCTGTCTGAAAAAGATGATCTGCTGTATTTAGAATATTTCAAGGTAAAGCCTTTATCATTTTTTTGAAATTAGTTTTGGTCAATTAACAATAACATCTTTATAAAATAAAATACCTCTATAAATGTCACAATGCTGTGCAACACAGTTGAGAGGCATCCAAGGATGCAGACAGACGGTGAGTAAAACATTTCTTTACTTATAAAGTAAAAGTCACAAAAGCAGTCTTCACGGGAGGTAACAAAAGGCGACGGTGCAAAAAGGAGAAAATAAGATGTGCACCGTAAAAAACCCCAAAATAAACTAAACTTGGGTCGGAGTTGCAAGACGTGCTAACTACAAAAACAACACCAAGCTGGATGGCACTGTGAATGGCCAAGATAGCATATAGTGAAATACTAGAAGCGTAAAGGTCATCAAGCGTGGAAAGCTGAGGAGTGAAACCGCCGAGTGCCATCCGGCTGCCAAGGTGCTGCTAAAGTAGAGCAAGGGTAAATTTTGAAGAAGCTGTGCACGTCTCACAACACAGGGACTTGTTGTTTGTAAATTAGTTTCCAGTATAACAACACTTGCTGGTAGGGATGGGTACCGTTACGGTACAAAGAAGCTGGGTCTGTCCCAAGAAAGCAACTCATTCAAATTAAGTCTACCAGTATTGCCAAGAATAGGGGTCAAATATGCAATCTGAATTTAGCACACAGCGATGATTCTGCCACACAATACCTCAATACTAACGAGGGTAAAATACACTTCAACGACTGTTTGAAAAAGTAGATGCATAGGCTGGCCTGTCAGCTGAAATAGCTCAGTTGGGCGCGCGTTAGACTGAAGAGCTAAAGGTCCGTGGTTCAATCCTGGGTTTCGGCACATTACGCCTTTACAGGTGAGAATTTTGTGGCATTTAACCAAATAAAAGTGTGTCCCTGACCTGTGGAACTTGCTGGTGAAATCCGAACAAAAATTGTCAAAGAGACTATGAAAGGTCTACTGAAAGCCACTACTACCGACCACGCAGTCTGATAGTTTATATATCAATGATGAAATCTTAACTTTGCAGCACATGCCAATACGGCCGGGTTAACTTATAAAGTGCCATTTTAAATTTCCCGCCACACTTCCGGTTGAAAAAGTTTTATTATGCTGACGTATGCGTGTGACGTCACGAGGGCAAGGGAAGTATTCGGAGCCCGTAGAATCCTATACAAAAAGCTCTGTTTTCATCTCATAATTTCACAGTATTCTGGACATCTGTGTTGGTGAATCTTTTGCAATTTGTTTAATGAACAATGGAGGCTGCAAAGAAGAAAGTTGTAGGTGGGATCGGTGTATTAGCGGCTGGCTGTAGCAACACAACAAGGACTACTTACTTGGATAGCAGACGCCTAGCCGATACTAGCCGCCAACCCCACGGATGATCGGGTGAAGTCCTTCGTCGCGCCGTCGATCGCTGGAACGCAGGTGAGCACGGGTGTTGATGAGCAGATGAGGGCTGGCTGGCGTAGGTGGAGCGCTAATGTTTTTATCATAGCTCTGTGAGGTCCGGTTGCTAAGTTGCTAAGTTAGCTTCAGCATAGTTAGCAAAAGCATTGTTAAGCTTTGCCAGGCTGAGAATTATTAACCGTGTAGTTACATGTCCATGGTTTAATAGTATTGTTGATCTTCTGTCTATCCTTCCAGTCAGGGATTTATGTATTTTGTTTCTATCTGCATTTGAGAACGATGCTATCACGCTAGCTCAATAGCTAAGTGTGTCACTGATGTGTCGTCGTGGAGATAAAAGTCACTGTGAATGTCCATTTCGCGTGCTCGACTCTCATTTTCAAGAGGATATAGTATCCAAGGTGGTTTAAAATACAAATCCGTGATCCACAATAGAAAAAGGAGAGAGTGTGGAATCCAATGAGCCAGCTTGTACCTAAGTTACGGTCAGAGCGAAAAAAGATACGTCCTTCACTGCACTCTAGTCATTCACTCTAACGTTCCTCATCCACAAATCTTTCATCCTCGTTCAAAATAATGGGGTAATCGTCGCTTTGTCGCTCCGAATCTCTCTCGCTCCATTGTAAACAACGGGGAATTGTGAGGAATACTACCTCCTGTGACGTCACGTTACTTCCGGTACAGGCAAGGCTTTTTTTATCAGCGAGCAAAAGTTGCGAACTTTATCGTCGATTTTCTCTACTAAATCCTTTCAGCAAAAATATGGCAATATCGCAAAATGATCAAGTATGAAACATAGAATGGATCTGCTATTCCCGTTTAAATTAAAAAAAATGATTTCAGTAGGCCTTGAATGTCCTCATTCATCCAGGTCATTGTAATCTCAGGGCATTCAATGGATCGCAACTGGATTGTCGTGTTTGTTCTCGAACATACACCACTGTCCTTTCAATGATTCCTACAAGACTCTGCAATTTAGCCTCCATCAAATAAAAGGAGTTCTATGACCAGAATACCATTTGTTTACAACTTGAATGAAATCTTACGTGGGGAATTCCGACTATTTTGGACTGGTAGTAGTCGATCCACAGCGATGGTTCTGCCACACAATACCTCAATGCTAACGAGGGTAAATCACACTTCAACGACTGTTTGAAAAAGTGGATGCATAGGCTCCTCTGTCAGCCGAAGTAGCTCAGTTGGGAGAGCGTTAGACTGAAGATCTAAAGGTCCCTGGTTCAATCCCGGGTTTCGGCACATTACACCTTTACAGGTGAGAGTTTTGTGGCATTTAACCAAATAAAAGTATGTCCCTGACCTGTGGAACTTGCTGGTGAAATCCGAACATAAACTGTCAAAGAGACTATGAATGTCCACATTCATCCAGATCGTTGTAATCTCAGGGCATTGAATGGATCGCAACTGGATTGTTTGGTTTGTCCTCAAACATACACCACTGTCCTTTCAATGTTTATTGAAAGAGTATGCAATTTAGCCTCCAACATGACCAGAATTCCATTTGTTTACAACTGAATGGAATTTTACGTGGGGGATTCCGACTATTTTGGACTGGTAGTAGTTGATCCACAGCGAAGGTTCTGCCACACAATACCTCAATGCTAACGAGGGTAAATTACACTTCAACGACTATTTGAAAAAGTGGATGCATAAGGCAGTCTGTCAGCCGAAATAGCTCAGTTGGGAGAGCGTTAGACTGAAGATCTAAAGGTCCCTGGTTCAATCCCGGGTTTCGGCACATTATGCCTTTACAGGTGAGAATTTTGTGGCATTTAACCAAATAAAAGTGTGTCCCTGACCTGTGGAACTTGCTGGTGAAATCCGAACATAAACGGTCAAAGAGACTATGAATGTCCTCATTCATCCAGATCATTGTAATCTCAGGGCATTCACTGGATCGCAACTGGATTGTTTGGTTTGTCCTCAAACATAGACCACTGTCCTTTCAATGATTCCTGAAAGACTATGCAATTTAGCCTCCAACATGACCAGAATTCCATTTGTTTACAACTGAATGGAATCTTACGTGGGGGATTCCGACTATTTTGGACTGGTATTAGTCGATCCACAGCGATGGTTCTGCCACACAATACCTCAATACTAATGAGGGTAAATTACACTTCAACGACTGTTTGAAAAAGTGGATGCATAGTGCTGTCTGTCAGCTGAAATAGCTCAGTTGGGAGAGCGTTAGGCTAAAGGTCCTTGGTTCAATCCCGGGTTTTGGCACGTTGTGCCTTTAAAGGTGAGAATTTTGTGACATTTAAACAAATAAAAGTGTGTCTCTGATCTGTGGAAAAATACCTCAATGCTAATGAGGGTAAATTACACTTCAACGACTCCAAAAAATAACAGGAGTTCTGTGACCAGAATACCATTTGTTTACAACTGAATTGAATCTTACGTGGGGGATTCCGACTATTTTGGACTGGTAAAAGTCGATCAACAGCGATGGTTCTGCCACACAATACCTGAATGCTAACGAGGGTAATTTACACTTCAACGACTGTTTGAAAAAGTGTTTGCATAGGGTCCTCTGTCAGCCGAAATAGCTCAGTCGGGTTTCGGCACATTACACCTTTACAGCTCAGAATTTTGTGGCATTTAACCAAATAAAAGTGTGTCCCTGACCTGTGGAACTTGCTGGTGACATCCGAACATAAATTGTCATTGAGACTATGAATGTCCTCATTCATCCAGATCATTGTAATCTCAGGGCATTCAATAGATTGAAACTGGATTGTTTGGTTTGTCTTCAAACATAGACCACTGTCTTTTCAATGATTCCTAAAAGACTGTGCAATTTAGCCTCCAACAAATAACAGGAGTTCTGTGACAAGAATTCCATTTGTGTACAACTGAATGGAATCTTATGTGGGGGATTCCGACTATTTTGGACTGGTAGTAGTCAATCCACAGCGATGGTTCTGAAACACAATACCTCAATGCTAACGAGGGTAAATTACACTTCAACGACTGTTTGAAAAAGTGGATGCATAAGGCGGTCTGTCAGCCGAAATAGCTCAGTTGGGAGCGTGTTAGACTGAAGATCTAAAGGTCCCTGGTACAATCCCGGGTTTCGGTACATTATGCCTTTACAGGTGAGAATTGTGTGGCATTTAACCAAATAAAAGTGTGTCCCTGACCTGTGGAACTTGCTGGTGAAATCCGAACATAAACTGTCAAAGAGACTATGAATGTCCACATTCATCCAGATCGTAATCTCAGGGCATTGAATGGATCGCAACTGGATTGTTTGGTTTGTCCTCAAACATACACCACTGTCCTTTCAATGATTCCTGAAAGACTATGCAATTTAGCCTCCAACATGACCAGAATTCCATTTGTTTACAACTGAATGGAATTTTACGTGGGGGATTCCGACTATTTTGGACTGGTAGTAGTTGATCCACAGCGAAGGTTCTGCCACACAATACCTCAATGCTTAAGAGGGTAAATTACACTTCTAATGCTTGAAAAAGTGGATACATAGGCTGTATGTCAGCCGAAATAGCTCCGTTGGGATAGCGTTAGACTGAAGATCTAAAGGTCCCTGGTTCTATCCCGGCTTTTGGCAAATTACACCTATACAGCTCAGAATTTTGTGGCATTTAACCAAATAAAAGTGTGTCCCTCACCTGTGGAACTTGCTGGTGAAATCCAAACATAAACTGTCAAAGAGACTATGAATGTCCTCATTCATCAAGGTCATTGTAATCTCAGGGCATTCAATGGATCGCAACTGGATTGTTTGGTTTGTCCTCAAACATAGACCACTGTCCTTTCAATGATTCCTGATAGACTATGCAATTTAGCCTCCAGCATGACCAGAATTCCTTTTGTTTACAACTGAATGGAATCATACGTGGGGGATTCCGACTATTTTGGACTGGTAGTAGTCAATCCACAGCGATGGTTCTGCCACACAATACCTCAATGCTAACGAGGGAAAAATTCACTTCGACTGTTTGAAAAAGTGGACTCATAAGGCAGTCTGCCAGCCGAAATAGCTCAGTTGGGAGAGCGTTAGACTGAAGATCTAAAGGTCCCTGGTTCAATCCCGGGTTTTGGCACATTATGCCTTTTCAGATGACAATTTTGTGGCATTTAACCAAATAAAAGTGTGTCCCTGACCTGTGGAACTTGCTGGTGAAATCCGAACATAAACTGTCAAAGAGACTATGCATGTCCTCATTCATCCAGATCATTGCAATCTCAGGGCATTGAATGGATCGCAACTGGATTGTTTGGTTTGTCCTCAAACATACACCACTGTCCTTTCAATGATTCCTGAAAGACTATGCAATTTAGCCTCCAACATGACCAGAATTCCATTTGTTTACAACTGAATGGAATTTTACGTGGGGGATTCCGACTATTTTGGACTGGTAGTAGTTGATCCACAATACCTCAATGCTTAAGAGGGTAAATTACACTTCGACTGTTTGAAAAAGTGGATACATAGGCTGTATGTCAGCCGAAATAGCTCAGTTGGGAGAGCATTAGACTGAAGATTTGAAGGTCCCTGGATCAATCCCAGGTTTCGGCACATTATGACTTTACATGTGAGAATCTTGTGGCATTTAACCAAATAAAAGTGTATCCCTGACCTGTGGGACTTGCTGGTGAAATCCGAACAAAAATTGTCGAAGAGACTATGAATGTCCTCATTCATCCAGATCATTGTAATCTCAGGGCATTCAATGGATCACAACTGGATTGTCGTGTTTGTTCTCAAACAAACACCACTGTCCTTTCAATGATTCCTGAAAGACTATGCAATTTAGCCTCCAGCATGACCAGGATTCCTTTTGTTTACAACTGAATGGAATCTTACGTGGGGGATTCTGACTATTTTGGACTGGGAGTAGTCAATCCACAGCGATGGTTCTGCCACACAATACCTCAATGCTAACGAGGGAAAAATTCACTTCAACGACTGTTTGAAAAAGTGGATTCATAGGGCCCTCCGTCAGCCGAAATAGCTCAGTTGGGAGAGCGTTAGACTGAAGATCTAAAGGTCCCTGGTTCAATCCCGGGTTTCGGCACATTATGCCTTTACAGTTGAGAATTTTGTGGCATTTATCCAAATAAATGTGCATCCCTCACCTGTGGAACTTGCTGGTGAAATCCGAACATAAACTGTCAAAGAGACTATGAATGTCCTCATTCATCCAGATCATTGTAATCTCAGGGCATTCAATGGATCACAACTGAATTGTTTGGTTTGTCCTCAAACATAGACCACTGTCTTTTCAATGATTCCTAAAAGACTCTGCAATTTAGCCTCCAACAAATATCAGGAGTTCTGTGACCAGAATACCATTTGTTTACAACTGAATGGAATCTTATATGGGGGATTCCGACTATTTTGGACTGGTAGTAGTCAATCCACAGCGATGGTTCTGAAACACAATACCTCAATGCTAACGAGGGAAAAATTAACTTCAACGACTGTTTGAAAAAGTGGATTCATAGGGCCCTCAGTCAGCCGAAATAGCTCAGTTGGGAGAGCGTTAGACTGAAGATCTAAAGGTCCCTGGTTCAATCCCGGGTTTCGGCACATTATGCCTTTACAGGTGAGAATTGTGTGGCATTTAACCAAATAAAAGTGTATCCCTGACCTGTGGAACTTGGTGGTGAAATCCGGACATAGACTGTCAAAGAGTCTATGAATGTCCTCATTCATCCAGATCATTGTCATCTCAGGGCATTGAATGGATCGCAACAGGATTGTTTGGTTTGTCCTCAAACATACACCACTGTCCTTTCAATGATTCCTGAAAGACTATGCAATTTAGCCTCCAACATGACCAGAATTCCATTTGTTTACAACTGAATGGAATTTTACATGGGGGATTCCGACTATTTTGGAATGGTAGTAGTTGATCCACAGTGAAGGTTCTGACACACAATACCTCATTGCTAACGAGGGTAAATTACACTTCAACGACTATTTGAAAAAGTTGATGCATTGGCCAGTTTGCCAGCCGAAATAGCTCAGTTGGGAGAGCGTTAGACTGAAGATCTAAAGGTCCCTGGTTCAATTCCGGGTTTCGGCACATTATGCCTTTACAGGTGAGAATTTTGTGGTATTTTACCAAATAAAAGTGTGTCCCTGACCTGTGGAACTTGCTGGTGAAATCCAAACATAAACTGTCAAAGAGACTATGAATGTCCTCATTCATCCAGATCATTGTAATCTCAGGGCATTGAATGGATCGCAACTGGATTGTTTGGTTTGTCCTCAAACATACACCACTGTCCTTTCAATGATTCCTGAAAGACTATGCAATTTAGCCTCCAACATGACCAGAATTCCATTTGTTTACAACTGAATGGAATTTTACGTGGGGGATTCCGACTATTTTGGACTGGCAGTAGTCAATCCACAGCGATGGTTCTGCCACACAATACCTCATTGCTAACGAGGGTAAATTACACTTCAACGACTATTTGAAAAAGTTGATGCATTGGCCAGTTTGCCAGCCGAAATAGCTCAGTTGGGAGAGCGTTAGACTGAAGATCTAAAGGTCCCTGGTTCAATCCCGGGTTTCGGCACATTATGCCTTTACAGGTGAGAATTTTGTGGTATTTTACCAAATAAAAGTGTGTCCCTGACCTGTGGAACTTGCTGGTGAAATCCAAACATAAACTGTCAAAGAGACTATGAATGTCCTCATTCATCCAGATCATTGTAATCTCAGGGCATTGAATGGATCGCAACTGGATTGTTTGGTTTGTCCTCAAACATACACCACTGTCCTTTCAATGATTCCTGAAAGACTATGCAATTTAGCCTCCAACATGACCAGAATTCCATTTGTTTACAACTGAATGGAATTTTACGTGGGGGATTCCGACTATTTTGGACTGGCAGTAGTCAATCCACAGCGATGGTTCTGCCACACAATACCTCATTGCTAACGAGGGTAAATTACACTTCAACGACTATTTGAAAAAGTTGATGCATTGGCCAGTTTGCCAGCCGAAATAGCTCAGTTGGGAGAGCGTTAGACTGAAGATCTAAAGGTCCCTGGTTCAATCCCGGGTTTCGGCACATTATGCCTTTACAGGTGAGAATTTTGTGGTATT
This sequence comes from Entelurus aequoreus, assembly GCF_033978785.1. Lineage (NCBI taxonomy): Eukaryota > Metazoa > Chordata > Actinopteri > Syngnathiformes > Syngnathidae > Entelurus > Entelurus aequoreus. Next base: position 37,400,332 of record NC_084753.1, read on the forward strand.
TTACCAAATAAAAGTGTGTCCCTGACCTGTGGAACTTGCTGGTGAAATCCAAACATAAACTGTCAAAGAGACTATGAATGTCCTCATTCATCCAGATCATTGTAATCTCAGGGCATTGAATGGATCGCAACTGGATTGTTTGGTTTGTCCTCAAACATACACCACTGTCCTTTCAATGATTCCTGAAAGACTATGCAATTTAGCCTCCAACATGACCAGAATTCCATTTGTTTACAACTGAATGGAATTTTACGTGGGGGATTCCGACTATTTTGGACTGGTAGTAGTTGATCCACAATACCTCAATGCTAACGAGGGAAAAATTCACTTCGACTGTTTGAAAAAGTGGATTCATAGGGCCCTCCGTCAGCCGAAATAGCTCAGTTGGGAGAGCGTTAGACTGAAGATCTAAAGGTCCCTGGTTCAATCCCGGGTTTCGGCACATTATACCTTTACAGGTGAGAATTTTGTGGCATTTTCCAAATAAATGTGCATCTCTCACCTGTGGAACTTGCTGGTGAAATCCGAACATAAACTGTCAAACAGACTATGAATGTCCTCATTCATCCAGATCTTTGTAATCTCAGGGCATTCAATGGATCACAACTGAATTGTTTGGTTTGTCCTCAAACATAGACCACTGTCTTTTCAATGATTCATAAAAGACTATGCAATTTAGCCTCCAACAAATATCAGGAGTTCTGTGACCAGAATACCATTTGTTTACAACTGAATGGAATCTTATATGGGGGATTCCGACTATTTTGGACTGGTAGGTAGTCAATCCACAGCGATGGTTCTGCCACACGATACCTCAATGCTAGCGAGGGTAAATTACACGTCAACGACTATTTGAAAAAGTGGATGCATAAAGCAGTCTGCCAGCCGAAATAGCTCACTTGGGAGAGCGTTAGACTGAAGATCTAAAGGTCCCTGGTTCAATCCCGGGTTTTGGCACATTATGCCTTTTAAGGTGAGAATTTTGTGGCATTTAACCAAATAAAAGTGTGTCCCTGACCTGTGGAACTTGCTGGTGAAATCCGAACATAAACTGTCAAAGAGACTATGAATGTCTTCATTCATCCAGATCATTGTAATCTCAGGGCATTGAATGGATCGCAACTGGATTGTTTGGTTTGTCCTCAAACATACACCACTGTCCTTTCAATGATTCCTGAAAGACTATGCAATTTAGCCTCCAACATGACCAGAATTCCATTTGTTTACAACTGAATGGAATTTTACATGGGGGATTCCGACTATTTTGGACTGGCAGTAGTCAATCCACAGCGATGGTTCTGCCACACAATACCTCATTGCTAACGAGGGTAAATTACACTTCAACGACTATTTGAAAAAGTTGATGCATTGGCCAGTTTGCCAGCCGAAATAGCTCAGTTGGGAGAGCGTTAGACTGAAGATCTAAAGGTCCCTGGTTCAATCCCGGGTTTCGGCACATTATGCCTTTACAGGTGAGAATTTTGTGGTATTTTACCAAATAAAAGTGTGTCCCTGACCTGTGGAACTTGCTGGTGAAATCCAAACATAAACTGTCAAAGAGACTATGAATGTCCTCATTCATCCAGATCATTGTAATCTCAGGGCATTGAATGGATCGCAACTGGATTGTTTGGTTTGTCCTCAAACATACACCACTGTCCTTTCAATGATTCCTGAAAGACTATGCAATTTAGCCTCCAACATGACCAGAATTCCATTTGTTTACAACTGAATGGAATTTTACGTGGGGGATTCCGACTATTTTGGACTGGTAGTAGTTGATCCACAATACCTCAATGCTAACGAGGGAAAAATTCACTTCGACTGTTTGAAAAAGTGGATTCATAGGGCCCTCCGTCAGCCGAAATAGCTCAGTTGGGAGAGCGTTAGACTGAAGATCTAAAGGTCCCTGGTTCAATCCCGGGTTTCGGCACATTATACCTTTACAGGTGAGAATTTTGTGGCATTTTCCAAATAAATGTGCATCTCTCACCTGTGGAACTTGCTGGTGAAATCCGAACATAAACTGTCAAACAGACTATGAATGTCCTCATTCATCCAGATCTTTGTAATCTCAGGGCATTCAATGGATCACAACTGAATTGTTTGGTTTGTCCTCAAACATACACCACTGTCCTTTCAATGATTCCTGAAAGACTGTGCAATTTAGCCTCCAACATGACCAGAATTCCATTTGTTTACAACTGAATGGAATCTTACGTGGGGGATTCCGACTATTTTGGACTGGCAGTAGTCAATCCACAGCGATGGTTCTGCCACACAATACCTCAATGCTAACGAGGGTAAATTACACTTCGACGACTATTTGAAAAAGTTGATGCATTGGCTAGTTTGCCAGCCGAAATAGCTCAGTTGGGAGAGCGTTAGACTGAAGATCTAAAGGTCCCTGGTTCAATCCCGGGTTTCGGCACATTATGCCTTTACAGGTGAGAATTTTGTGGTATTTTACCAAATAAAAGTGTGTCCCTGACCTGTGGAACTTGCTGGTGAAATCCAAACATAAACCGTCAAAGAGACTATGAATGTACTCATTCATCAAGGTCATTGTAATCTCAGGGCATTCAATGGATCGCAACTGGATTGTTTGGTTTGTCCTCAAACATACACCATTGTCCTTTCAATGATTCCTGAAAGACTATGCAATTTAGCCTCCAACAAGACCAGAATTCCATTTGTTTACAACTGAATGGAATCTTACGTGGGGGATTCCGACTATTTTAGACTGGTAGTAGTCAATCCACAGCGATGGTTCTGCCACACAATACCTCAATGCTAACGAGGGAAAAAGACACTTCAACGACTGTTTGAAAAAGTCGATTCATAGGGTCCTCCGTCAGCCGAAATAGCTCAGTTGGGAGAGCGTTAGACTGAAGATCTAAAGGTCCCTGGTTCAATCCCGGGTTTCGGCACATTATGCCTTTACAGTTGAGAATTTTGTGGCATTTATCCAAATAAATGTGCATCCCTCACCTGTGGAACTTGCTGGTGAAATCCGAACATAAACTGTCAAACAGACTATGAATGTCCTCATTCATCCAGATCATTGTAATCTCAGGGCATTCAATGGATCACAACTGAATTGTTTGGTTTGTCCTCAAACATACACCACTGTCTTTTCAATGATTCCTAAAAGACTATGCAATTCAGCCTCCAACAAATATCAGGAGTTCTGTGACCAGAATACCATTTGTTTACAACTGAATGGAATCTTATATGGGGGATTCCGACTATTTTGGACTGGTAGTAGTCAATCCACAGCGATGGTTCTGAAACACAATACCTCAATGCTAACGAGGGAAAAATTAACTTCAACGACTGTTTGAAAAAGTGGATTCATAGAGCCCTCAGTCAGCCGAAATAGCTCAGTTGGGAGAGCGTTAGACTGAAGATCTAAAGGTCCCTGGTTCAATCCCGGGTTTCGGCACATTATGCCTTTACAGGTGAGAATTGTGTGGCATTTAACCAAATAAAAGTGTATCCCTGACCTGTGGAACTTGATGGTGAAATCCGGACATAGACTGTCAAAGAGTCTATGAATGTCCTCATTCATCCAGATCATTGTCATCTCAGGGCATTGAATGGATCGCAACAGGATTGTTTGGTTTGTCCTCAAACATACACCACTGTCCTTTCAATGATTCCTGAAAGACTATGCAATTTAGCCTCCAACATGACCAGAATTCCATTTGTTTACAACTGAATGGAATTTTACATGGGGGATTCCGACTATTTTGGAATGGTAGTAGTTGATCCACAGTGAAGGTTCTGACACGCAATACCTCAATGCTTAAGAGGGTAAATTACACTTCTACTGTTTGAAAAAGTGGATTCATAGGCTGTATGTCTGCCGAAATAGCTCGCTTGGGATAGCGATAGACTGAAGATCTAAAGGTCCCTGGTTCAATTCCGGGTTTTGGCAAATTACACCTTTGCAGCTCAGAATTTTGTGGCATTTATCCAAATGAAAGTGTGTCCCTCACCTGTGGAACTTGCTGGTGAAATCCGAACATAAACTGTCAAAGAGACTATGAATGTCCTCATTCATCAAGGTCATTGTAATCTCAGGGCATTCAATGGATCACAACTGGATTGTTTGGTTTGTCCTCAAACATACACCACTGTCCTTTCAATGATACCTGAAAGACTATGCAATTTAGCCTCCAACATGACCAGAATTCCATTTATTTACAACTGAATGGAATCTTACGTGGGGGATTCCGACTATTTTGGACTGGCAGTAGTCAATCCACAGCGATGGTTCTGCCACACAATACCTCATTGCTAACGAGGGTAAATTACACTTCAACGACTATTTGAAAAAGTTGATGCATTGGCCAGTTTGCCAGCCGAAATAGCTCAGTTGGGAGAGCGTTAGACTGAAGATCTAAAGGTCCCTGGTTGAATCCTGGGTTTCGGCACATTATGCCTTTACAGGTGAGAATTTTGTGGTATTTTACCAAATAAAAGTGTGTCCCTGACCTGTGGAACTTGCTGGTGAAATCCAAACATAAACTGTCAAAGAGACTATGAATGTCCTCATTCATCCAGATCATTGTAATCTCAGGGCATTGAATGGATCGCAACTGGATTGTTTGGTTTGTCCTCAAACATACACCACTGTCCTTTCAATGATTCCTGAAAGACTATGCAATTTAGCCTCCAACATGACCAGAATTCCATTTGTTTACAACTGAATGGAATTTTACGTGGGGGATTCCGACTATTTTGGACTGGTAGTAGTTGATCCACAATACCTCAATGCTAACGAGGGAAAAATTCACTTCGACTGTTTGAAAAAGTGGATTCATAGTGTCCTCCGTCAGCCGAAATAGCTCAGTTGGGAGAGCGTTAGACTGAAGATCTAAAGGTCCCTGGTTCAATCCCGGGTTTCGGCACATTATACCTTTACAGGTGAGAATTTTGTGGCATTTTTCCAAATAAATGTGCATCTCTCACCTGTGGAACTTGCTGGTGAAATCCGAACATAAACTGTCAAACAGACTATGAATGTCCTCATTCATCCAGATCTTTGTAATCTCAGGGCATTCAATGGATCACAACTGAATTGTTTGGTTTGTCCTCAAACATAGACCACTGTCTTTTCAATGATTCATAAAAGACTGTGCAATTTAGCCTCCAACAAATATCAGGAGTTCTGTGACCAGAATACCATTTGTTTACAACTGAATGGAATCTTATATGGGGGATTCCGACTATTTTGGACTGGTAGGTAGTCAATCCACAGCGATGGTTCTGCCACACGATACCTCAATGCTAGCGAGGGTAAATTACACGTCAACGACTATTTGAAAAAGTGGATGCATAAAGCAGTCTGCCAGCCGAAATAGCTCACTTGGGAGAGCGTTAGACTGAAGATCTAAAGGTCCCTGGTTCAATCCCGGGTTTTGGCACATTATGCCTTTTAAGGTGAGAATTTTGTGGCATTTAACCAAATAAAAGTGTGTCCCTGACCTGTGGAACTTGCTGGTGAAATCCGAACATAAACTGTCAAAGAGACTATGAATGTCTTCATTCATCCAGATCATTGTAATCTCAGGGCATTGAATGGATCGCAACTGGATTGTTTGGTTTGTCCTCAAACATACACCACTGTCCTTTCAATGATTCCTGAAAGACTATGCAATTTAGCCTCCAACATGACCAGAATTCCATTTGTTTACAACTGAATGGAATTTTACGTGGGGGATTCCGACTATTTTGGACTGGTAGTAGTTGATCCACAATACCTCAATGCTAACGAGGGAAAAATTCACTTCGACTGTTTGAAAAAGTGGATTCATAGGGCCCTCCGTCAGCCGAAATAGCTCAGTTGGGAGAGCGTTAGACTGAAGATCTAAAGGTCCCTGGTTCAATCCCGGGTTTCGGCACATTATGCCTTTACATGTGAGAATTTTGTGGCATTTAACCAAATAAAAGTGTATCCCTGACCTGTGGAACTTGCTGGTGAAATCCGAATATAAACTGTCAAACAGACTATGAATGTCCTCATTCATCCAGATGGTTGTAATCTCAGGGCATTCAATGGATCACAACTGGATTGTTTGGTTTGTCCTCAATTATAGACCACTGTCTTTTCAATGATTCCTAAAAGACTCTGCAATTTAGCCTCCAACAAATATCAGGAGTTCTGTGACCAGAATACCATTTGTTTACAACTGAATGAAATCTTATAAGGGGGATTCCGACTATTTTGGACTGGTAGTAGTCAATCCACAGCGATGGTTCTGCCACACGATACCTCAATGCTAATGAGAGAAAAATTCACTTCAACGACTGTTTGAAAAAGTGCATTCATAGTCCCTTCCGTCAGCCGAAATAGCTCAGTTGGGAGAGCGTAAGACTGAAGATCTAAAGGTCCCTGGTTCAATCCCGGGTTTCGGCACATTATGACTTTACAGGTGAGAATCTTGTGGCATTTAACCAAATAAAAGTGTGTCCCTGACCTGTGGGACTTGCTGGTGAAATCCGAACAAAAATTGTCAAAGAGACTATGAATGTCCTCATTCATCCAGATCATTGTAATCTCAGGGCAATCAATGGATCGCAACTGGATTGACGTGTTTGTTCTCGAACATACACCACTGTCCTTTCAATGATTCATAAAAGACTCTGCAATTTAGCCTCCAACAAATAACAGGAGTTCTGTAACCAGAATACCATTTGTTTACAACTTGAATGAAATCTTACGTGGGGAATTCCGACTATTTTGGACTGGTAGTAGTCAATCCACAGCGATGGTTCTGCCACACAATACTTTAATGCTAACGAGGGTAAATAACACTTCAACGACTATTTGAAAAAGTGGATGCAAATGGCAGTGTGCCAGCCGAAATAGCTCAGTTGGGAGAGCGTTAGACTGAAGATCTAAAGGTCCCTGGTTCAATCCCGGGTTTCGGCACATTATGCCTTTACAGGTGAGAATTTTGTGACATTTAACCAAATAAAAGTGCGTCCCTGACCTGTGGAACTTGCTGGTGAAATCCGAACATAAACTGTCAAACAGACTATGAATGTCCTCATTCATCCAGATCATTGTAATCTCAGGGCATTGAATGGATCACAACTGGATTGTTTGGTTTGTCCTCAAACATACACCACTGTCTTTTCAATGATTCCTGAAAGACTATGCAATTTAGCCTCCAACATGACCAGAATTCCATTTGTTTACAACTGAATGGAATCTTACGTGGGGGATTCCGACTATTTTGGACTGGTAGTAGTCAATCCACAGCGATGGTTCTGCCACACAATACTTTAATGCTAACGAGGGTAAATTACACTTCAACGACTATTTGAAAAAGTGGATGCATAAGGCAGCCTGCCAGCCGAAATAGCTCAGTTGGGAGAGCGTTAGACTGAAGATCTAAAGGTCCCTGGTTCAACCCGGGGTTTCGGCACGTTATTTCTTTACAGGTGAGAATTTTGTGGCATTTAACCAAATAAAAAGATGTCCCTGAACCTGCTGGTGGAATCCTAACATTAATTGTCAAAGAGACTTGTGGTAGCCTTATTTGTGTTCATATTTTTGTAGTTTTGCTTATACTAAGTTAAATTAATTATTTGTTGTTTGATGAATACTTGGGCCTACTGCTCTACTGCACTTTGGTGTTGGACATTGTGGTGGTGATTGATGACTACTTGGGCCTACTGTGCCACTTCACTTTGGTGTTTGTCATAATAGTTTTGCTAGGCATTTTTGTGTGTTTTATACTTCTCTGATACTGCATATATTAAGTTAAGTTATTTATTTTTTGAATTAGAAAGTCATTTACGTTCTGTGTCATTTACAGCACCTGTGAGGAAGGCATATACGTGCGCACAGGTGTCACTGATTGGACAAATGTCGGGTGGAGAGGGTGGCGGTGACAACATTTTTTGGCCATTGATTACGCAACACTTGAGTTTAGTTTGGTTTATAGCTTTATATGTAGTTACATTTGTTTTTGTCCACCTTGGGAAGAAAACCCTTTTTTTTTATTATTGCAAATAAAGCTTTTTTTGGAAAGACTTAAGTTGTAGTTTGAAGTGTGTCTGGAAGTGCACCACCTGTCCTGGCTCAGCCTACGGCCTTTGGTTTAGAACCTGGAAAGTTTGGAAAGGCCGATACAAGACTATGAATGTCCTCATTCATCCAGGTCATTGTAATCTCAGGGCATTCAATTGATCGGAACTGGATTGTTTGGTTTGTCCTCGAACATACACCACTGTCCTTTCAATGATTCCTAAAATACTCTGCAATTAAGCCTCCAACAGATGACAGAAGTTAGAAACATTCTGGTCACAGAAGGTGATCAGAATGCCACCTGAATGGAATCTTATGTGGGAGATTCCAACTATTTTGGACTGGTAGTAGTCGATCCACAGCGATGGTTCTGCCAAACAATACCTCAGTTTCAACGAGGGGAAATTGCACTTCAACGACTGTCGTTGGCTTTGACAGAAGGATTGCTCGTTGGCATCAAAACAGTTGTTTTTCTCTCTATGATAAGGTGAAACCACCCTTGCCCAGGCACGCCCTCCCGGTTTTGGAGTATAAATATTTGGGGTTTAGGTACCAGCTACGAGACTAGATCTGACCAATCTGAGTCTTTGAGTATTAAAGGCCTACTGAAATTTTATTTAAATGGGGATAGCAGATCCATTCTATGTGTCATACTTGATCATTTCGCGATACTGCCATATTTTTGCTGAAAGGATTTAGTATAGAACAACGACTATAAAGTTCGCAACTTTTGGTCTCTGATTAAAAAAAGCCTTGCCCCTACCGGAAGTAGCGTGACGACACCGGAGGAAGGGCTGCTCACATTTTCCTATTGTTTACACCAGCAGCGAGAGAGATTCGGACAGAGAAAGCGACAATTACCCAATTAATTTGAGGGAGGATGAAAGATTCGGGGATGAGGAACGTGAAAGTGAAGGAGTAGCGTGCAATGCAGAACGTATCTTTTTTTTGCTCTGACCGTAACTTAGGTACAAGCTGGCTCATTGGATTCCACACTTTCTCCTTTTTCTATTGTGGATCACGGATTTGTATTTTAAACCACCTCAGATACTATATCCTCTTGAAAATGAGAGTCGAGAACGTGAAATGGACATTCACAGTGACTTTTATGTCCACGACAATACATCGGTGAAGCACTTTAGCTACTGAGCTAACGTGATAGCATCGTGCTAAACTGCAGATATAAACAAAACAAATAAATCCCTGACTGGAAGGATAGACAGAAGATCAACAATACTCCCAAACCCTGGACATGTAACTACACGGTTAATGCTTTCCAGCTTGGTGAAGCTTAACAATGCTGTTGCTAATGACGCCATTGAAGCTAACTTAGCTACGGAACCTCGACAGAGCTATGCTAAAAACATTAGCTCGGCACCTACGCCAGCCAGCCCTCATCTGCTCATCACGACCCGTGTTCACCTGCGTTCCAGCGATCGACGGTACGACGAAGGACTTCACCCGATCACAGATGCGGTCGGCGGCCCGGAGACGGAGGAAGTCAAGGTGAGGTCGCGGCTAGCGCGTCTGCTATCCTTCTCAAAGTCCTCCTGGTTGTGTTGCTGTAGTCCGCCGCTAATACACCGATCCCACCTACAACTTTCTTCTTTGCAGTCTCCATTGTTCATTAAACAAATTGCAAAAGATTCACCAACACAGATGTCCAGAATACTGTGGAATTTTGAGATGAAAACAGAGCTTTTTGTATTGGATTCAATGGGCTCCGAAAACTTCCGCTTCAACCGTTGACGTCACGCGCAAACGTCATCATATCGAAACGTTTTCAGCCGGAAGTTTGCCGGGAAATTTAAAATTGCACTTTATAAGTTAACCCGGCCGTATTGGCATGTGTTGCAATGTTAAGATTTCATCATTGATATATAAACTATCAGACTGCGTGGTCGGTAGTAGTGGCTTTCAGTAGGCCTTTAAAGGCCTACTGAAATTTTTTTTTTTTATTTAAACGGGAATAGCAGATCCATTCTATGTGTCATACTTGATCATTTCGCGATATTGCCATATTTTTGCTGAAAGGATTTAGTAGAGAACATCGACGATAAAGTTCGCAACTTTTGCTTGCTAATAAAAAAAGCCTTGCCTGTACCGGAAGTAGCGTGACGTCACAGAAGCTAGTATTCCTCACAATTCCCCGTTGTTTACAATGGAGCGAGAGAGATTCGGAGCGACAAAGCGACGATTACCCCATTAATTTGAGCGAAGATGAAAGATTTGTGGATGAGGAACGTTAGAGTGACGGACTAGAATGCAGTGAAATACATATCTTTTTTCGCTCTGACCGTAACTTAGGTACAAGCTGGCTCATTGGATTCCACACTCTCTCCTTTTTCTATTGTGGATCACGGATTTGTATTTTAAACCACCTCGGATACTATATCCTCTTGAAAATGAGAGTCGAGCATGCAAAATGGACATTCACAGTGACTTTTATCTCCACGACAATACATCGATTAAGCTTTTTAGCATGAGCTAACGTGATAGCATCTGTCTCAAATGCAGATAGAAACAAAATAAATAAATCCCTGACTGGAAGGATAGACAGAAGATCAACAATACTATTAAACCATGGACATGTAACTACACGGTTAATAGTTCTCAGCCTGGCAAAGCTTAACAATGCTGTTGCTAACGACGCTAAGGCTAACTTAGCAACTTAGCAACCGGACCTCACAGAGCTACGATAAAAACATTAGCGCTCCACCTACGCCAGCCAGCCCTCATCTGCTCATCAACACCCGTGCTCACCTGCGTTCCAGCGATCGACGGCGCGACGAAGGACTTCACCCATCATCCGTGCGGTGGGCGGCTAGCATCGGCTAGGCGTCTGCTATCCAAGTAAGTAGTCCTTGTTGTGTTGCTACAGCCAGCCGCTAATACACCGATCCCACCTACAACTTTCTTCTTTGCAGCCTCCATTGTTCATTAAACAAATTGCAAAAGATTCACCAACACAGATGTCCAGAATACTGTGGAATTATGAAATGAAAACACAGCTTTTTCTACGGGCTCCAAACACTTCCCTTGCCCTCGTGACGTCACACGCATATGTCAGCATAATAAAACGTTTTTAACCGGAAGTGTGGCGGGAACTATAAAATGTCACTTTATAAGTTAACCCGGCCGTATTGGCATGTGTTGCAATGTTAAGATTTCATCATTGATATATAAACTATCAGACTGCGTGGTCGGTAGTAGTGGCTTTCAGTAGGCCTTTAAATGATGAAGCAGATGAGCGGAAAAACGTCTTCTAAGACAAGTTGTCACAGACTTTAATGTCATGCTTAACCGGGACAACTATTACGGTGTTTAAAGGCCTACTGAAACCCACTACTACCGACCACGCAGTCTGATAGTTTATATATCAATGATGAAATCTTAACATTATAACACATGCCAATACGGCCGGGTTAACTTATAAAGTGACATTTTAAATTTGCCGCTAAACTTCCGGTTCGAAACGCCTCTGAGGATGACGTATGCGCGTGACGTAACCCGGGGAACACGGGTATGCCTTCCACATTGAAGCCAATACGAAAAAGCTCTGTTTTCATTTCATAATTCCACAGTATTCTGGACATCTGTGTTCGTGAATCTGTTTCAATCATGTTCATTGCATTATGAAGAAGGAAGCTGAGCAAGCAAAGAAGAAAGTTGTCGGTGCGAAATGGACGTATTTTTCGAACGTAGTCAGCAACAACAGTACACAGCCGGCGCTTCTTTGTTTACATTCCCGAAAGATGCAGTCAAGATGGAAGAACTCGGATAACAGAGACTCTAACCAGGAGGACTTTTGACTTGGATACACAGACGCCTGTAGAGAACTGGGACAACACAGACTCTTACCAGGATTACTTTGATTTGGATGACAAAGACGCAGACGTGCTACTGTGAGTATGCAGCTTTGGCTTTTTTTTGCGTATGTACGTAACTTTTTTTAAATATATAAGCTTTATGAACCTTGGGTTAGGTGAACGGTCTTTTGGGCTGAGTGATTGTGTGTGTTGATCAGGTGTTTGAATTGTATTGGCGTGTTCTATGGAGCTAGGAGCTAGCAGAGGAGCTAGGAGCTAGCATAACAAACACGCAGGTGTTTTTATGCAGGATTAATTTGTGGCATATTAAATATAAGCCTGGTTGTGTTGTGGCTAATAGAGTATATATATGTCTTGTGTTTATTTACTGTTGTAGTCATTCCCAGCTGAATATCAGGTCACCCCCGGCTCTCACAGCATCTTCCCTATCTGAATAGCTTCAACTCCCCACTAGTCCTTCACTTGCACTTTACTCATCCACAAATCTTTCATCCTCGCTCAAATTAATGGGGAAATTGTCGCTTTCTCGGTCCGAATCTCTCTCACTTCATGCGGCCATCATTGTAAACAATAGGGAACTTTGCGTATATGTTCAACTGACTACGTCACGCTACTTCCGGTAGGGGCAAGCCTTTTTTTAATCAGATACCAAAAGTAGCAATCTTTATCGTCGTTGTTCTATACTAAATCCTTTCAGCAAAAATATGGCAATATCGCGAAATGATCAAGTATGACACATAGAATAGATCTGCTATCCCCGTTTAAATAAAAAAAATTCATTTCAGTAGGCCTTTAACATTTAATTGCCTTTTCGCCAATGTTTTAACTTAATCTGACTAATACATCGGAATGTTTCAAACACAAAATTGTAAATGTGTTGCGTTGGATGGTTGTCTTAGACTGTATCGCTTGGAACCAACAGTAATAAAGCTGTGCTCAGTGTGACGTGAGGGCGCATCTAACACACCTACAGCAAAGTTAACCAGAACTTTTCCCTACAAGTACACTGTCTAACAATTGGAAGTCAAGGTAATGCGTTTGAAACCTTCAGATTATTTGTTCAACGCTTTCCCACATGAGCTAAAGTGGTTGTACATTTTGGTTTTGGTTTTTCAAATGAAATACAATGAGGCTCTCCTCTCTGTTTTGAGATGCAGCTGGGACTGCTGCGCGAGGCTACTGTCAACCTGACCGCCTGTGAGGAGGGGCTCGTGGCAGCACCCGCTGCTCATTGAGGACATAAACTGCAGCCTGATGCCTTCTTTCATGTCTCCAAAACATCCCCTTTCATACATCCCATTCACAGCTCAGCAGCCATTGTTCTATCAAACACATAAAATAATTTAATAAATGTCACTTTTCACTCTATTAGTCTGAAGTCTGTTAGCGTCTTTTATTTTCACACCTTTTCACTTCATCCATTGACATTTCCAGAACTCAGCTCAGCTTCACAATGTTGGAATATTGACTGCTGATATTAATATTCTTCTATTGTTTGGCATATTTCACTTTACTCTTTTTATTTGCTCAAAAGAACAGGATGAAAGTGTCTTTAATTGTCGCCACTGAGTGTAATTATATACAATTGTGTATATAATAACCTTCCATTCTTCATCTCCATTACTGCTTGATTTATCTCTCATCTTATTTTATCCAGAGAAAAAATGGCCGGACATCAATAAACTGTCACTAAACTTCAATCAATCAAGCTTTATTGCAGACTCCAACGTCCAAGTCGACATACAATCACATACAGTACATAAAACAAACAAGCAAACAAAAATACTGTATAAAAGGCATTATCACATATTAAATAATAAATGAATAAAACTAAATAAATCATATTTGGATATTGTAACAATGTAAAACACCAAATCATGAGGAATACTATTGAAATAAAAAGAGTAAAGGTAATCACATATTTAGGAGTTATAGATTAACTAAGATGGACCCTACATAAAAATCAAATAAGAACAAAAATATCAAAAATGACTGCAATATTAAATAGAACAAATTACATACTCACAAATATTAACTACATTTATTGTACCCAACTTTAGTTGAAGCATACATTGTTTATTGCATAAAGGTATGGGGACATACATATAAAACAATCACAAAACAATATTCATATTACACAAGAGAGTAAAAGAGATAATTAATAGAATGGATTATAGAGACCCAACAAATGATTCATAAAGTCACACATTTTAAAAGTAAATGATCTTGTATAAAACACAACTGCTCAAATGATGTATAAAGTAAATAATATGCTTCGGTTAAAGCAGGTGATAGCATAATCACCCGCAAAGACAAGGTCATTTACCTAGGTTGTATATTGGACAACACTCTCCCGGGTGAAAAAATGGCATTAAAAGCAATCACCAAGATCCATAATAAAAGTAGATTTTTGGGCAGGATTTCTAAGGTTCATCAGGAGGGATACACTTGGGGGCGGTATAGCTCGGTTGGTAGAGCGGCCGTGCCAGCAACTTGAGGGTTGCAGGTTCGATCCCCGCTTCCGCCATCCTAGTCACTGCCGTTGTGTCCTTGGGCAAGACACTTTACCCACCTGCTCCCAGTGCCACCCACACTGGTTTGAATGTAACTTAGATATTGGGTTTCACTATGTAAAGCGCTTTGAGTCACTTGAGAAAAAGCGCTATATAAATGTAATTCACTTCACTTCACTTAAGACCCTTCCTTGCCGGTGCCCTCATTTTGACTACGCCTGCACCTCATGCTTCACCAGTATCCCCAAGCCACTGAAAACTAAACTGCAAACTTCCCAAAACAAGCTGGTGAGACTCCTGCTCAACCTCCCGTACAGGACTCACCTAACTCAAGCCCACTTTACCAAATTGGGATGGCTTAGAGTTGAGGAAAGAGTACACCGAATCGCAACGTGCCTGGTATTCAAAATACTCAGAGAAACTGTCCAACTATTTCACCAGAGTAAGTGATGCTCACAGGTACTACACCAGAAGGACTTCCTCAGACCTCGCCGTCCCCCCCAAATTCAAGACTCTCATGGGAAAAAATGCATTCTATTATTTTGCCACCACACAGTGGAATGCACTACCAACATACCTTAAAATTCCAACTTCTCTACAAAATTTTAAAACTGCCATAAAATCCTGGCTCAGCTCAACCTCTACCTGATCTGAACCAACATTGATCCCCAGCAACTCTTCCAAGCATCAAACAGGATTATATGTGATTATAGTGTATATATATTTATATGTGGTTATAGTGTATGTATATGTATATGTGGTTTATATATATATTTATGTGTGGTTTATATATATTTATATGTGGTTATAGTGTATATATATTTATATGTGGTTTATATGTATGTATATGTGTGGTTTATATATATTTATATGTGGTTATAGTGTATATATATGTATATGTGGTTTATGTATATATTTATATGAGGTTATAGTGTATATATATTTATATGTGGTTATAGTGTATATATATTTATATGTGGTTATAGTGTATATATATTTATATGTGCTTTATTTATATATGTAAATGTGGTTATAGTGTATATATATTTATATGTGCTTTATATATATATATATATATATATATATATATATATATATATATATATATATATATATATATATATATATATATATATATATATATGTGGTTATAGTGTATATATATTTATATGTGCTTTATATATATATGTAAATGTGGTTATAGTGTATATAAATTTATATGTGCTTTATATACAGTGGGGCAAAAAAGTATTTAGTCAGCCACCCATTGATTGTCAATGGGTGGCTGACTACATACTTTTTTGCCCCACTGTATATATATATGTATATGTGGTTATAGTGTATACATATGTATATGTGGTTATAGTGTATATATATTTATATGTGGTTATGGTGTATATATATTTATATGTGCTTTATATATATATATATATATATATATATATATATATATATATATATATATATATATATATATATATATATATGTATATGTGGTTATAGTGTATATATATTTATATGTGCTTTATATATGTGTATATGTGGTTATAGTGTATATATATTTATATGTGCTTTATATATATATATGTATATGTGGTTATAGTGTATATATATGTATATGTGGTTATAGTGTATATATATTTATATGCGGTTATAGTGTATATATATTTATATGTGCTTTATATATATATATGTATATGTGGTTATAGTGTATATATATTTATATGTGCTTTATATATATATTTATATGTGGTTATAGTGTATATATATTCATATGTGCTTTATATATATATATATATATATATATATATATATGTGGTTATAGTGTATATATATTTATATGTGGTTATAGTGTATATATATTTATATGTGCTTTATATATATATATATATATGTATATGTGGTTATAGTGTATATATATTTATATGTGCTTTATATATATGTATATGTGGTTATAGTGTATATATACAGTATTTATATGTGGTTATAGTGTATATATTTATATGTGGTTATAGTGTATATATATTTTCTCATTGTTTTGCACTGTTGGAGTCAACATGTACATAGTCATGTACATGGTCATGTACATAGTGTCATGTACATAGTGTATACATCCCCCATTTATTGTATATATTGTTTTTCAAATCACCTGACATGTATACTGTGTATATGTACATACGGTATCCATTTTTTAACATGTTACAGGTGATATATATTTAATTATTGAATGTATCAAATGTGATGAATATTTAATGG
This sequence comes from Entelurus aequoreus, assembly GCF_033978785.1. NCBI lineage: Eukaryota > Metazoa > Chordata > Actinopteri > Syngnathiformes > Syngnathidae > Entelurus > Entelurus aequoreus. Next base: position 37,416,975 of record NC_084753.1, read on the forward strand.
ACCACAATGGAAACAAGCCTTTTGGCTTTTTGTGCCATCCATTTGCCTTTTTAAAGCATTACATGGATTCAATTATTTAAGATGTCAATAAACTTATCAATCAATCAATCAATATTCTGTGGTCCAGAAGATGTTTCAGATATGAACCAGTAAATGTGAACTAAGAGGGATTTATGTGTACTCCAAAGCAAAAGTATGAACACATGTAACACAAATATGTACATCATATAAAGGAATTTATCTGTTTAATCATTTACAAGTAAAAAATAAAATACTTAACACTTCATTATTGTAAAAACCTATTACACACACAAAAAAAAAAGTTTATATTTTGTACGGTTTATTCTCACATTGTCAGTCAAATGTTTCTGTTATCTATATATTAGTACACAATGTTGTACATTAATACATGTACTTGACTGAAAAAAGAACTACAAAATATCTAATCCATATATAGAATCATTAATAAGATTGTTACACACACACTAACGATGTCACAGATGCTATACGGGCTAATGTTGTTAACAAGTCAATATGTTAATTTTACTAACAACAAATGTTTGACAAATCACACAACGCACCTCAACACTCTCTCACCTGTTTTCTCATGTCTTTTCAAATGATGACTTCGTCCCAACTCTTTACAACCGATTCAACAGGTGAAGGGTTTTTCTCCCGCGTGCATCCGCATGTGTACATTAAAATGCTCTCTTCGTACAAATTTTTTATCACAGATTGAACAAGAAAACGGCTTTTCTCCACTGTGTATTTTCATGTGCTGGGTTAGCACCTTTTTTTGTCTAAAATCTCTACCGCATTCCGAGCAGGAAAAAGGTTTCTCTCCGCTGTGTGTTCTCATGTGTTCTTTCAAACAATTATTTTGTGCAAAACTTTTACCACATTCTGAGCATGAAAAGGGTTTCTCTCCAGCGTGCATTCTCATGTGTGTCTTCAAATGCTGCCTTTGTATAAAATCTTCACCACAGATTGAACAGGTAAAAGGTTGCCCTGCATTGTGTATTCTCATGTGCTCTACAAGGTTTGACCGGCCATAAAAGCTTTTGTTGCAGTGTGAACAAGTAAAAGCTTTCTCACCAGTGTGTGTTCTTGCGTGTTTTACAAGTGCTGATTGGCTATAATAGCTTTTGTTGCAGTTTGAACAGGAATACGGTTTTTCACCAGTGTGTGTTCTCATGTGTGCTTTCAAGTTTTGACTCTGCACCATACCTATACCACAGATTGAACAGGTAAAAGGTTTTTGTCCAGTGTGTGTTCTCGTGTGTTGCGCAAGCGCTGATCGGTCGGAAAATATTTTTTTGCAGACCGAGCAAGGATATGGTTTTTCGCCGGTGTGCGTTCTCGTGTGCCTTTTTAAATCTTGACTCTGTGCAAAACATTTACCGCAGATTGAACAGGTAAAAGGCTTTTCCCCGGTGTGTAATCTTATGTGTTTTTTCAAACACTGTCCTCGTGTAAAGCATTTACCGCAGATTAAACACGAATAAGGTTTTTCTCCACTGTGTGTTCTCATGTGTACTTTAAGATAACAACGGTAATTAAACGTTTTGTCACAGAGAGGGCATGTAAAGCATGTGTTGTCAGTGTGACATGTCTTATCATCTTTAGAGTGTTCATCATCAGTGTCAGGAGAGTGTGACGTTGTGTCCTCACTATCTGATAGTGGAGCTAAGAGCTTGTCTGCTTGTGATCCTCCACAGTGGTCTCCATCAGCTTCTGTTGTCATGTGTTGAGTTGAGCTGCTGCTCGGAGGCTCCGCCTCTCTCTCACCTTTGACCTCATCATCTTCACTCTTCACAATGACAGTCAATGGCAACTCCTCCAACCATTCAAGCTGCTCTCCCTCCTGACTGATGCTGCGTTCCTCCTCTTCCTCTTTAATATAAGGGGGCTGGGGCTCATAATGCTCCATCCTTGAGGCCCACTCCTGCTGCCCAGGGAGAAGATGTTCCCCACGGACGCCTGCAGGACACAAGAAGACAAAGACGAGCTTTAGAAAAGACCTGGCTTGCCCAGTCACGTGACACATTGTCCTGCGCCAGCATATGTTCTGATAATGTTTCTGAGGATCTCATCAGTCACCACGTTGACATTCAAGAGGTCATAATCATACCACATGTCAGGGGATAACAGAAGAAACAGAAATAGTTAAAAAAACAGTAAAACCTTACATAACAAACACTACAGCTGCTCGTACATTCGAAAAACTTAGAATAGGACTAAAAAAATGAAAACCCACTTTTCAGAATCCCAAAGCCTGGCTGCATTTGTTTGTGATAATTGGTTTAAGTGAACAAATTTGGCAAAGACATGTCTACATTTGCCACATAAACAAATGTAACTTGTGTTTTTGTCAGAATAATTGTATATAAGTTATCACACAACTTTGTGTTCCATTGAGTTCAGGTCCCCCTGCGAGAAGACAAAAGCTGCCTTTCATCTTATCAAGCAAAAGGCTTGTGGAGCTCCACTGTGTGCGATGGGATGCGACATGGAGGTGTCGGTTTCTTTGATCTATTGACAGCCACAGGAAGACCTTGCCCTGACCCGAGATCGACAAAGCGGAGAGGGAGCAGACCTGAGGCAGCTCCAGGCACCTTTTTGTTGAACTGTTTATGACCGAGTGCAACAGCGGTTTACGACCCCCCCTCCCTTTAGAAACAGCTGCAGCGATGTAATCAGGGAAAGCCAAAACAAAAGAGGAGGCGTGGAACTCCCTCGTCAGAGTGTGGGACGACACTGTACGAGGGTACAGGTCGACGCGCTCTCCTCATGAGCTAAATTGAATCCTGTCTCTGTTTAATTCCTTGCTTCTTGTCTGTTTAATAGATGCCATCTGTGTTTGAACCTGACAGTTTTACTTTTGTAGCTCTATATAAAAATGGCATCAGCTCTGTGCTATTTTAAAGAGGAACTGTACTTTTTTTTTTTTTTTAGGATTTTTACAATTTATATGAGAAACATCAACACATCTCCGCTCGAGATGGTCTCCTGCTGGCCCCACTATGGACTGGACTCTCACTATTATGTTAGATCCACTATGGACTGAACTCTCACTATTATGTTAGATCTACTATGGACTGGACTTGCACAATATTATGTCAGACCCACTCGACGTCCATTGCATTCGGTCTCCCCTAGAGAGGGGGGGGGGGGGGGGGGATCACCCACATATGTGGTCCTCTCCAAGGTTTCTCATAGTCATTCACATCGACGTCCCATTGGGGTTGTGAGTTTTTCCTTGCCCTTGTGTGGGCTCTGTACCGCGGATGTCATTGTGGCTTCTGCAGCCCTTTGAGACACTTGTGATTTAGGGCTATATAAATAGACATTGATTGATTGATATGTAGTTTTTTTGCATTCTAATTTGTAATAATCGGCTCTTGGTGGGCAGCATTGCTAGCCAGCAACAGTCCATTCTGCCTCCAATTCACTCTAAAAACGCATCCAAAAACCGCCAAAAATACGGCAACGAAGAATTAGCAACATTGTTATTATTAGCGTTTACGCAGACAAACTACTGTTAGCCGCTCCGTAATCAAACAGACCTCAGCTAGTGAGCTACAGAAGTGGTCCCCAACCACCGGGCCGCGGCCCGGTACCGGTCCGTGGACCGATTGGTACCAGGCCGCGGCCGCACAAGAAATTTAAAAAAAAAAAAAAAAAAAAAAAAAAAAGGTTTTTAATTAAATCAACATAAAAAACACAATATATACATTATATATCAATATAAATCAATACAGTCTGCAGGGATACAGTCCGTAAGCACACATGATTGTATTTCTTTATGACAAAAAAAAAATATATATATATATATATATATATATATATATATATACCGTATTTCCTTGAATAGCCGCAGGGGCGCTAATTAATTTAAAACCTCTTCTCACCCCTGCGTTTACCAAAAGCAGGCAAGATTGCCATGCATGCGGTAATTATTTTAAAATCTCTTCTCACTCCGGCGCTACCTTATCATGAAAAGCACATTTAATTAAAAAAAAAAGTTATTATGGTCTTACCTTTAGGTATAAATGAGTCCATGCCAGCTCCTTTTGAAGAAAAGCATCAATATAGAAGTCTTCCTTCAGTTTTAAAAGTCTCTCTGTCTTCCTTTTAAGTATTACCTCCTGCTTCGATTGAAAGTCCAGTTTAGAAAACTGTTTTATTTTAGATATGTAATCCTCCATGGTAAAATAAATGGCTGCGCACTATTGCTGCTGTTGTCTTCTTCTGCAGCACAGGTCTTCTGCAGTACCAGCAGTCGCAAGAAGGATCACTAGCGCCCTCTACCACCAGGAGGCGGGAGTCATTTAATGACTCATGTTTGACCCGGCGGAAGTGCCAAGCATGCGGAACAATGTACACGAAAGCTTGTCAGCGCTGTTGACGTACTTTAATATACCCGTGGACAGTGACCTATAAAATGTGAAATGTGCACATATTAGGAGGATGATACTGCATATTGAATAAATAAAGGGAAAAATATCCATATCCATTGCTAAAGTAAGACACATGGTGAATAAGACATGTCTGCATATGTTATATTATTTTGTTATTTTTCCATATTTAACATATTGTGTTGAAGTTTGGGGAAATGTTTATAAAACAAACATAGACCCAATAATTCAACTTCAAAAAAGGGTAATTAGAACAATACACAAAGCGTGCTACTATGAACATACCAATCCATTATTTATAAGTTCTAATGTGTTAAAATTTTCAGATGTTTTGAGTAAAGAAAAACAGCCTTCCAGCTTTTATTCTTAGGTTATTTAAATTAAGAGGAGAAAACTATAATTTACGGGGGATATTAATTTTTGAAATAGGTAAAGCAAGAACGAATATAAAATACAAATGTATTTCAGTTTTAGGAGTTAAATGGTGGAAGAAGCTCAGTGATGAGCTGAAGACATTTGGTTCTTTGTTAAGGTTTAAGAAAACCTTGAAAGGTGAAATAATTGAAAATTATAAAATATAGTAACAATTACTTTCATCCCATTGATTTTTTTTAACTTTGATGTTCCAGGCAATCTAATTTTCAGTGAAGGTATAGGATAGGAAAATATAAGCTTTGGCTTCAGCCTATTCCTTTTTCGGTCATTCTTTTTCTTTTATTTTTGTGTGTAAATGTGTATGATTGTTAAATATGTCTAATCTGTACTGTTAAACTGGTCACACAAAATGGTTGATGGTTTATTATATGACCGAAGTAAACTTATTTCATTCATTCATTCATTCATGACGGCGGCTTTTAAGGAGATAAATTGCAGTTGGAGCAGCAGCAAGAAGCACACAAGTACAGTCTACAATAACACCAGAAAAAAACGCTAGATTTGTTGCTTGTGGTTTAAACACAGAAATACACCATAAATTAATCTGGTTAGAATTATTTAGCACTGAACCACATGAGGACATCAATAACCTTTGTGTAAATTCTGTAGTTACCAAGGACCAGGTGATGGAATAGAGCGACTCCCATTAATCCCATCATTAGCTGATTGTTGCTAACAGTTTTTTTTGTGATTTATATTGCAGAATACAAAGAAAAATAAGTGTTCTTGTCTTACATGTTCTTTAATGTTTCCCTCGTTTTCATGTTAACCTAACTATATGAATGCGCATATTGCCCGTCCCCTTAAAAGGGGTGGGGGCGGGGGGTCGCACTAATATACAATGAAAACCTTAACCTTACCACTAACCTAAGTAATACTGTGAATATAAATAATTTGAGGTGCTTACTATGAGGTCTGTCACACAGCTACCTCTCTACCTGGCTGTTATCTACCACATCTGCGGTCCCCTCCAAGGTTTGTCATTGTCATCCCATTGGGTTGAGCTTTTTTTTGCCCAGATGTGAGATCTGAGCTTGTGCAGCCCTTTGAGACACTTGTGATTTAAGGCTATATAAGTAAACATTGATTGATGTTTTTTGTGCCCTTTGTCAGTCTGCCAGTGTTAATTTTGACAGCAGTTTTGAATTTAGTCTTAGTCTTTTGATGAAAACTTATTGTAGTTTCAGTCATATTTTAGTTATCTAAATTGATTTAGGTTGTCTAGTCGACAACATTCCTCAACATTTTAGTCGACTAAAATTACAGTAAATTTTGCCGACTTAAATATAAAATATAAAGTATAACAAATATTTTAAGTTGTCTTCAAACCACTTTTATGACGGTTATTGCAGAGCATCTGGAAAAGTAAATTCACAATAAGAACTGCACTCCATGAATATATCAATAAGTACACTTCACACTAATCTTAGTGTTTGTTATTATTTTAGCTGAAATTAAGCATTTTTTTCTCCAAATGTTGAATAATAGATGACTGAAATGGTCATATGAATAAACAAACTTGTTTTATTCTTAATTGTGTATAACTACACTGAGTGTGCACAACTGGCGTCTTGATCATTGTCCTGTTTAAATACAGCAAGCAGTGTTATAAATCTAGAAGGTAAATATGTCTCACATATTTGTCTTTTTTACATTTTTATTTACCCATGAAAGTCCAATTGAGATTACCGTATTTTTCGGACTATAAGGCGTACTTAAAATTCTTTAATTTTCTCTAACCTCCACAATGTGCCTTTGGTTGTGTTTACCGACCTTGAAGCTATTTTATTTGGTACCTGGTGAAATGATAAGAGTGACCAGTAGATGGCAGTCACACATAAGAGAGACTACAATATGACTCAAATAAACACCAAAATGTTTTATGTTCCATTGAAAATATAGAACATTACACATGGCGCTCAAAAATCTATCAAAATGTTTTAGCACGACTTTGGTAAGCTATGAAGCCGCACCGCTTGATGTATTATTATGGTGTGTATATAAAGTAAGACATTATCTGGCGTTTTGTTTCACAATATTATGCAGAATCAACTTTTCTTACCTTCTGGGACTTGCTGATCTGTATTTGGGATCTGCATGAATCCTGAAAAATTGCGCGGCTTTGTATTCTGTGCTGACACCGTAGTCGATAAGCTCCGCTGTTGCCATTTCTAATATAAAGTAGTGTAAAGTTCTTACTTATACCTGTCAGTAAACTCACCATGAAAGCGCTAAAACATACCGGTGTAGTGAGTTAACATTATTCACCCAAGGAAATTTAGTTATTAGAGAGTTCCGGTCGAAACATTTCCGGCGTTGTTGTTGCACTAGTGAGCCAAAGATGAGGAGAAGCTGCTCCGTTATTGATTGAAGTAAAGTCTGAATGTCATTAAAACAGTTAGCTCCATCTTTTGACACTTCTTCCACTCCCGTCCTTGCACGCTACACCGCTACAACAAAGATGACGGGGAGGATACGCTGGCGAAGGTGAGCCACGTAAATAAGGCCGCCCACAAGCGACTGTCAGAAAGCGGCTGGAAGATGATCTGTAAAACATCATCTTTGCAACATTTTGACCAAAGAACCACCATTACATGTTATGTAGACCACAAGGAAGTCTTTTACATTTAGAAAAAAAAAATGAATAAGATGACCCCTTTAATGCGCCCTATAATCCGGTGCGCCTTTTGTACGAAAATAGACCTGACTAGACCCGCTCATCGGCAGTGCGCCCTATGGTCCGGAAAATACGGTAAGTATCTCTTTTTCAAGGTAGACCTGCACATTCATACACCAGTGTAGGTGCCACTGGAAGCAAGGTGGGTGAAGTATCTTGCCCAAAACACAACAGCCGTGATTGGGATGGTGGAAGCCGGAATCTGACCCGGAACCCTCAAGTTGCTGGCACGGACACGCTACCATTCGATCCACGCCGCCGCCCTTTCTTTGTATGGTATCTTGAAAAATGACTAATCTGCTCATTAGGGTCGTGCAGTTTAGCAATTACCTGAACAGTGTGCCCAGGACATCGATTAAAGTGCACTGTACAGGTATCTTGACAAGCGCGTCCATGGTGTAGAACAAAAGTAGTGGTAAAGTAAGCGGTCCTTGGTCCTGCTCTAACGTCTTAAACAGTATCAGTAATTCAGTACAGTATGAGTTATTTCCAAATATTAATTTTACCCTATTGACTGTTGCGTAGATGTCCGGATGGTGAATCCATAGGTTATCATCTTTTTCAAGGTGTAGAAAAGGGGTCCCCAACCATTTTTGCTCCAGGGACCGGTTTAACATGGGCATTATTTTCACGTGTGGCAGATAAATACAGCAAATAAGTGCATGAAAAATTAATACATGAAAAAACTCACCATAACGTTCAATTGGTGGGAGACCCTGGCCTTTTCCTTTTGCAAAAAAATAGTCTCCCTAGACCTTTGGTTTTTACTCACTATCTGATGGGTTATAGGTGATACATCACATTCAAGGAGAATACCATGGATATATAATAAAGCTCAAAATACTTGCTATTAGCTCCCATATATTTCTATGGATTTCTATTTCCATTCTCAAAGTTATGTATTCATATTTTGTGCAATATTTCATACGTAGATATTTTTGGTCCAGTTTTCCATGCGTAAGTACATCTGTTATTGCTAACTACTTGCGTAATAGGACTATGTGCACTTTAACTTACTAGGCCAAAGGAGATGTGTATCTTCTTCATTCAGCACAATTATTATATGCAACACTTTAGCACTTCTCCATTTTTAACTACTATGGTCACTTGGTTCCTGATCTGCCCTGATCTTAGGTCATCAACCTGCCGCGGACTGCAGATGGAACCTTGCTTTTAGCTACGATTTGGTACCTTTACATTTATTATGTTTAATAATGTGCATTGTCCTATGTAACAAAGATGTAACAAATATAGCAAATGGCAACTTCCTATCAGGAGTTTTATAATACATTTACGAACAAGTTTATTGGTGTGTCTGGTGTGACTGGCGAAAGTTAAAGGCCTACTGAAACCCACTACTACCGACCACGCAGTCTGATAGTTTATATATCAATGATGAAATCTTAACATTGCAACACATGCCAATACGGCCGGATTAACTTATAAAGTGCAATTTAAAATTTCCCGCTAAACTTCCGGTTGAAAACGTCTATGTATGATGACGTATGCGAGTGACATCAATAGCTAAACCGAAGTATTCAGACACCATTGAATCCAATACAAAAAAGCTCTGTTTTCATCTCAAAATTCCACAGTATTCTGGACATCTGTGTTGGTGAATCTTTTGCAATTTGTTTAATGAACAATGGAGACTGCAAAGAAGAAAGTTGTAGGTGGGATCGGTGTATTAGCGGCTGGCTGTAGCAACACAACCAGGAGGACTTTGACTTGGATAGCAGACGCGCTAGCCGACGCTAGCCGCCGACCGCACGGATGAAGTCCTTCGTCCTTCCGTTGATCGCTGGAACGCAGGTGAGCACGAGTGTTGATGAGCAGATGAGGGCTGGCTGGCGTAGGTGGAGCGCTAATGTTTTTATCATAGCTCTGTGAGGTCCCGTTGCTAAGTTAGCTTCAATGGCGTCGTTAGCAACAGCATTGTTAATTTTCGCCAAGCTGGAAAGCATTAACCGTGTAGTTACATGTCCAGGGTTTAATAGTATTGTTGATTTTCTGTCTATCCTTCCAGTCAGGGGTTTATTTATTTTGTTTCTGTCTGCATTTGAGCCCAATGCTATCACGTTAGCTCCGTAGCTAAAGTATTTCGCCGATGTGTTGTCGTGGAGATAAAAGTCACTGTGAATGTCCATTTCGCGTTCTCGACTCTCATTTTCAAGAGGATATAGTATCCGAGGTGGTTTAAAATACAATTCCGTGATCCACAATAGAAAAAGGAGAAAGTGTGGAATCCAATGAACCAGCTTGTACCTAAGTTACGGTCAGAGCAAAAAAAGATACATCCTGCACTGCACTATAGTCCTTCACTCTCACTTTCCTCATCCACGAATCTTTCATCCTCGCTCAAATTAATGGGGTAATCGTCGCTTTCTCGGTCCGAATCTCTCTCGCTGCTGGTGTAAACAATAGGGAAATGTGAGCAGCACTCCAGCCTGTGACGTCACGCTACTTCCGGTAGGGGCAAGGCTTTTTTTTTATCAGCGACCAAAAGTTGCGAACTTTATCGTCGTCGTTCTCTACTAAATCCTTTCAGCAAAAATATGGCAATATCGCGAAATGATCAAGTATGACACATAGAATGGATCTGCTATCCCCGTTTAAATAAAAAAAAATTCATTTCAGTAGGCCTTTAAGTAGGCGAAAAAAACGGTCGGTTATAAATTATTTAATGTCTCTGTGTGGCCCGGTAGCAAATGCGTCACGGACCGGTGGTTGGGGACCACTGGTGTATAAGACATTTTATTGAGGTGTGTAATAATACAGTAGTGATGTTTTTGTGTAATTGTGACCAAAATGATCATGGTTCTCATGGTTATTGCTCAGAAAGTATTTATACACACACAGAAATCTGTTGACCAAGTTTGATTTTTTTAAAACATCACTGAAATAAAAGCCACTACTTTGCATGTTTTGTGTTTCTTATGCTTCACTGAGAGTGTTTTAGTCTTAGTATTTTATCTGTATTAATGGCTAAGCTTTTATTGATTAAAATATTGGTTTGTACTGTAGCACTTTAAGTTGTATTTGAATGAAAAAAGTGTGTCGCAAATAAAATCTATTTGAATTTTGTATTACTTCTGGCAGGGGCGCTTTGTCCTACTCTTTTCCCCGGTCCTCAAACGCACAACAAAAACACCTTGTCTCTTTTCCTCTGAGGAAACATTCTAGGGCTCTGGAAACAGTTCTCCCGAGAGGGGCTGGACTCTCTTCCACTCTGGCGTTACCAGCAGTGAGAGGCAACGGGCTAGGGTGGCCATTCTTGTTGCCTGCAAAGCCTGCACGTTGGAGTTCAACCCAGTGGACGAGAGGGTAGCTTCCCTCCGCCTTCGGGTGGGGGGACGGGTCCTGACTGTTGTTTGCGCTTACGTGCCAAATGGCAACTCAGAGTACCCACCCTTTTTGGATTCACTCGAGGGAGTACTGGAGAGTGCTCCCCCGGGTGATTCCCTCATTCTACTGGGGGACTTCAACGCTCATATTGGCAACGACAATGAAACCTGGAGAGGCGTGATTGGGAAGAATGGCCGCCCGGATCTGAACCCGAGTGGTGTTTTGTTATTGGACTTTGGTGCTCGTCACAGATTGTCCATAAGGAACACCATGTTCAAACATAAGGGTGTCCTTATGTGCACTCGGCACCAGGACACCCTAGGCCGCAGTTCCATGATCGACTTTGTAGTTATGTCTTCGGATTTGCGGTCTCATATTTTGGACAGTCGGGTGAAGAGAGGGGCGGAGCTTTCTACCAATCACTACCTAGTGGTGAGTTGGCTGCGATGGTGGGGGAGGATGCCGGACAGATCTGGCAGGCCCAAACGCATTGTGAGGGTCTGCTGGGAACGCCTAGCAGAGTCTCCTGTCAGAGAGAGTTTCAATTCCCGCCTTCAGAAGAACTTTGAATATGTCACGAGGAAGGCGCTGGACATTGAGTCCGAGTGGACCATGTTCCGCACCTCTATTGTTGAGGCGGCTGATTGGAGCTGTGGCCGCAAGGTGGTTGGTGCCCGTTGTGGCGGTAATCCTAGAACCTGCTGGTGGACCCCGCGGTGAGGGATGCCGTCAAGCTGAAGAAAGAGTCCTATCAGGTTCTTTTGCCTCATAGGACTCCGGAGGCAGCAGACAGGTACCGACAGGCCAAGCGGTGTGCGGCTTCAGCGGTTGCGGAGGAAAAAACTCGGACATGGGAGGAGTTCGGGGAAGCCATGGATAACGACTTCCAGACGGCTTCGAAGCGATTCTGGACCACAATCCACCGCCTCAGGAAGGAGAAGCAGTGCACTGTCAACACCGTGTATGGTGGGGATGGTGTTCTGCTGACCTCGACTGCGGATGTTGTGGATCGGTGGAGGGAATACTTCCTCAATCCTACCAACGCGTCTTCCTATGAGGAAGTAGTTCCTGGGGAATCGGTGGTGGGCTCTCCTATTTCTGAGACTGAGGTTGCCGAGGTAGTTAAAAAGCTCCTCGGTGGCAAGGCCCCGGGGGTGGATGAGATCCGCCCGGAGTTCCTTAAGGCTCTGGATGCTGTGGGACTGTCTTGGTTGGCAAGACTCTGCAACATCGCGTGGACATCGGGGGCGGTACCTCTAGATTGGCAGACCGGGGTGGTGGTTCCTCTCTTTAAGAAGGGGAACCGGAGGGTGTGTTCCAACTATCGTGGGATCACACTCCACAGCCTTCCCGGTAAGGTTTTTTCAGGTGTACTGGAGAGGAGGCTACGCCGGATAGTCGAACCTCAGATTCAGGAGGAACAGTGTGGTTTTCGTCCTGGTCGTGGAACTGTGGACCAGCTCTATACTCTCGGCAGGGTCCCTGAGGGTATATGGGAGTTTGCCCAACCAGTCTACATGTGCTTTGTGGACTTGGAGAAGGCATTCGACCGTGTACCCCGGGAAGTCCTGTGGGGAGTGCTCAGAGAGTATGGGGGAAGAAGATGGATGAATGGATGGATGAAACATTCTCATCCTTGTTTAATTGCCTTTGCCAAAATTGTGGTTACGATTAAATGTTATTAATTCTGTAGCCATACTGTCAATCATAGGCACCAAGACGGACACACTGGATTGCTCAACCCGGCAGCAAGACGCGAATGCGAGCAGATCAGAGATAAAACAAGACATGAAGCATTGATACACTTGACAGCTGCAATATCAGAGATGCAGAAGAGCAAATATATCTCCACCTTTAGTCGTAACTGTGGCCCCTGGATGAACATGTGTCACAAACATTGTATTAGATGATATGTGGATGTTGTGCTTACTTGGACTGTGATGAAGCTGTGAGGACTCAGGTGGTTTGTCTTCATGGTCTTCAATCTTCCCAGAGACAACAGTCAGTGGAAACTTGGTGAGATCAGCCTCCTCCTGCCCTAGAAGACTCTCTCCCACCTGGGTGATCCACACTTCCTCCTCTTCCTCTTTAATGTGGGGCGGCTGTGGATCCCCCTCTTCTTCTTTATTGTGGGGGCGCTGCTGGACGTCTGTTGGGTGAATAAATAAATACAAATAATACAGAAGAGACACAGTTTTCGACTGACACTGTAAACACAATGAGATTTGTGGTGTTTTCATTTGTGTCGCGTTAACATCCAATTAAAACATGAGAAATCATTTATTTTGTCCCGGCCACAAGCCATTTTAAGGACGAGCCAGCATTGATCAAAACATTTCCAAAAGACAAATGAGAACTTTACAATCCACTGGTGTAAAGTGAGAAACCACTGTTTTTTCTTTATATATATATATATATATATATATATATATATATATATATATATATATATATATATATATATATATATATATATATATATATATATATATATATATATATATATATATATGTGTCAACCTACTACACCCAAGCCTTATTTCTACCTTTAATCTTGTAATCGTACACTCCTAACTATTAGTAGAACAGCATGGAAAAACATTTTAAAAAATCCAAAAAGCTTAAAAACATTCTTAACATGTTTTTTGTTATATAATTGAATACAATTCTCCTCTTTTAAGTGATTTTCGTGGGTGGGCAAAAGGGAAATCTTACCAAAACATGTTTTACTATGTGGTGTTTTTATGTAGTATCTCCTTCAGAAATTCCTCTTTAGATTAAGCTCCCACATTCACTTGGAGACCATCTAAGACACGCTGAAGGAAAGTCAGTCACCTTTATGTTCTTTTAATTGGGAGACGGCTTGGCGCGAATTAAGAGAGTGGCCGTGCCAGCAACCTGAGGGTTCCTGGTTCAACCCCCACCTTCTACCAACCTCGTCACGTCCGTTGTGTCCTTGAGCAAGACACTTCACCTTTGCTCCTGATGGGTCTTGGTTAGGGCCTTGCATGGCAGCTCCCGCCATCATTGTGTGAATGTGTGTGTGAATGGGTGAATGTGGAAATAGTGTCAACGCGCTTTGAGTACCTTGAAGGTAGAAAAGCGCTATACAAGTATAACCCATTAATAAATCAAGTGTTGACTACTTTTTGTATGTTGAAAGATGATTGACAATAAATATTTACTTTCACTTATTGTTATCACTCACTGAGATCGGTAGGTCGTGAGTTCAAACCCCGGCCGAGTCATACCAAAGACTATAAAAATGGGGGCCCTGCTTGGCACTCAGCATCAAGGGTTGAAATTGGGGGTTAAATCACCAAAATGAATCCCGAGTGCGGCCACCGCTGCTGCTCACTGCTCCCCTCACCTCCCAGGGGGTGGAACAAGGGGATGGGTCAAATGCAGAGAGTAATTTCACCACACCTAGTGTGAGTGTGACAATCATTGGTACTTTAACTTTACCTTTTTTGATCCATGTAGGTCAGGGCCAGGAAGTGAAATTAGCCATGAAACTATGAATTATGTTAATCCATCCATTTTCTACCGCTTGTCCCTTTTGAGGTCGCGGGGGGTGCTGGAGCCTATCTCAGCCACATTCGGGCGGAAGGCGGGGTACACCCTGGACAAGTCGCCACCTCATCACAGGGCCAACACAGATACACAGACAACATTCACACTCACATTCACACACTAGGGCCAGTTTAGTGTTGCCAATCAACCTATCCCCAGGTGCATGTCTTTGGAGGTGGGAGGAAGCCGGAGTACCCGGAGGGAACCCACGCATGAAAAATATATTTGGTGACTGTGTGAGTTTTGTGTAAACATGTTGATACAAATTGTTACACACTGAGAGGAACATCAACCTCTCATAAATATTGTGTGTCTGAAACGGTCTTGTTTTCATGAACAATATAAAAACAAAGCAGTGAATCATTCTCACATGACAATTCGCCTTCCTATAGACAATATATTTAAGAATAGTGTTAATAATGAAATATAAAGTTAGTAAACATGTGAGAGTAAGAAGTAAACAAACCTGTTCTGTGAAAAACAACTTGATGTTTCTTGAAAACAGCGTCCTGTTGTCGCTCCTTCTCCTCTTTTGTTGGACAAAGTTCCTCCTCGTACTCTGCTATCGTTCTTTCGCACATTTTCACACAATCACAACACTTTACACTCACACTTGATCTCTGCTTAGCGATGTGTTTTGATCACTTCCGCCTCTCTTTGTTAGCAGCTAACAAGCTAAGCTAACTAGCACGCTAAGCTAGCACGAGAAGCGTCAACATGCGCTCAGACTAATGTATCCCGATATAAACAATTAATAACAACGTTTGCTCTAGTAAACAACATATGTGTGTACATGTACGTTTTGATTAAGATCGACTAACTATAATGACCAAAACGACGCCTTCTCCGTCAAACGCCATCTTGCTTTGTCTTCCTCCTGTTTCGTGTTTGTAAGGCACCGGTGGGGGAAGGGGGGGGGGGCGGAAAAAAGACAACGGAAGTGAATCAGAAACAATTTTTTATTTATTTATTTGTTTATTTTTTTAATTTGTAAACCTTTATTCATAAATTACAACATTTACAAACAATTGGCCATGTGATGAGGCGGGGACTTGTCCAGGGTGTACCCCGCCTTCCGCCCGATTGTAACTGAGATAGGCTCCAGCGCCCCCCGCGATCCCGAAGGGAATAAGCGGTAATAAATGGATGGATGGATGGATGACAGACAATAATAATCAAATTAAAACAGTACAAAAACAGTACAAAACAGCGCCAGGGGGTTGTAAACTCAATAAAGTAACTACAATAGAATGCAATATATATATATATATATATATATATATATATATATATATATATATATATATATATATATATATATATATATATATATATATATATATATATATATATATATATATATATATATATGTGTGTGTGTGTATATATATATATATATATATATATATATATATATATATATATATATATATATATATATATATATATATATGTATATATATATATATATATATATATATATATATATGTATATATATATATATATATATATATATAAGTACATATATATATATATATATATATATATATATATATATATATATATATATATATATATATATATATATATATATATATATATATATATATATATATATATATATATTGAGCTGCACAAGCCACAATAACATCCTTGGCTCAGATCTCACACCAGGGCAAGAAAAAACTTTTTTGATTGATTGATTGATTGAGACTTTTATTAGTAGGTTGCACAGTGAAGTACATATTCCGTACAATTGACCACTAAATGGTAACACCCGAATAAGTTTTTCAACTTGTTTAAGTCGGGGTCCACTTAAATTGATTCATGATACAGATATATACTATCAGATATATACTATCATCATAATACAGTCATCACACAAGATAATCACATTGAATTATTTACATTATTTACAATCAGGGGTGTGGAGGGGGGGGGGGGGTAGGATATGGACAGCAAGTAGTGGGACATAGAGAGATAGAGAGAGAGAGAGAGAGAGAGAGAGAGAGAGAGAGAGAGAGAGAGAGAGAGAGAGAGAGAGAGAGAGAGAGAGAGAGAGAGAGAGAGAGAGAGATCAGAAGGCATAAGAAAAAGTATCTGCATTTGATTGTTTACATTTGATTATTAGCAATCCAGAGAGGGTGTTAGTTTAGGGTTGTATATGCCTGGAGGTGTACTTTTATTGCGGTTTTGAAGGAGGATAGAGATGCCCTTTCTTTTATACCTGTTGGGAGCGCATATTCCACATTGATGAGGCATAGAAAGAGAATGACTTAAGACCGTTAGTTCGGAATCTGGGTTTAACGTGGTTAGTGGAGCTCCCCCTGGTGTTGTGGTTATGGCGGTCATTTACGTTAAGGAAGTAGTTTGACATGTACTTTGGTATCAGGGAGGTGTAGTGGATTTTATAGACTAGGCTCAGTGCAACCCAATGGGATACAATGAGAAACCTTGGAGGGGACCGCAGATGTGGGAACCCCCCCTGGGCAATTGGTGCAGTGGATGTCGAGTGGATCTAGTTTATAGTGTGAGAGTCCAGTCCATAGTGGATCTAACATAATAGTGTGAGAGTCCAGTCCATAGTGGATCTAACATAATAGTGTGAGAGTTCAGTCCATAGTGGATCTAACATAATAGTGAGAGTCCAGTCCATAGTGGATCTAACATAATATTGTGTGAGAGTCCAGTCTATAGTGGCATACTTGCCAACCTTGAGACCTCCAATATCGGGAGGTGGGGGGGTAGGGGGGGGGGGGGGGCTTGGTTGGGGGGGGGGGGGGGGGCGTGGTTATTTACAGCTAGAATTCACCAACTGGAGTATTTCATATATATATATATATATATATATATATATATATATATATATATATATATATTTAAAATTTTCCTGAGGGAACTCTCCTGAAGGAATCAATAAAGTACAAAAAAAAAAAAAAAAAAAAAAAAAAATATATATATATATATATATATATATATATATATATATATATATATATATATATATATATATATATATATATATATATATATATATATATATATATATAAATATATATATATATATATATATATATACATATATATATATATATATATATATATATATATATATATATATATATATATATATATATATATATATATATATATATATATATATATATATATATATATATATATATATATATAAGTATGAAATACTTGACTTTCAGTGAATTCTATATATATTTATTTTATTTTCATAAAATAAATACTTGAATTTCAGTGTTCCGGTGGCTATCCATTAGATGGCAGTATTGTCCTGTTTAACTTCTCCGTTCATGATGAGTATATCATTTCGGCCACCGTGTTCAATGGAGAAGTCTGTTCTACATATTTACAGGCAACTAGATGTTATGACGTCATTGGGCAGGCAAGCTGTTTATATTGTGGGAAAGCGGACGTGAGAACAGGCTGTCCCCACTCAGTCTCAGGTCCGCATTGAGCTGGAGGGGGCGTGGCCTCCAGCTCCGGCTGAATACCGGGAGTTTGCCGGGAGAAAATCTCTGCCGGGAGGTTGTCGGGAGAGGCGCTGAATACCGGGATTCTCCCGCTAAAAACGGGAGGGTTGGCAAGTATGATAGTGGGGCCAGCAGGGGATCATAATGAATGGAGACAAGTCAGCAGCGCAGGGACGTCCCCAACTGATGCACAGAAGAGTGGTCCACCCCGGGTCCCGACTTTGAACAGCTAGCACCTCATCTGTGGTCACCCGATAACCTCTCCACGCAGGAGAGGGGGGCTGAGCAGAAAAGAGACGGCAGATCAACTGGTCTAAAAGTGGGGTCTATTTAAAGGCTAGTGTATATGTGGAGCATTGTTTTAAGTGTGACCTATGCAATATATTTTGTTCTTCAGAAATACAAAGGGCAGTAACATCTCACATCCATCCTGTGGGCCATCTTATCTGGACACCTTGTCTGTTTTTTATCAACAACAACATGAAGGACAATACTTTTTCTATTTGGTCATCATCTTCAAAGAACAGGACGACCATGTCCTCCTTCTTTTCCCAAGGGGACATCATTTTTCCAGTGAGGACTTCCTGCAAAAATAGCACAGGAGGATGTGTGTAAAGGTTCAGTTTGTCAGGTTCAAACACCGAACTATCTATTAAACAAGACAAGAAGCAAGGAATCAAACAAAGAGAGGATTATTCTTGGGGTTTTTTTTTAATTTATTTATTTTTTGCGGGGGGGGGGGGGGGTTGTATGTTTTCTCAGCACCTGTATTATGATTTCCCTATCCATTGAATAAATAAATATAATAAAAACAAACAAAACAAAAAAACACGTCATTTTGATATTTGTTACAAACCTACGTGTGCTGGGACATAGGAGGATGAGATATTTGCCCACTTGCCACGCAACCAAGGTGCCACTTAGAGACATTGCATCCAATCAGTTAACATTTTATTTGTATATCTCCTAATCACAAGCTGTTTATTAACCATATTTCATCGAAGATTCCATAGGCTAAATTGAGCATACCCACGTTTGTTGTGGCAACCATTTTGGATCCCGTCACACATTTCCACTCTCGCGATGTCGCCACTACGGTGGAACCAATGTTCGCCAAACACGTGTTTCACTGGGACAATAGTGAATGGTGCACATTTGCTTTGCCCAGCCACATATTTAGGAGTTGCTGGTGTAACAGTAGGAATAATATATATTGACTCCTCTCTGGTGCATGCGGCTAATGAGGTAATATAAATTATACATATTTTTACATTATTTCTGTTATTTACCTGAGATGTTGTTCGAAGCTAACATGCTATCGTTAGCATGCTAGCAGGCCTATCTAGCTAATGCGAGCGTTCATTCAGCAGTGAATCCTATATGTTCTCTTTGAGAATTATATTGCGTTATCTAAAACTTTAACTGTGTTTTTGTTTATATCACAGTCACGCTTAACATTATTAAATATATGTTGCTTGAAAGGAACATCTTCGTTTCGTAATTTTAAACCGTAGTAATCTACTTTGTGTTGGTGGTTACTTAATTAGCATGTAATATACACATTCTATTTTGTGTATTTACTTCCATTACTTTGATAACATATGAACATTAATTTAACTGGTGTTATTACAAATCTACTATCAAAATCAGAAGTATATAATATATATAATATATATGATGTATTAATTATTATATATTAATATTTTATTTTTTATATATTTGTATATATTTATATATTATATATATTTTTTATATATTTTTTTATTTATATTATATATTCATATTATATATATATACACTACCGTTCAAAAGTTTGGGGTCACATTGAAATGTCCTTATTTTTGAAGGAAAAGCACTGTACTTTTTCAATGAAGATAACTTTAAACTAGTCTTAACTTTAAAGAAATACACTCTATACATTGCTAATGTGGTAAATGACTATTCTAGCTGCAAATGTCAGGTTTTTGGTGCAATATCTACATAGGTGTATAGAGGCCCATTTCCAGCAACTATCACTCCAGTGTTCTAATGGTACAATGTGTTTGCTCATTGGCTCAGAAGGCTAATTGATGATTAGAAAACCCTTGTGTAATCATGTTCACACATCTGAAAACAGTTTAGCTTGTTACAGAAGCTACAAAACTGACCTTCCTTTGAGCAGATTTAGTTTCTGGAGTTTCACATTTGTGGGGTCAATTAAACGCTCAAAATGGCCAGAAAAAGAGAACTTTCATCTGAAACTCGACAGTCTATTCTTGTTCTTAGAAATGAAGGCTATTCCACAAAATTGTTTGGTTGACCCCAAACTTTTGAACGGTAGTATATATATATATATATATATATATATATATATATATATATATATATATATATATATATATATATATATATATATATATATATATATATATATATATATATATATATATATATATATATATATATCATATATAATATAATATAATAATAATAAATTAAAGGCCTACTGAAACCCACTACTACCGACCACGCAGTCTGATAGTTTATACATCAATGATGAAATCTTAACATTGCAACACATGCCAATACGGCCGGGTTAACTTATAAAGTGCAATTTTAAATTTCCCGCTAAACTTCCGGTTGAAAACGCCTGACGTATGCGTGTGACGTAGCCAGTGAAACAGGAGTATCAGTAGCCCATTGAAGCCAATACAAAATAGCTCTGTTTTCATTTCATATTTCCACAGTATTCTGGACATCTGTGTTGGTGAATTTTTTGCAATTTGTTTAATGAACAATGGAGACTGCAAAGAAGAAAGTTGTAGGTGGGATCGGTGTATTAGCGGCTGGCTGTAGCAACACAACAAGGAGGACTTACTTGGATAGCAGACGCGCTAGCCGACGCTAGCCGCCAACCGCATCTGTGATCGGGTGAAGTCCTTCGTCGCTCCGTCGATCGCTGGAACGCAGGTGAGCACGGGTGTTGATGAGCAGATGAGGGCTGGCGTAGGTGGAGCGCTAATGTTTTTATCATAGCTCTGTGAGGTCCCGTTGCTAAGTTAGCTTCAATGGCGTCGTTAGCAACAGCATTGTTAAGCTTTGCCAGGCTGGGAATTATTAACCGTGTAGTTACATGTACATGCTTTAATAGTATTGTTGATCTTCTGTCTATCCTTCCAGTCAGGGGTTTATTTATTTTGTTTCTATCTGCATTTCAGCCCGATGCTATCACGTTAGCTCAGTAGCTAAAGAGCTTCGCCGATGTATTGTCGTGGAGATAAAAGTCACTGTGAATGTCCATTTCGCGTTCTCGACTCTCATTTTCAAGAGGATATAGTATCCGAGGTGGTTTAAAATACAAATCCGTGATCCACAATAGAAAAAGGAGAAAGTGTGGAATCCAATGAGCCAGCTTGTACCTAAGTTACGGTCAGAGTGAAAAAAGATACGTCCTGCGCTGCCTCTCTAGTCCTTCACTCTCACTTTCCTCATCCACAAATCTTTCATCCTCACTCAAATTAATGGGGTAATCGTCGCTTTCTCGGTCCGAATCTCTCTCGCTGCATTGTAAGCAATGGTAAAATGTGAGGAGTCCTTCCTCCGGTGACGTCACGCTACTTCCGGTACAGGCTAGGCTTTTTTTTTTATCAGCGACCAAAAGTTGCGACCTTTATCGTCGTTGTTCTCTACTAAATCCTTTCATCAAAAATATGGCAATATCGCAAAATGATCAAGTATGACACATAGAATGAATCTGCTATCCCCATTTAAATAAAACAAATTCATTTCAGTAGGCATTTAAGGCGTGAGTGAGGTTCCACCAACATATTATCGCACGGCCACACTAGCTGGCACTTCTTACACGTGCACACTGCACTTCTGTTTGTTTTCTTTTGGGGTAAAAATGTGGGTTTTGCAGACAAAAAAAAGAAACATGAAAGGAAATTACGTTTAAAGAAAGCCAACCAATCACAGCTCTGCGGTCCTTGCCGCTGTTGACGTGAGGTTAGAATTTTTTGGAGGTGCACATCGAGGTTCGCTGGAAGGTTGGGATTGGGAGGACGCTGCAGAATAATGAAACTTTTATATGTGCAGACTGACTTAATGGAGTCATAAATATATTAAAATCCCGGCCGGATGTTTGCTATATGATGTAAAAAGCTGCTCATCTTGTATCAAACATTAATGTAAATGTCGAAAACAAGATCAATTACACAATTCATAACAATCAATAATTTATGTTAATTTTAGGGATGTCCGATAATGGCTTTTTGCCGATATCCGATATGCCGATATTGTCCAACTCTTTAATTACCGATACCGATATCAACCGATACCGATATCAACCGATATATACAGTCGTGGAATTAACACATTATTATGCCTAATTTGGACAACCAGGTATGGTGAAGATAAGGTACTTTTTAAAAAAATTAATCAAATAAAATAAGATAAATAAATTAAAAACATTTTCTTGAATAAAAAAGAAAGTAAAACAATATAAAAACAGTTACATAGAAACTAGTAATTAATGAAAATTTGTAAAATTAACTGTTAAAGGTTAGTACTATTAATGGACAAGCAGCACGCACAATCATGTGTGCCTACGGACTGTATCCCTTGCAGACTGTATTGATATATATTGATATATAATGTAGGAACCAGAATATTAATAACAGAAATAAACAACCCTTTTGTGTGAATGAGTGTGAATGAGTGTAAATGGGGGAGGGAGGTTTTTTGGGTTGGTGCACTAATTGTAAGTGTATCTTGTGTTTTTTATGTGGATTTAATAATAAAAAAAAACAACAACAAAAAAACGATACTGATAATAAAAAAAACGATACCGATAATTTCCGATATTACATTTTAACGCATTTATCGGCCGATAATATCGGCAGACCAATATTATCGGACATCTCTAGTTAATTTCACTACATTTTGTTCAGTCCACTTGTAAAGTATTATATTTGATGTACTAAATAATATTTGACATGACTGAGCTAATGTTTGTTTGTGTTGTCTTGCAGATGTCCAACATCCCATCTGTCTTTATCACAGTGAGAGCAGACATTGTACAGTAAGTGTTCGTTTTATTATGTTTGTATATCTTGTTTAGCACTTAGCAATACTGCTAAATGAAGTGTTTCACTAAAGCTGCTTCTGTTTGTCACACAGCTTCTAAAACTTGTAAATCATCCTCCTTATATTCAGGATCAAACATAAAAGGTTCTGGATCTTAATTTGTCTTACATAAGTCGTTGTTGTCTCATGCAGTTTGCCATGATTAGTAGTGTTGTTGTTGAAGGAAATGATTAACACGAATCAATGCACCCAGAAAAGAAGTTCTGGCAATGCTTAA
The DNA here is from genome assembly GCF_033978785.1 of Entelurus aequoreus. NCBI lineage: Eukaryota > Metazoa > Chordata > Actinopteri > Syngnathiformes > Syngnathidae > Entelurus > Entelurus aequoreus. Next base: position 37,440,268 of record NC_084753.1, read on the forward strand.
AATGACCAAACTACAGTAAATATTACATGTTATTCTTAGGGGTGTAACGATTCCTTTTAACGATTCAATTCGATTCAGAATTTGTGGTGGCTGATACAGTTTTTTCTGTGAGTTGAAAATCGATTCAGTAACTTTTTAGCCAAACAAAAAAAATCAAGCAGTGTGAGTGTGAAACAAATACTGGACAGTGCAGGTGAAGTTTCCTATATTGCTGTTATTTCTTGTAAGGGAATTATGTCTAAATGAATTATGGATACATACATACATACATCCATCCATCCATTTTCTACCGCTTACAAACAAGTAAGTAAAAAACAAATAATGACCAATGCAGTCACATCTTATTTGAATAAAGTACAACCAACACTTTAGCTTAAATTAGCGAGAAGAAAACATTTCTGCTCTCGTTTTCAATGCTCAAGAAATGTTCAATAAAAGTACAATAATCAACATTTCAACTGTAGATTTACCTGCTAATTTTGCTGTTGTTTTTAGAATTAGTATTAAAGGCCTACTGAAACCCACTACTACCGACCACGCAGTCTGATAGTTTATATATCAATGATGAAATCTTAACATTGCAACACATGCCAATACGGCCGGGTTAACTTCTAAAGTGACATTTAAAATTTCCCGGGAAATATCCGGCTGAAACGTCGCGGTATGATGACGTATGCGCGTGACAAAGTCAGTTTAACGGAAGTTATGGTACCCCGTAGAATCCTATACAAAAAGCTCTGTTTTCATTTCATAATTCCACAGTATTCTGGACATCTTTTGCAATTTGTTTAATGAACAATGAAGGCTGCAAAGAAGACAGTTGTAGGTGGGATCGGTGTATTAGCAGCGGACTACAGCAACACAACCAGGAGGACTTTGTTGGAGAGCAGACGCGCTAGCCGCCGACCTCACCTTGACTTTCTACGTCTCCGGGCCGCCAAACGCATCGGGTGAAGTCCTTCGTCCTTCTGCCGATCGCTGGAACGCAGGTGAGCACGGGTGTTGATGAGCAGATGAGGACTGGCTGGCGTAGGTGGAGAGCTAATGTTTTTAGCATAGCTCTGTGCGGTCCGGTTGCTAAGTTAGCTTCAATGGCGTCGTTAGCACAGCATTGTTAACCTTCGCCAGCCTGGAAAGCATTAACCGTGTAGTTACATGTCCACGGTTTAATAGTATTGTTGATTTTCTATCTATCCTTCCAGTCAGGGGTTTATTTTTTTTGTTTCTATATGCAGTTAAGCACGATGCTATCACGTTAGCTCGTAGCTAAAGCATTTCGCCGATGTATTGTCGTGGAGATAAAAGGCACTGAATGTCCATTTCGCGTTCTCGACTCTCATTTTCAAGAGGATATAGTATCCGAGGTGGTTTAACATACAAATCCGTGATCCACAATAGAAAAAGGAGAGTGTGGAATCCAATGAGCCAGCTTGTACCTAAGTTATGGTCAGAGCGAAAAAAGATACGTCCATCACTGCCTCTCAAGTCCTTCACTGTAACGTTCCTCATCTACGAATCTTTCATCCTCGCTCAAATTAATGGGGTAATCATCACTTTCTCGGTCCGAATCTCTCTCGCTCCATTGTAAACAATGGGGAATTGTGAGGAATACTAGCTCCTGTGACGTCACGCTACTTCCGCTACAGGCAAGGCTTTTTTTTATCAGCGAGCAAAAGTTGCAAACTTTATCGTCAATTTTCTCTACTAAATCCTTTCAGCAAAAATATGGCAATATCGCGAAATGATCAAGTATGACACATAGAATGGATCTGCTATTCCCGTTTAAATAATAAAAAATCATTTCAGTAGGCCTTTAATACAAAATAAATGTACGTGAAAAACAAACTGCAACCAAACCTCTTCAGGTTAAATGAGCAGCGGTTTGACCTGCTACTGCTCTCATTTTAATAAACAGCTACAGTGGCAGAGACAAGTCACAACAAATGTAAACATTATAACACAACAACTGTTTTCCGTTGCGCTTTTTGTGGCTTAAAGGTGTGTTTTTTTTTGTTTTTTTTTGTTTGCTCCATGCTTTTTTAACATGTAAAGCACTTTGGTGCAATCTAAAAAGTTGTTGAAAATGTGCTATATAAATAAAGTTGACTTGACTTGACTTGACTTGACTTTTCGCTTTATATTATTGTGTTGTGGCTTTTGCCATCGTGCTGTAGCATGAAAGTTGTTGTGTTGTAATTTATGATATTGTCTTGCCGTGTTAGCATTTGTTGTGACTTTTCTCGACCACCCGAGGTATCCGCCGTTCTTGTTTTGCAGGCTGATAGCGATGACGTCACGGACTTAAATAACCTTTAACGTCCTAGTCATTAAAAGTGTTCAACTTCAAATAAAGTCTGCGGTTCTTAAATCCAATGTTTTCTTTTGTCTAGTAGCGATAAAATCGATTGATTCCCTTTAAAAGCGATGTTGGATCGATACTTATCTTCCGGAAGACAAACTTGCCAAGCACAGATCGGTGGAGTTGAATCTAAGAAATATAAATCAATACTTCGATTAATCGTTACATCCCTATTGACTAGTCAATAGTCATCGACTATTTTAAAGATTACTGATCGGATTGGCTGTAATTTAACCATTGGATTTTAAATTAATTCATAATTATTTATTTGTACTGTATGTACCAAGTTTTAAACTGAACACTGGGGCCCGTGCGGTGTCATTCCAGGGCCCAATTCGGCCCCCTTGGCCCCAGTTGAATAGCAATTGTTGTAAACCGTACGTTTGTGTGATGTCGACCAGTGTTTTTCAACCTTTTTTGAGCCAAGGCAGATTTTTCGCGTTGAAAAAATGTGGAGGCACACCACCAGCAGAAATCATTAAAAAACTCAACTCAGTTGACAGTAAAAAGTTGTTGTCGCAATTGTTGGATATGACTTTAAACCATAACCAAGCATGCATCACTATAGCTCTTGTCTCAAAGTAGGTGTACTGTCACCACCTGTCACATCACGCCCTGACTTATTTGGAGTTTATTGCTGTTTTCCTGTGTGTAGTGTTTTAGTTCTTGTCTTACGCTCCTATTTTGGTGGTTATTTCTCTTTTTTTGGTATTTTCCTGTAGCAGTTTCATGTCTTCCTTTCAGCGATATTTCCCGCATCTACTTTGTTTTAGCAATCAAGAATATTTCAATTGTCTTTATCCTTCTTTGTGGGGACATTGTTGATTGTCATGTCATGTTCGGATGTACATTGTGGACGCCGTCTTTGCTCGACAGTAAGTCTTTGCTGTCGTCCAGCATTCGGTTTTTCTTTACTTTGTAGCCAGTTCAGTTTTAGTTTCGTTCTGCGTAGCCTTACCTAAGCTTCAATGCCTTTTCTTAGGGGCACTCACCTTTTGTTTATTTTTGGTTTAAGTGTCATAGACTCCTTTTTACCTGCACACTGCCTCCCACTGTTTCCGACATCTACAAAGCAATTAGCTACCGGCTGCCACCTACTGATATGTAAGAGTATTACACGGTTACTCTGCCGAGCTCTAGACAGCACCGACACTCAACAACAACACATCATTTGCAGACTATAATTACTGGTTTGCAAAAAACATTTTTTACCCCAATTAGGTGAAATTTGATAATCTTCCACTGCACACCAGACTGTATCTCACGGCACACTGATGTAGACGATATACAAAATATAAATTCGGCCAACGATAAAGCTTTTAGTACTATCGTGATGATAAATGTCGATGACACATTCTAGCTGTGTGTGCAAACTTGCCAGCGACAAGCGAACAAACGCGCCCTCGACGCACTGTAGCATTCTAGCTAGCAAGCTAACGTCCCTCCACAGTTCAAAGCCACTTATAAGTCATCAATCCTCACCTCTGTGGTGACAAATGAGCTATGTTTCTTACAGGGAGGATATGTTAACTGCTAACTGGAAACCAGAGCTCTTGAATGTCAACAAAGATGGGCAAATCGATATAAATATGGAAACCAAGTACTCTATCAGTTTATGGTCAATACTACACTGACTAGATCGATATTTTTTTTGTCTCAAAAATCTGTTCTGCTTTTTGTTTACAAACTCATTAATAAAGTCTGTGGAAATCAAAAACCAAATGATTCAAATCAGACCCAGTAGTTGGAAATAATTTATATATTTGTATGATATCGTTACACTGTCATCCTGCTCTTGTCTGATTTTACTTATGATCAATATCAAATCATTAAATTGTTGTTGAAATTTGGAGCATCAGCATTGGTATGACCAATACTTGGTATTGGATCGATACCCAAATTTGTTATATCACCCAAAACTAATGTAAAGTATCAAACAGAAGAATAAGCGCTTAGTGCTTTTTTAACAGAAGTGTTGATAGAAAAATGTTACAACAGAAAGTAACCAGATATTACCTCTAAATGGGGACGGCGTGGCGCAGTTGGTAGAGTGGCCGTGCCAGCAACCTGAGGGTTCCTGGTTCAATTCCCACCTTCTACCAACCTCGTCACGTCCGTTGTCCTTGAGCAAGACACTTCACCCTTGCTCCTGATGGGTGGTGGTTAGGGCCTTGCATGGCAGCTCCCGCCATCAGTGTGTGAATGTGTGTGTGTGTGAATGGGTGAATGTGGAAATAGTGTCAAAGCGCTTTGAGTACCTTGAAGGTAGAAAAGCGCTATACAAGTATAACCCATTTACCATTTAAATTAGCAAGCAGATTACTGTATTTCATTACATTCAACAATACTGCAATATTCAGACATTTTATTTATTGTTTTGGTTGTGTACACTACCGTTCAAAAGTTTGGGGTCACATTGAAATGTCCTTATTTTTGAAGGAAAAGCACTGTACTTTTCAATGAAGATAACTTTAAACTAGTCTTAACTTTAAAGAAATACACTCTATACATTGCTAATGTGGTAAATGACTATTCTAGCTGCAAATGTCTGGTTTTTGGTGCAATATCTACATAGGTGTATAGAGGCCCATTTCCAGCAACTATCACTCCAGTGTTCTAATGGTACAATGTGTTTGCTCATTGGCTCAGAAGGCTAATTGATGATTAGAAAAGCCTTGTGCAATCATGTTCACACATCTGAAAACAGTTTAGCTCGTTACAGAAGCTACAAAACGGACCTTCCTTTGAGCAGATTGAGTTTCTGGAGCATCACATTTGTGGGGTCAATTAAACGCTCAAAATGGCCAGAAAAAGAGAACTTTCATCTGAAACTCGACAGTCTATTCTTGTTCTTAGAAATGAAGGCTATTCCACAAAATTGTTTGGGTGACCCCAAACTTTTGAACGGTAGTGTACATTTAAGGGTCTCCCCCTCAACAGCGACAGAACCTATTCTATTGATTGTGGTTGTACAAAATTGTGCTGACAATATTATTTTTATCATTTGTTTGTTGTTTCGATATTTAAAAGTTGACATTCTAATTAAAATGTTAAATTATGTGAGAAATACAAATGTATTGCATTTGAAAGGGTATGTTTGCATAATTATTATGTATTATCTTTACATCAATGGTTAATTTGGTCTCAAAACATTGTTTACAATAATATCGTTTATCTGTAATTTGTAGGTCAATATATCGTCAACCCGTTTGAAAAATGTTTGAACCTGTTTCTATTATCAATTCTATATTACATAATATATTGCAATATAGATTTGAGGTCATGTCGCCTATCGCTAGTCTTATTTTCCTGTGAATTGTGTTGCAAAGAGTGGTCGGTTCATACAATAACTTACTTTTCTTTAGTGCATGTAAATGTACTGAATGTCTCATGTGACTGAGCAAAGCTGGATGTTTCTAAAGCATGTTTGTCTTCTTATGTCCTGCAGAACATCTTCTCATTGAACAACAGGAGTGAGCTTCAGGATGGTGAAGGAGGAGCCACAGCCCTTCCACATTAAAGAGGAAGACGAGGCACCAGAGACCCCTCAATTGAAAGAGGAAGAGGAGGAACACAGCATCAGTCAGGAGGGAGAGCAGCTTGAATGGTTGGAGGAGTTCCCAGTGACTGGTGTCCCTGTGAAGAGTGAAGATGATGAGGTCAAAGGTGAAAGTGAGGAGAAGAGAGAGGCGGAGCCTCCAAGCAGCAGCTCAACTCAACACATGACAACAGAAGCTGATGGAGACCACTGTGGAGGATCACAAGCAGACAAGCTCTTAGCTCCACTATCAGATAGTGAGGACACAACGTCACACTCTCCTGACACTGATGATGAAGACTCTAAAGATGATAAGACATGTCACACTGACAACACACACTTCACATGTTCTCACTGCGACAAAACTTTTAATGACCGTCGCAATATGAAAAGACACATGAGAATACACACCGGAGAAAAGCCATTCGTGTGCTCAGTTTGCAGTAAAAGATTCTCCCAGAAGGCAACTTTGATAAGACACACAAGAATACACACTGGAGAAAAACCTTTCTCATGTTCAGTCTGTGGTAAAGGTTTTATAGGAAGTGGTGATTTAAAAGTGCACATGAGAATACACACTGGAGAAAAACCTTTTACCTGTTCAGTATGCGGTAAAGGTTTTATACAAAGTCACTATTTGAAAATACACATTAGAAAACACACTGGGGAAAAGCCATTTTCATGTTCAGCCTGTGGTAAAGGTTTTATACAAAGTGGTGAGTTGAATGTACACATGAGAATACACACCGGAGAAAAAACATTCATGTGCTTAATTTGTAGCAAAAGGTTCACCCAGAAGGCAAATTTGATAAGACACACAAGAACACACACTGGTGAAAAACCTTTTATCTGTTCAGAATGTCATAAAGGTTTTACACAAAAACAGCAATTGAAAAGACACGAGTACACACACACACAGGAGAAAGTGTTGAGTTGCAGTGTGTGTGTGATGAAAGATTGTCTTCTAAGTACCAGTGTAAGAAACACAAGTGTGCTGGTGAGAACAGCAGCAGCAGATGAAGATGCAGGATTTGAAATAAACTGTCAAAACTTTGTTAACTTTGACTTTCTAACAACATCAGCACATGTAACATGTGTGACATCATTGTTGTGTGTGCAACACAATTGTGTTAATGAAGACCGAGAAGCAGAATGGATTGCACGCCTAATTCCGCTCACTTAACGGACGTAATCCACTTTGCGCATGTTTTGTAGATTAGCTTTGCGTGTGCAATCAATTTGGCACGTGTTTTATAATAACAATGAATTTGATTTATACCTGTGACGAGGTGGCAACTTGTCCAGGGCGTACCCCCGCCTTCCGCCCGAATGCAACTGAGATAGGCTCCAGCACCCTATGCGACCCCCGACAGGGACAAGCGGTAGAAAATGGATGCATTTATATAGCGCTTTTCAATCAACTCGATGCTCGACTCGCTCACAGAGAAGGGAGAACCCATCGTTCAGTCCACATTCACACTTGGCGGTGGTTAGTACACGCAAACCTTCAGTAAATCAGGCCCTATGTGTGTATGGTACTACAGTGTGTATATACTGTATGGTACTACAGTGTGTGTGTATGGTACTACAGTGTGTGTATATGGTACTACAGTGTGTGTATGGTACAACAGTGTGTGTATGGTACTACAGTGTGTGTATATGGTACTACAGTGTGTGTATATGGTACTACAGTGTGTGTATGGTACTACAGTGTGTGTATATGGTACTACAGTGTGTGTGTATGGTACTACAGTGTGTGTATATGGTACTACAGTGTGTGTATATGGTACTACAGTGTGTGTATGGTACTACAGTGTGTGTATATGGTACTACAGTGAGTGTGTATGGTACTACAGTGTGTGTGTATGGTACTACAGTGTGTGTATATGGTACTACAGTGTGTGTATATGGTACTACAGTGAGTGTGTATGGTACTACAGTGAGTGTGTATGGTACTACAGTGTGTGTATATGGTACTACAGTGAGTGTGTATGGTACTACAGTGAGTGTGTATGGTACTACAGTGTGTGTATATGGTACTACAGTGTGTGTATATGGTACTACAGTGTGTGTGTATGGTACTACAGTGTGTGTATGGTACTACAGTGTGTGTATATGGTACTACAGTGTGTGTGTATGGTACTACAGTGTGTGTATGGTACTACAGTGTGTGTATATGGTACTACAGTGTGTGTGTATGGTACTACAGTGTGTGTATGGTACTACAGTGTGTGTATATGGTACTACAGTGAGTGTATATGGTACTACAGTGTGTGTATATGGTACTGCAGTGTGTGTATATGGTACTACAGTGTGTGTATATGGTACTACAGTGTGTGTGTATGGTACTACAGTGTGTGTATATGGTACTACAGTGTGTGTATATGGTACTACAGTGTGTGTATGGTACTACAGTGTGTGTGTATGGTACTACAGTGTGTGTGTATGGTACTACAGTGTGTGTATATGGTACTACAGTGTGTGTATATGGTACTACAGTGAGTGTGTATGGTACTACAGTGAGTGTGTATGGTACTACAGTGTGTGTATATGGTACTACAGTGTGTGTATATGGTACTACAGTGAGTGTGTATGGTACTACAGTGAGTGTGTATGGTACTACAGTGTGTGTATATGGTACTACAGTGTGTGTATATGGTACTACAGTGTGTGTATGGTACTACAGTGTGTGTATATGGTACTACAGTGTGTGTGTATGGTACTACAGTGTGTGTATGGTACTACAGTGTGTGTATATGGTACTACAGTGTGTGTGTATGGTACTACAGTGTGTGTATGGTACTACAGTGTGTGTATATGGTACTACAGTGAGTGTATATGGTACTACAGTGTGTGTATATGGTACTGCAGTGTGTGTATATGGTACTACAGTGTGTGTATATGGTACTACAAACTCTGTATACATACATGCATACAAGAAATTGATATTGTTTTGAGGATTCTAAGAAAGGAAAGACCACAATAATAGTAATGTTTTTTTTTTTAATTCACAAAATGTAGATTCTTAAAAACCAAACAAAAAACTTGTCTATAAACTTAGACAAAGAATTCTGCCATCTTCTCTCATCTGTGGGACTCCTGGACGGGAAACGGGCTGTGGAACTGTACCATGCAGTTGGCCAGCTAGAACTTTTAGACAACACCTAGGTACATGTATTTTTGTTTTTCATCTTTTGTTTTCTATCTTACATTGTGTGTATATTTTTCTAATTGTATTCCTGTGTGTAATATGCCTGTTGACATATACAGTACAGGCCAAAAGTTTGGACACACCTTCTCATTCAATGAGTTTTCGTTATCTTCATGACTATTTACATTGTAGATTGTCACACCAAAACTATGAATGAACACATGTGGAGTTATGTACCTAACAAAAAAAAGTGAAATAAGTGAAAACATGTTTTATATTGTAGTTTCTTCAAAATAGCCACCCTTTGCTCTGATTACTGCTTTGCACACTCTTGGCATTCTCTCTATGAGCTTCAAGAGGGAGTCACCTGAAATGGTTTTCACTTCACAGGTGTCATAGTTTTGATACCTTCAGTGACAATAGTCCTGAAAATAAAGAAAACGCATTGAAATGAGAAGGTGTGCCCGTACTTTTGGCCTGTACTGTATGTTATATTTGTTGTAAATGTCCTACTTTGATTAATAAAAGTTCAAACAGAAAAAAAAAGAACTTGACCATAAAAAGATGGCTGGACATCAATAAACTGTCGCTAAACTTCAATAAAACTAAATATATCATATTTGGATATTGTAAAAATGTAAAACACACATTACGATGGCTAATATTTAAATAAAGTAAGTAGAGGTAATCACATTTTAGAATTGATTATATATGAAGACTAAGCTGGAAACGACATATGACTCACATAAAGAACACATTCTCAAAAAGCACTGCAGTATTAAATAGAACAAATTACATACTCACAAATAATAACTACATTTATTGTACCTAACTTCAGCTGAAGCATACATTGCTTATTGCATAAAGGTCTGGGGACATACATATACAATAATCACAAAACAATATTCATACTACAAAAGAGAGTAAAAAAGATAATTAATAGAATAGATTATAGAGACCCAACAAATGATTCAAAAAGTCACACATTTTAAAAGTAAATGATCTTGTATAAAACACAACCGTTCAAATGATGTATAAAGTAAATAATAATATGCTTCCAGAAGATGTTTCAGATGTGAACCAGTAAATATGAACTAAGAAGGATTTATGAGTACTCAAAAGGGAAAGTATGAACACATGTAAAACAAATATGTACATCATATAAAGGAGTTCATCTATGCAATCATTTACAAAAATATGTATATGGAAATATTTAACACACAACACACATGTAAAAACAATATATGAATGTTTACATAACTTTACATAACATTTCTTAAATGTTTAAAATGTATTTTAAAAAGCTAATAAAATGGTCAAAATAAGCTGTTGCTTAGCGTTTACATTTTTGATCAAAGACCATATATTTAAAAATAAATGTACACAAAGTTGTATAATAATGCACGTACTTGACTGAGATAAATACATTAATCCATAAACATAAGAATCATATTAACACGACAGTGTTACACACACAACAATCATTTCACACGTTGTATGTGCTGATATTAGAAAGTCAAAGTTCACAAAGTTTTGACAGTTTATTTCAAATCCTGCAGCTTCATTTTCTGCTGCTGTTCTCACCAGCACACTTGTGTTTCTTACACTGCTTCTTATAAGAGAATCTTTCATTACACACACTGCAACTAAACACTTTCTCTCCAGTGTGTGTTCTCATGTGGACTTTTAATTTATGTTTTTGTGTACAAACTTTACCACATTCTGAGCAGGAAACTGTTCTCTCTCCAGTGTGTAGTTGCATGTGTTCTTTCAAATATTGTTTCCGTGCGAATTGTTTACCACATACTGAACAGGAAAAAAGTTTGTTTCCAGTGTGTGTTATCATGTGTACTTTTAAATTGTGTTTTTCTACAAAGGTTTTACCACAGATTGAACAGGTATTGCGTTTTTCTCCAGTGTGTATTCTCATGTGTCCTTTCAAATAGCTACGACGTACAAAACTTTTACCACATTCTGAGCAGGAAAAAGGTTTTTCTCCAGTGTGTGTTCTCATGTGTTCTTTCAACACGTCTTTTCGTTGAAAGCTTTTACCACATTTTGAACATGAAAAAGGTTTTTCTCCAGTGTGTATTCTCATGTGTTCTTTGACATGGTGCCTTTGAGTATATTTTTTACCACAGATTGAACATGAAAAAGGTTTTTCTCCAGTGTGTGTTCTCATGTGGCTTTTCATATTGCGACGGTAACTAAAAGTTTTGTCGCAGTGAGGACATGTGAAGTGTGTGTTGTCAGTGTGACATGTCTTATCATCTTTAGAGTCTTCATCATCAGTGTCAGGAGAGTGTGACGTTGTGTCCTCACTATCTGATAGTGGAGCTAAGAGCTTGTCTGCTTGTGATCCTCCACAGTGGTCTCCATCAGCTTCTGTTGAGCTGCTGCTTGGAGGCTCCGCCTCTCTCTTCTCCTCACTTTCACCTTTGACCTCATCACCTTCACTCTTCACAGGGACACCAATCACTGGGAATGTGTCTAACCCTTCAAGATGCTCTCCCTCCTGACTGATGCTGTGTTCCTCCTCTTCGTCTTTAATGTGAGGGAGATGTGGCCCTTCATCTTCCTCTTTAAAGTTAGGCGGCTGGGCCTCCTCTTTTATGTGGTGGGGCTGTGGGGTATCTTCTTCCTCTTTAATGTGTGGGGACTGTGTCAAATCCTCTTCTTTTTTAATATGGGGGGGCTGTAGCTCCTCCTGCATCATCCTGGAGGTACACTCCTGCTGCAGACACAAGAAGAAAAACACATGTTTTAAAATAGTATATATATATATATATATATATATATATATATATATATATATATATATATATATATATATATATATATATATATATATGTGTGTACATATACATATATATATACATATATATATATATACATATATACATACATATATACATATATATATACATATATACATATACATATATATATATATATATATATATATATATATATATATATATATATATGTATATGTATATATATATATATATGTATATGTATATATATATGTATATATATATATATATATATATATATATATATATATATATATATATATATATACATATATATATACATATACATATATATATATATATACATATACATATATATATATATATATATATATATATATATATATATATATATATATATACAGTATATGTATATATATATACGGTCATGGTCAAAAGTTTACATACATTTGTAAAGAACATAATGTCATGGCTGTCTTGAGTTTCCAATAATTTCTACAACTCTTATTGTTTTGTGATAGAGTCATTGGAGCACATACTTGTTGGTCACAAAAAAACAAAAATGAACTTTGGTTCTTTTATGAATTTATTATGGGTCTACTGAAAATGTGACCAAGTGTCCTGGGTCAAAAGTATACATACAGCAATGTTTTTATATGTTTACATGTCCCTTGGTCCCTTTTGGTAGCCATCCACAAGCTTCTGCTTGAATTTTTGACCACTCCTCTTGACAAAATTGGTGCAGTTCAGCTATATTTGGCGGTTTTCTGACACAGACTTGTTTCTTCAGCATTGTCCACACGTTTAAGTCAGGACTTTTTGAAGGCCATTCTAAAACCTTAATTCTAGCCTGACTTAGCCATTAATTTACCACTTTTGAGGTGTGTTTGGGGTCATTGTCCTGTTGGAACACCCAACTGCGCCTAAGACCCAACCTCCGGGCTGATTATTTTAGGTTGTCCTGAAGAATTTGGAGGTAATCCTCCTTTTTCATTGTCCCATTTACTCTCTGTAAAGCACCAGTTCCATTGGCAGCAAAACAGGCCCAGAGCATAATACTACCACCGCCATGCTTGACGGTGGGAATGGTGTTCCTGGGATTAAAGGCCTCACCTTTTCTCCTCCAAACATATTGCTGGGTATTGTGGCCAAACAGCTCAATTTTTGTTTCATCTGACCACAGAACTTTCCTCAAGAAGGTCTTATCTTTGTCCATGTGAGGTCAGATGAAACAAAAATTGAGCTGTTTGGCAACAATAACCAGCAATATGTTTTGAGGAGAGAAGGTGAGGCCTTTAATCCCAGGAACACCATGCCCACCGTCAAGCATGTTGGTAGTAGTATTATGCTCTGGGCCTGTTTTGTTGCCAATGGAACTGGTGCTTTAAATGGGACAATGAAAAAGGAGGATTACCTCCAAATTCTTCAGGACAACCTAAAATCATCAGCCTAGAAGTTGGGTCTTGGGCGCAGTTGGGTGTTCCAAGAGGACAATGACCTCAAACACACGTCAAAAGTGGGAAAGGAATGTCTAAATCAGGCTAAATTGAGGTTTTCAAATGGCCTTCCCAAAGTCCTGACTTAAACGTGTGGACAATGCTGAAGAAACAAGTCCATGTCAGAAAAACAACAAATTTAGCTGAACTGCACCAATTTTGTCAAGAGGAGGGGGCAAAAATTCAAGCAGAAGCTTGTGGATGGCTACCAAAATTACCTTATTGCAGTGAAACTTGCCAAGGGACATGTAAGCAAATATTAACATTGCTGTATGTATACTTTTGACCCAGCACATTTGCTCACATTTTCAGTAGACCCATAATAAATTCATAAAAGAAGCAAACTTCATGAATGTTTTTTGTGACCAACAAGTATGTGCTCCAATCACTCTATCTTCGATCGTGACTGTATGTGTATATATATATACACACTACCGTTCAAAAGTTCGGGGTCACATTGAAATGTCCTTATTTTTGAAGGAAAAGCACTGCACTTTTCAATGAAGATAACTTTAAACTAGTCTTAACTTTAAAGAAATACACTCTATACATTGCTAATGTGGTAAATGACTATTCTAGCTGCAAATGTCTGATTTTTGGTGCAGTATCTACATAGGTTTAGTTTAGTTTATTAAGGATCCCCATTAGTCTAAACCGCAGTGGAGACTATTCTTCCTGGGGTCCAGGCAAAAACATCACACAATCACAAAACAAAAGATTAAAATGCAGTACAACATGATCAAATAATAAAATGTTGTAATACAATAATAGCAACAACAAAGAACCAAAAAAATAATAATAACTTCGAGTTTACATAATATTGTTCATACCAAAGATAAAAAGAGCAATATAAAAATATATATATATTTTTTTTTGCAAAAATAAAACAAAGAACCAATGGCCTAAAATATACACATTAGTGTACCAAAGACAAACAATAAGTGACGAAAAAAGTACCATCCACCATTTTCTACTGCTTGTCCCATAATGAATAAAATAGTCAATAGTCAATAAAAACAGTCATGACATTAGGTACAATCTAGAATGTGTATAGAGGCCCATTTCCAGAAACTATCACTCCAGTGTTCTAATGGTACAATGTGTTTGCTCATTGGCTCAGAAGGCTAATTGATGATTAGAAAACCCTTGTGCAATCATGTTCACACATCTGAAAACAGTTTAGCTCGTTACAGAAGCTACAAAACTGACCTTCCTTTGAGCAGATTGAGTTTCTGGAGCATCACATTTGTGGGGTCAATTAAACGCTCAAAATGGCCAGAAAAAGAGAACTTTCATCTGAAACTCGACAGTCTATTCTTGTTCTTAGAAATGAAGGCTATTCCACAAAATTGTTTGGGTGACCCCAAACTTTTGAACGGTAGTGTACATATATTTATTTTATTGTTTTTTAATTGATTAAGAATCCTTACAAATAAGAATCGAGATTCATTCGAAAATGCTTTTTTTTTTTGACACCCTTAATCAGTAGTCATAACCATACCATGCATCAGGAAATAACAGAAGCAAAAAAACGAGTCATGAAAAATAATACAAAATAAAACCCAGCAGTAAAACCTTACATACAAGACATTTTGGACAGCTGTAGTCAATGTGTTTAACATCTCTGTCGTGATAGGCCATGCATGGTTAACCCAAAGCTCATGACCATAGGTGAGGATAGGAACGTAGATCAGCGGGTAAATTGAGAGCTTTGCCTTCCGGCTGAGCTCCTTCTTCACCACGACGAACCGATACAGGGTCCACATCACTGCAGATGCTGCACTGATCCGCCTGTCGATCTCACGACCCACAAGACCCCGAGAAACAACCTCAAGTTAGAAGTTTTGGAAACACTTTGGTATGGGGAACACATACTCACCATTAATTAGTTGCTTATTAACGTGCAAATTAGTAACATATTGGCTCTTAATTAGTCATTATTAAGTACTTATTAATGCCGTATTCTATTATGCAACCAGTAAGCCATTAACTAAGAGTCTTCCCTCAATAACCTCAGAATTATTGCTTATTAGTAACCCCAACTCTAAACCTAAACCTTATACGTTCCCTTAGTGTCCAAATAACTCAAAATTAAGACTTTATTACTTTAATAAGCAACTAATTAATGGTGAATATGTTCCCCATACTAAAGTGTTACCGGAGTTTTTTCATGATTAATTTGAAAGACTGTTTACCTATGTATCTGACAAAATAAATTTAATAATATGTAAATAATCCAGGGATGAACAAAGTGCGGCAAGGGGGTGGGGGGCATTTGCAGAATACAGATAGTTTTCTTTTTTGTATTGGGTCATGTTCCATAGTAGTAATACAATACAATTCATAAAAACCAAGCAAAGTGGAAAATAGAGCTAAAATGTATAATGTAACTGGAAAAAAAATATGGCACAAATAATAAAATGCACTATAGCCAATTATGGAAATGAGATTTTATTTTCATACTGCCCCAGTTATGCCACTCAACATGAATAGATTGCAGTTCTATGGAAATCACTGCAGGTTTTTTTGGTACATTGTATATTATTTTTTGTGTTTTCACTAATACAAATTCAATTACATTACCCATCCATCCATCCATTTCTACCGCTTGTCCCTTTACTAGCTTAATTTCCCTTTTTCACAATGCTCCTCCACTCATTAAAATTGCTATGATTATGTGATCTTTTTATGTTAATAAATAAATATAAAGTTAGTAACCATGTGAGAGTAAGAAGTAAACAAACCTGTTCTGTGTAACACAACTTGATGTTTCTTGAAAACAGCGTCCAAGTAGTTGATGTTGTCGCTCCTTCTCCTCTTTTATTGGACAAAGTTCCTCCTCGTTCTTCAACAGACGCAGTTAGTCTCTCCAAAACTCTCTCAGCATGTGAACTTTACACATGTTCGCAGAATCACAACACTTTACTCTCACACCTGATTTCTGCTTAGCGGTGTGTGTGTTGTTAGGAGCTAGAGAGCTAAGCTGCTAAGCTAACTAGCAAGCTAAACTTGTCTCGAAAAGCTCCAGCGTTCACTAAATCGAATTCATCCTTGCAAGAATATTTAATAAAGTGTATATTTTCATACGACTGACGAATAAGAATGAACGTAAAAATCAAGGAATGAATGCAGACTAAAAGACCACAATGGTATGCAGCGAGCGTAAAAGATGACAAGAACACAACTGACGTAAATCGAAAGGATAGGACGTAAAAAGTGCGCATGCGCAACTAGGTTTGTAACTGCAGCGGAAGTTTGCAATAAAGCTCAACTATACTGCTCTAAAAGTCCTCTCTTTGTGGTTGAACATTTACCAGACGAGAGTGAAACATGGTGGCAGCGGGAGTTGAAGTTTGAGGCCGCCACGAGTGTGAAAAGGCGCAGTCAGTCACTACACAATCGGTACCGGAAAACACGATAAGTCTAGGCGGGCACAAATATGACGTCACTTCCGTCGGCATTTATTTATTTGTTCATATTTTTTCGTGTTATTATTTTCTATCTGTATTTGCTTTCGTTTCATTTTCTTGATGTTGAAAATGCCTTGACTTTTGTGTGCATTTCAAATGTATGTTTGGTGGTCAATAAAAAATTAAAAAATAATAAAAAACGTTGGTGTTCTTTTATGTAATCTTTATTGAGTAACAATGTAATATAAAAAAACAAACGTTATTTAAGACTACAGTATTTATTTTTGGAACCGTACAGAAACCCGAACGACGTGCTCGGCAGCCTAAAATGGCAAGAAAAAGTCTATCTTTTTTTTTTTTTTACTACTTTATTTACATCAAATTACAATACCAATCATTTAAAATGTTACTTTTTGTTAGGCCGCAGATTTTTGATTTAGGTTCAAATAAGCGCCTTGTTAAAAAAAAAAATCAACATAAAATACGCAATGGGAGTCAGTGGCGCCCCCTTACGTCATTCATTGCAATGACAGAAGAGTGAAAGTGATGAAATTGCGGTGATAATACTCCCTGATTTTTTTAAATTTTTATTTACCCCTTGTTCATGTTTATATTATTGTTCCCTTTTATTCCTAGGCAAGCTATTGTTTTATACGAAACATTAATAAAACATTTGAAATATCACAGAACGTGACGTCGTAGAAGCTCGGTAAAAAAATTGCAAGTCCAGGAAGTGACGTTTCCTTCGCGCATGCGTGGACCGACTGAGCAACTAAACAGAACGAGGAATAAGCAAGATGGCGTTTGATGAAGAAGGCGCTATTTCGGGCTTCGTAGTTTTGTGTTGTTAAGGTGTACACATATATGTTGTGTAATTGAGTAAACATTGTTAATATTTATTTGCCATTGCATACATTAGTCTGAGCGCACTTTGACGCTTTTCGAGCCAGCAAAGCTTGCTAGCTTAGCTTTTTAGCCGCTAACAGAGAGACGCGGCCATTATCAACACCTCGCTAATCACTTAAAACAGAGATCAGGTGTGAGTGTAAAGTGTTGTGATTGTGTGAAAATGTGCGAAAGAACGATAGCAGAGTACGAGGAGGAACTTTGTCCAACAAAAGAGGAGAAGGAGCGACAACATCAACTACTGGACGCTGATTTCAAGAAACATCAAGTTGTGTTACACAGAACAGGTTTGTTTACTTCTTACTCTCACATGTTTACTAACTTTATATTTCATTATACACATTATTCTTAAATAGATTGTCTGTCTATTGTATTCCGGAAAGGAATTTCTTTCCCTGAGTGGAAAAACACTGGTGATCAACCAAGCTAAGATGAACGAACTATACACAAGGGGCCAAAATCTTCCTACAAAAAGCAGATACGAGCAAAAAAATCCAACCATGCAATCGAACAGATCCCTATACTTTATTTAAAAAAAAAAAATTGTTGAGTGATAAAGGATTATCTACTCAGTGGCCTAGTGGTTAGAGTGTCCGCCCTGAGATCGGTAGGTCGTGAGTTTAAACCCCGGCCGAGTCATACCAAAGACTATAAAAATGGGACCCATTACCTTCCTGCTTGGCACCCAGCATCACGGGTTGGAATTGGGGGTTAAATCACCAAAAATGATTCCAGGGCGCGGCCACTGCTGCTGCCCACTGCTCCCCTCAACTCCCAGGCGGTGAACAAGGGGATGGGTCAAATGCAGAAGACACATTTCACAACACCTAGTGTGTGTGTGACCAATCATTGGTACTTTAACTTTAACTTATTATTCTTAAGAATTGGGGGTTAAATCACCAAAAAAGGATTACCGGGCGCGGACACCGCTGCTGCTCACTGCTCCCCTCACCTCCCAGGTGGTGAACAAGGGGATGGGTCAAATGCAGAAGACACATTTCACAACACCTAGTGTGTGTGTGACCAATCATTGGTACTTTAACTTTAACTTATTATTCTTAAGAATTGGGGGTTAAATCACCAAAAAAGGATTACCGGGCGCGGCCACCGCTGCTGCTCACTGCTCCCCTCACCCCCCAGGCGGTGAACAAGGGGATGGGTCAAATGCAGAAGACACATTTCACAACACCTAGTGTGTGTGTGACCAATCATTGGTACTTTAACTTTAACTTATTATTCTTAAGAATTGGGGGTTAAATCACCAAAAAAGGATTACCGGGCGCGGCCACCGCTGCTGCTCACTGCTCCCCTCACCTCCCAGGCGGTGAACAAGGGGATGGGTCAAATGCAGAGGACAAATTTCACCACACCTAGTGTGTGTGTGTGACAATCATTGGTACTTTAACTTATTATTCGTAAGAATTGGGGGTTAAATCACCAAAAAATGATTCCCGGGCGCGGCCACCGCTGCTGCTCACTGCTCCCCTCACCTCCCAGGGGGTGATCATGGGTGATGGGTCATATGCAGAGAATAATTTCGCCACACCTGGTGCGTGTGTGACAATAAGTAGCTTATTAAGGTTTTCCCAAATCATTTTTCCATGAACTTTTCCCCTTCTATTGTTTCAATAAAAAAGTTTGCCTTAGCTATACAGATCTGTTTTACATCTTTATTTGTAAGCAGAGGTAGGTACCGTTCCCATTTCATCCGGTACCTGGGAATTTAATAGCGGTGCCGTACGGTACCAGTTTTCGGACTTTTGTGTGTGTTCACCCATCCATCCATGCATCCATCTTCTTCCGCTTATCCGAGGTCGGGTCGTGGGGGCAGCAGCCTAAGCAGGGAAACCCAGACTTCCCTCTCCCCAGCCACTTCGTCCAGCTCTTCCCGGGGGATCCAGAGGCGTTCCCAGGCCAGCCGGGAGACATAGTCTTCCCAACGTGTCCTGGGTCTTCCCCGTGGCCTCCTACCGGTCGGACGTGCCCTAAACACCTCCCTAGGGAGGCGTTCGGGTGGCATCCTGACCAGATGCCCGAACCACCTCAACTGGCTTCTCTCGATGTGGAGGAGCAGCGGCTTTACTTTGAGCTCCCCCCGGATGGCAGAGCTTCTCACCCTATCTATAAGGGAGAGCCCCGCCACCCGGCGGAGGAAACTCATTTCGGCCGCTTGTACCCGTGATCTTGTCCTTTCGGTCATAACCCAAAGCTCATGACCATAGGTGAGGATGGGAACGTAGATCCACCGGTAAATTGAGAACTTTGCCTTCCGGTTCAGCTCCTTCTTCACCACAACGGATCGATACAGCGTTTCGCATTACTGAAGACGCCGCACCGATCCGCCTGTTGATCTCACGATCCACTCTTCCCTCACTCGTGAACAAGACTCCGAGGTACTTGAACTCCTTCACTTGGGGCAGGGTCTCCTCCGCAACCCGGAGATGGCACTCCACCCTTTTCCGGGCGAGAACCATGGACTCTGACTTGGAGGTGCTGATTCTCATCCCAGTCGCTTCACACTCAGCTGCGAACCGATCCAGTGAGAGCTGAAGATCCTGGCCAGATGAAGCCATCAGGACCACATCATCTGCAAAAAGCAGAGACCTAATCCTGCGGCCACCAAACCAGATACCCTCAACGCCTTGACTGCGCCTAGAAATTCTGTCCATAAAAGTTATGAACAGAATCGGTGACAAAGGGCAGCCTTGGCGGAGTCCAACCCTCACTGGAAACGTGTCCTACTTACTGCCGGCAATGCGGACCAAGCTCTGACACTGATCATACAGGGAGCGGACCGCCACAATCAGACAGTCCGATACCCCATACTCTCTGAGCACTCCCCACAGGACTTCCCGAGAGACACGGTCGAATGCCTTCTCGAAGTCCACAAAGCACATGTAGACTGGTTGGGTAAAATCCCATGCACCCTCAAGGACCCTGCCGAGAGTATAGAGCTGGTCCACAGTTCCACGACCAGGACGAAAACAACACTGTTCCTCCTGAATCCAAGGTTCGACTATCCGGCGTAACCTCCTCTCCAGCACACCCGAATAGACCTTACCGGGAAGGCTGAGGAGTGTGATCCCACGATAGTTAGAACGTGTGTGTTCACGTGTTAATAAATATGAATTTCCTTAATAATAATATATTTTTTAAATTCCAGACCAGCTTTTACATGGAAGTTACTTTAGTTACATTCAGTAAATGTGTTGAAATACATTAAATGAAGCTGTCAAATATATAAAAAAAAATGTTGACAGCCAATTTACTTTTACGCTATCCCCTATTTATATTTCATGGCTTGATCATTTTTGACATGTTTCTTTTGTACGTGTTCTGCAGACATACAGCAGTTGGTTGGATGTCAAGAAGAACGTGCCCGTCGACTGCAAGGGGGGAGCTTGACTTTGGGGCAGGAGGATCCACAGTTCCCGCATAATCAACAAGAGGAGGAACCACAACCCCCTCATATTAAAGAAGAAGAGAAGCCACCGCTCCTTCATTGTAAAGAGGAAGAATCACAGCCAGCGTATGTTAAAGATGAAAATAAAGAATCACAGGCCCCTCGTTTTAAAGAGGAGCCACAACCCCCACTTGTCAAAGAAGAGGAGGAGCCACATCCCCCTCATTTTAAAGAGGAAGAACTGTGGACCACTCAGGAGAGAGGAGGGCAGGAGGAGGCTGATCTCACCAAGTTTCCACAGATTGTTGTCTCTGTGAAGACTGAAGAGCATGAAGACAAACCACCTGAGTCCTCACAGCTTCATCACAGTCCAAGTGGGGAGAACCGAGCCGTGGAACCTTCAAGAAGCAGCTCAACTCAACACATGACAACAGAAGCTGATGGAGACCACTGTGGAGGATCACAAGCAGACAAGCTCTTAGCTCCACTATCAGATAGTGACGAGATGTCAGACCTTGATGTAAATATGGAATCACACATGGGAACGCACACGGAAGAAAAACCCTTTTCTTGTTCTGTTTGTGCAAAAGAGTTTGTCGTAAAATCGAGTTTGACTCGACACATGAAAACACACACAGGAGAAAACCCGTTCAGTTGTTCGGTTTGTGGTAAAGGCTTTGATGACAAATGTTATATGCGCACACACATGAGAACGCACGCAGAAGAAAAACCCTTTTCTTGTCCGGTTTGTGCCAAAGGGTTTGTCGTAAAGTATAGTTTGACTCAACATATGAAAACACACACGGGAGAAAACCCGTTCAGTTGTTCAGTTTGTGCAAAGGGGTTTGTGGTCAAATCTAGTTTGACTCGACACATGAGAACACACACAGGAGAAAACCATGTCAGTTGTTCGGTTTGCGGTAAAGTCTTTGATGACAAATGTTACATGCAAACACACATGAGAAAACACACAGAAGAAAACCCATTCATTTGTTCCGTTTGTGGTAAAAGACTATCTGACAAATGTAGTATGCAAATGCACATGAGAACACACACAGGAGAAAAACCTTTCAGTTGTACAGTGTGTGGTAAAAAATTCCTGAACAGAAGTAATACTCAAAAACACATGAGAAAACACACGGGAGAAAAACCTTTCATCTGTTCAGTGTGCGGTAAAAGATTCTCGGACAGAAGTAATTTACGAACACACGCGAGAAGACACACAGGAGAAAAACCTTTCAGCTGTTCAGTGTGTGCCAAAAGATTCTCTGTCAACAGTAGCATGCAGAGACACATGAGCGTGCACACGAGAGTAAAACCTCTCAACTGTTCAGTGTGCGTTAAAAGATTCTCTGACAAATGTAGCATGCAAAGACACATGAAATCACACACAGGAGAATAACTTTTCCCTTTTGGAAGTCCTTTTTGAATGGACCCAAGAGTCATTTAAGGCTTATTGCAGGAACCAGCCAGCTCACCTTTTGTTATGAATTACAAATCCCTGTCAAGTTTCTTTGAAGTACTGGTTAAAATCAACACATGTTTTTCCAAAGTCAAATACATTGTTTTTAGGTATGATTCAAAGCGATTTGCAACTTGTTTTCAAACCAAATTATAACAACTACTGGCTAGCTTATGTTACCATTATCGGATTAACAGAACCTATACGGTATATTTTTTAATGTTAATTACAGCTTGTATTAAATATAAAGCAATTACAAAAGCAGTCCAATAGAAGCAACTATTTGCAGTCATGTTGTTGTTATGATAGAAGACATAACCAATGATAGCTCATGTTCGCTGTCCACATTGTTGTTACCAGCTACTAGTCTTATATTAGTATTTAGTGTACATCATTACGTCTCTAAAGCTGTCAGGGTAAAATGCCTAAAATACGTCGGAAAGTTAGCACCCTCTGGACATTTGCGCAGAGGTTGCAAACATCCCCTTAAAAGAGAACTGTTAAGAAAAAACGACCGGCGGGAAGGCGAGAGACTTTTAATTTCAACAGACTCTCTAGCCGTACCGGCCGTCAAAAGCCTAAGGACCGACCGCACAGTTCCTGTCTTCACAATAAAAGCGCTGCTCCATCCTGCCTGCATTAACAAAATAAGAGTCTCAAAAAGCTTGCACACTCAAGCGAGCATGCTACGGAGTTTGCCGTGAATGTATTTCTTGTAAAGTGTATAAAAAGGAATATGAAAGATGGACAAATAAGATGGCAAAAAACCAACCACTTACATGTGGTATTGGACCAAAAGGAGGACTATTTTTCTCTCATACAATGTTAATTCGAAAATGTGGAAGTTATCAGCAGTACTGTGAATTCTGTCGGATTTCAATAAATGCAAGTCATCAGAATTATGTAATACACCAACGTATATTCTTGTCTTCACCAAAGAAAGAAATCTATATGAGTTATACATGCTTGTATTTTTATTAAACACCTTTTTTACATGGTAATAAAAATGTCTGTTTCAAAAAGAAATGTAAATTATATTAAAACAAAGTAAAACAAATATATATATATATATATATATATATATATATATATATATATATATATATATATATATATATATATATATATATATATATATATATATATATATATATATATGTGTGTATATGTATATATATATATATATATTTAGGTATATATATGTAGGTATGTATATATATGTATATTTAGGTATATATATATATATATATATATATAGGTATGTATGTGTGTATGTATAGGTGTGTATATATATTGGTATGTATATATATATACTGTATATATATATATGTGTGTGTGTATATATATGTATATATACAGTATATATACAGATATATACATGTGTGTGTGTGTATATATACTGTATATAATGTGTATATGTATGTATATATATATATATATATATATATATATATATATATATATACTGTATATAATGTGTATATGTATGTATATATATATATATATATATATATATATATATATATATATATATATATATATATATATATATATATATATATATATATAATGTGTATATATATATATGTGTGTATGTATAAATATATATTTGTGTGTATATACTGTATGTATATGTATATATGTATGTATGTATTAGACATATGAACATGCACACAATAATTATAGTTGCCATAAATAATAGTCATGCGGTCAGTGATCATGTGATACTGTGCATTTGTTTTGGGAGGAGATCAGAGACTGGCTGGACGATAGAGGAGATTCAATTTGGTATGATTATAAAAGATGGTAACATAAATAATGCGTATTAATTTTATTATGTCGCAAGCTACATTTTTTATACATAAATGTAACTTTTTGAAAGTAAAACCTACATTTTCATATTGGTGCAACGATTTCAAATTCTTATTTAAAATTTGGAAAATGGTAAATAATAGAAAATCCCTGAAAATATTGTCTTTATTGGAAGCATTTAATTTGTGTAAGAAAAGCCCAATGTTTTTTATTTCTTAAATGTATTGTAGATTTCAAATATTTGTTGACTGCTCATCAAGGGTGATGTCTGTAATGTAATGCGATGTATTGGAGATGCCTTGTTTTTTTTTTGGTAATTGTCACTGTCAATTGTACGATTAAAGTTAATGTCGTGAGAGAAACCAACAACTAGCTCATTTTCTTCTTCTTACTGGCAGTTTGCAGCCATGACTTGCAAGGTTCATACTGCCACCTACCGGACTGTAGAATGTAGTGTGGGCCATAGGACAGAAGGAGGAAATCCCGTTAAGAACCTGTGGAGGGCAGCAATACACCTAAGATGTTCTACTAGTCTGCTGGAAATAGAAAGAAGAAGAAGAAGGAGGAAAAAGCAAGATGGCGTTTGGGGGAGAAAGTCTAAACGTGGGCGTTATAGTTCTGTATTTTTAATCAGTGCATATATGTTGTTTAATAGAGTAAACGTCGTCAATATTTGTTTGTATCCGGAAACATTAGTCTGACATATTCGTACAAAAACTATGCGCGGATTAAGAACACAGAACATCACACGTTTACTAACTTTATATGTTATTATTACCGCCATTCTTAAATATGTTGTATGTAAGAGTGAGGGTGTTGTTGAGAAGATGATGCACATACGTCTCCCGGCACAACACCGGTGTTCTGTCGAATTTAGCTACCCGTAAAAATGACTTACAATTTCTAGTCAATTTGTAAAATAAATGGTTTTACTTAAATTATAGTCTCCTCACTTTATCCAGACAGTCATTAGGACAAAAAACCCTGGGAGGACTTTGCCCTTTAAAAGGGAAAGCCCGAACATATTCACTGTGGCAGGACAGTATCAAGATTAATTTATCACATTTGCATTTTATTATCATCAATTTATCCTGTTATTCCTACAAATCTACAATTGTTTAATCTATGCATAAACAATATTTGTAAAGTTACAAAAACCTAAAATTTGTATTATTCGCCGATGACACGACAGCATTTTGTTCAGGAAGAAATGAAGGAATTAAAAAGATGGTTTGACAAAAACCGACTCTTTGAAACTCAGTAAAACTAAAATAATGCTATTCGGTAACCGGAGAAGGGAATGACAAACAAAAATACAAATAGACGGAGTAGACATTGAAGGAGTAAAGGAAAACACATTTTGGGGTGTAATAATAGATGATAAAATGAACTGGAAACCTCATATAAAAATATGCAACAAAATCTAGCAAGAATTTATTCAATAATGAATAAAGCAAAATTTGTTCTGGACCAAAAATCACTTCATATTCTCTACTGCTCGCTAGTGTTACCATATCTGAGTTATTGTGCAGAAATATGGGGAAATAACTACAAATGTGCACTTCAGTCACAAACCGTGTTATGAAAAAAGACCAGTTGTGATAATAAATAATGTTGGATATAGAGAACATACAAAGTATTTATCAAATGAAAAATTTGACATGCATCTGGGGATAGCTTGATTGGCAACATTAAATGGGCCCTAGTGTGTGAATTTGAGTGTGAATGTTGTCTGTCTACCTGTGATGAGGTGGCGACTTGTCCAGGGTGTACCCCGCCTTCCGCCCGAATGCAGCTGAGATAGGCTCCAGCACCCCCCGCGACCCCAAAAGGGACAAGCGGTAGAAAAAGGATTGGATGGATGGAAACACATTTAATTTCAGTGATTTGGTGCAAACAGCTAAAATGATGCACAAAGCAAACTATAACCTGCTTCCCAAGAAGGTACAACATTTCTTCTCAACAAAAGAAGAGAAATATAACCGTAGAGAAAAATACAATTTAAAACATTTGCATAAACGTACAATATAAGACTTTCAGCATATCAGTATGTGGAATTAAAATATGGAATAGATTAAACAAGGAAGTGAAACAATGTGCTGATATGATCCACTTTAAGAAACTGTTCAAACTACAAATGTTTACAAAGTACAAAGAATATTAAAACTGGTACATGTCTTGAATTTGAGGGGGAAAAATATATTTATCTCGTCATAAATGACTTACCTAGTTAAGATGTGTTGTATTAACTACACATACGTGTAATGTGTATATAGAGTACAAATGTGTAAAAAGGGGTAGAAAAAAAACAACAGAGCTTTTTCCTACTCCTTTTTGGACATATTATTAAAAAAAATATAAAATGACGCATCATTTTGAAACTGTATACACTGTATGTTCAAATTGAAAATAATTGAAAAAATTACACACAACAATGATGTCACACATGTCAAATGTGCTGATGTTGTTAGAAAGTCAAAGTGTTGACCGTTCACACACTGCAACTGAACACTCTCTCACCTGTCTTTTCTCACCTGTCTTTTCAAATATTGACTTCGACCAAAACCTTTGCAACATATTGAACAGGAAAAGGTCATTCTCCGGTGTGCATTCTCACGTGTACTCTAAAATGCGTACTTTGTACAAATTCCTTATCACAAAATAAATGTTTTTCTCTTGTGTGTATTTTCACGCAAGGTGTTACGACACCTTTTATTGTCCAAAAATCTCCACTACGTTCTAAGCAGGAAGACGTTTATTTCTCAAGTGTGTGTTCTAATGTGCTCCTTCAAACTATGTTTTCGTACAAAACCCTTACCACATTCTAAGCAGGAAAAAGGTTTCTCTCCAGTGTGTGTGCTCGCGTGTGTTTTCAAATGCTGCTTTTGAGTAAAATATTTTCCACAGATAGAACAGGAAAAAGGTTTCTCTCCGGTGTGCGTTCTCATGTGCGTCTTCAACTGGTACCTTCGAGTAAAGCCCTTACCGCAGACTGAACAGGAAAAGGGTTTCTCTACGGTGTATATTGTCATGTGTGCCACAAGGTTTGATTGGTCACAAACGCTCGTGTTGCAGTTTGAACATGTAACAGTTTTTTCTCCAGTGTGTGTTACAAGTGTTGATTGCTCAGAAAAGATTGTGTTGCAGCTTGAACAACAAAACGTTTTTTCTCTGGTGTGTCTTCTCATGTGCCTTTTCAAATATTGAACTTGCGCAAAAACTTTGCCGCAGACTGAACATGAAAAAGGTTTTTCCCCAGTGTGCGTTCTTGTGTGTCTTACAAGTGTTGATCGGTGGGAAAAGATTTTGTTGCAGCTTGAGCACGGATATGGTTTTTCTCCAGTGTGCGTCCTCGTGTGTCTTTTCAAATCTCGCCTCTGTGCAAAACCTTTACCACAGTTCAAACAGGTAAAAGGTTTTTCCCCGGTGTGCATTCTCATGTGTTCTTTCAGATAATAACGGTATTTGAAGGTTTTGTCGCAGTGAGGACATGTGAAGTGTGTGTTGTCAGTGTGACATGTCTTATCATCTTTAGAGTCTTCATCATCAGTGTCAGGAGAGTGTGACGTTGTGTCCTCACTATCTGATAGTGGAGCTAAGAGCTTGTCTGCTTGTGATCCTCCACAGTGGTCTCCATCAGCTTCTGTTGTCATGTGTTGAGTTGAGCTGCTGCTTGGAGGCTCCGCCTCTCTCTCACCTTTGACCTCATCACCTTCACTCTTCACAGGGACACCAGTCACTGTGAACTCCTCCAACCATTCAGGATGCTCTCCCTCCTGACTGATGCTGTGTTCCTCCTCTTCCTCTTTAATGTGGATGGGAATATGGTTCCTCTTCCTCTGTATGGTGAGGGAGAGCTGCGACTCTTTTTCTTCCTTACTGTAAGAGATATGTGGATCCTCCTCCTTCTCCTCTTTAATGTACGGTAGCCGTGGCTCCTCCTCTTCCCCGTTAATGTGCGGGTACCGCGGCTCCTCCTCTTCCTCTTTAATATAGGGGGGCTGGGGCTCATCCTGCTCCATCTTTGAGGTCCACTCCTGCTGCTCGGGGAGAAGATGGCTCTCACAGACGTCTGCAGGACACAAAATTAGACAACACGTGCTTTAGAAAAGGCCAGATTAGCCCAGTCTCACGAGACATTGTCCTGCACCATTGATTGATTGATTGATTGATTGAGACTTTTATTAGTAGGTTGCACAGTGAAGTACATATTCTGTACAATTGACCACTAAATGGTAACACCCAAATAAGTTTTTCAACTTGTTTAAGTCGGGGTCCACTTAAATTGATTCATGATACAGATATATACTATCATATATACCAGGGGTCGGCAACCCGCGGCTCCGGAGCCGCATGCGGCTCCTTGGCCACTCTGATGCGGCTCAGCTACATACATGCCGACCCCCCCGATTTTCCCAGGAGACTTATGGATCTCAGTGTCCCTCATAAATTACTCCCAGGGAAAAAATAATCCTATTTACACTCTAATTACTAAATAAAGGGCGTGCCCTAATTGCACTGCAGTAATTGTCCTCTATAGCATTTACATACAGCGTGCCAGTCCAGCCACAGGTTGCATGTTGTTATTACTTGCACACACAGGAGACAGCAAAGCATACTTACTCATCAGCCACACAGCTTACACTGACGGTAGCCGTATCAAACAACTAACATTGTTACGTTACAAATATGCGCCACACTGTGAACCCACACCAAAAAAGAATGAAAAACACATTTCTGGAGAACATCCCACCGTAACACAACATAAACACAACACAACCATTACCCAGAATCCCATGCAGCCCTAACTCTTCCGGTCTACATTATACACCCCCGCTACCACCAAATCCCCCCACACATTAACCACCCCCCCCCCCCTCTCCGTGCATTGGTTGAGCGGAAGAGTTAGGGCTGCATGGGATTCTGGGTATTGGTACCGTCAGTGTAAGATGTGTGGCTGCTGAGTTAGTACGCCTTGCTGTCACTTACGTGAGCAAGCTGAAATTGCATCCTACGTGTGGTCGAGCAGGTACACTTTTAGGGCAGACTGTAGAGGGCGCCAAATTCAGTGTCATCACGCTCTGATATTCGGGAGTCTCCCGGGAAAAATGAGAGGGTTGGCAAGTATGACGCTATCAAGCGCCATTCATTCAAAACTCGCGTGATTTAAAGCGTCAGGATCGCATCAAAGCGTAATAAAACGTATCAAAGCGTGATTTAAAGCGTATCAAAGCGGCATTAAATCGTGAGGAACGGTAACAAAGCGGGAAAGAATTCGTACTAATTCGTATCAGAGCGTAGCAAAGCATAACATTACTTCGGAGATCGGGATATTCGTGGATAAATGGACAAAAATGACGGCGCTTTGCTCGCCGCTTTAAAGCGCGGCAAGCGCCGTTGGTGTGAACCAGGCATTAGGATCTCATCACTCACCATGTTGATATTCAAGATGTCATAAACCATATCGTACGTCAGGGAATAACAAAAGCAATACAAAAAGTCACGAACAAAGACAAAATAATCCTCGCAGTAAAACCTTGCAGAACAAAAATGACAGCTGCTCAAAGACCCAAAGGAGAACATAGAACATGACAACAACAACAAAAATCAACCCTACCTCTCAGAACAGGACATCTGCTGATTGGAGCAAGCGTTGCACCGGTTTGTGGACAAATTGGAAGTTGCTGGCATTCTTCAAAGTACCCCAAAGCTGCCACAAATGAATGGAGGATGCGGAAAGAACTGTGGACTATCTTGTGATTTGGATAACATCGGACTGTCTGCACCGCAGGATGAATTTTGAGGACCAGTCAGACAATTTAGAGTGAAAAGCAAAATTTATTTTCACTCGCATACAAAACATTCTAACTTGGATTGTTTCCCTGGCTTCGGGGCTCTCCCGAAAGACAGTGCGGCGAAGACACAACAAACTCCCTTCTTGTCCCTCATAGACACACACCTGTTGTTGTTGACTTTGGACTGACTAGCGACTGCACGACACCAAGGCTGCAGAACAGAGACACGCGGCAGGCTTACACACACACATGCATCCACAAAAAATATACGCCTCAGACACATACCCCACCCCCCATCCAACGCCCTTGATGCGAATCCCTTAGGGGTGATGGATGGATGGGCAGTGCCTGAAGAGCTGCAGCCTTCCACCGTGGGCCCCACTCCCTCCCCTCTGTTGCAAAATGTATGTTGTAATATGTATATGTGCTTTGCTATGGAGGTTTTTTCCCACTCTTAGGAGCCCAGTCTAGATTGTATTTTTTTACCCATCCTTCCCCAGCGTTGACTTTTTTCCCATCTTTTACGGGGCGCCTTGTGGCGACCCATCAGCGTCCCTGTTCTGTAAAGTGCTATGAGTCTCTAGAGAAAAAGTGCTATATAAATGTAATTCACTTCACTTCATTAATTCACTTAATACTGTCATAATACCGTTACACCCCTAATGGTTTCTATCTATTCGATGCTATGAACTGAAAGCCACACCTCTTTTTCACGACTGTACCACATCATCAATAGTACCTTGTTTTTGTTGAGAATATGTCTTCACCATGTCAATACAAGTCATTCCAAAATGTACAACATCCAGTTTATTTCATTAGTTCAATGTTGTGTTTGGTTTGAGAAAATCTCTTCACTATATCACTATAAGGCATACTTGCCAACCCTTCTGTTTTTACCGGGAGACTCCCGGTATTCAGCGCCTCTCCCGATAATCTCCCGGCAGAAATTTTCTCCCGACAAACTCCCGGTATTCAGCCGGAGCTGGAGGCCACGCCCCCTCCAGCTCAATGCGGACCTGAGTGGGGACAGCCTGTTCTCACGTCCGCTTTCCCACAATATAAACAGCTTGCCTGCCCAATGACGTCATAACTGTAGAATGATCGAGGGCGAGTTCTTGGTTTCTTATGTGGGTTTATTGTTAGGCAGTTTCATTAACGTCCTCCAAGCGCGGTAACAACACACAACAACAGCAGTCACGTTTAGTCTACCGTAAAGCAGTTTGTCTGCCGTAAACAGCAATGTTGTGACACTCTTAAACAGGATAATACTGCCATCTACTGGATATCCTCCAGAACACTGAAATTCAAGTATTTCTTTTATTTATATGTATAATAAAATAAATAAATATATATATATAGCTAGAATTAACTGAAAGTCAAGTATTTCATGCATATATATATATATATATATATGTGAATATATATATACTTGAGTTGGTGAATTCTAGTTTAAATATATTCCCCTCTTAACCACGCCCCCCACCCCACCCCGACCACGCCCCCCACCTCCCGATATCAGAGGTCTCAAGGTTGGCAAGTATGCTATAAGGCAGTAAGAAAAAATTTAAAATCTATACTGTATTTTTCGGACTATAAGGCGCACTTAAAATCCCTTTTCCCCCCTCAAAACTCAACAGAAGGCCTTATAACCCGGTGCGCCTAATGTAAGGAATAAGTTTGGTTGAGCTTACTCACCTCGAAGCTATTTTATTTGGTACATGGTGTAATAATAAGTATGACCAGTAGATGGCAGTCAAACATAAGAGATAAGTGTAGACAGCGCTAAGATTGCAATATGTCTCAAGTAAACAACACCAATATTTTAATGTTCCATTGAAAATATAGAACATTACACACTGTGCTCAAAAATATATCAAAATGTTTAAGTACCGGAAAACATGGTAGTTATATTTTTAATCGATATTATCGATATATTCAAGTTTTTTGTTGCAGACGGTTTACTAAACAAAAAAAAAACATTTTTTTCCTTCTTTTGCCCCGGCATACCTTTTGACCCTCAGGAGCTAGCAACACATGGCTAATAACAGCGAGAGCGAGACGTTTGTTCCAAAGAAAAGAAAAGTGTTGTCAGTACTTTGGTTTTGCGGCAACAGGCGTGGAACAAATGACTGCACAACAAACAAAAGCATCTGAAACCGAAGCCTCCAACCGAGTGCGGGAAATACAACTCTTTACGAGGCGAACAAGACACAACAACAAACATAATATGGGCTAAAATGCAGCTTACTATGGTGGAATCATTTAAACCAGGTATGTGATGGTTTCATATGTATGTCCCCAGACCTTTATGCAATAAGCAATCTATGCTTCAACAAAAAATGAGTAAATAAATGTAGTGAATATTTCTTGTGTGTATTTTGTTCTATTTAATTTTATAGTCATTTTAAATATTTTATTCTTTGTATGATTTAAAAAAAATATGATTATAAATGAACAATATTTATACAGTGCTTTTTCTAAATTGTCTCAAAGCGCGTTACATTGCGCCACATTAGTTGAATATGGTTCATGTTAATGAGCCAGTCAATAGATTTACTCGTCAATGTCACAACCCTCCAGTCTTTCGATCAAATGTGATATTCAGAACAAATTATTTAAATTTTAAGAAAAAACTAAGAATCAAATATGGTCTGTCTATCTGTGTTGGCCCTGCGATGAGGTGGGGACTTGTCCAGGGTGTACCCCGCCTTCCGCCCGAATGCAGCTGGGATAATCTCCAGCATCGAAAGGGACAAGCGGTAGAAAATGGATGGATGTATGATGATGCCATGCATGATGAGAAAGAAGCACAATGTGTAGAGCGAAAACGGCTGCACTTACTTTATCTACTTACTGAAACAAACTGTAGTCCTATCAATGTTTTACTTCATTATGTATTTGGATACAATGTATAATACTACATTTTTATTTACAGAAGTATTTTATTCAGGATAGAACTTTGAAGTTTGCACTTTATTGATCTCAATGTTGGAAATTGTTTCTTTGCATGCCATGTGCAGTGCTACATTTTTGTTAACAGAAGTATTCTATTCAAGCAAAAGTATTGCTTCCCAAGGGAAGCTCTTGATTGAATTATTCCAGGAAAATTACAATTCATCTTTATACAAAATAGAATTTAGCCAAGAACAAGATGCGGTGTAGGCAGTGTCATTTCAAACTACTCGTTTTTGATTAAATAGAGTAAAAACTTGTTGTGAATTATGTCTGTCATTTGTATTCAGTAATTTATTTAAAAAGGAGGGAAAAAAATAAAATAAAATAAAAAAGTAAATCGAATTTCTTGTGAAAAAAATATGGGATTTTATTTTTAATGCATAGTATAATTTGTCTATAACAGGGGTGTCAAAGTCAAATGGACGGAGGGCCAAATAAAAAATTTAGCTACAAGCCGAGGGCCGGACTGTTCGAATGTTCATTGAAAAATTTTTAAATGACGCATATAGTCTAGTGAACCTAATTGAACCTACTGAAAACCTAACAAATATATTCCAATATGATCAGATAAATAAAGCAATATTTTCTTATGGCTCTGTCAGTAATCTTTAATTTTCAACAGACACAAAAGACAAATTTCCTTTATATAAAAATCCCCATAACATGAACATTAAATGAAAGAAACCGGTATTCAAGGCACCATCAGTAGCCTATATTTTCTATTTTAGCAAAAGTGGGCTAAATTTACTTCAAAGAAAAAAACAATAATAGCAATTTTCTATCATCCACTCAACTGAAATATTTTTAAAATATAATTAAATTGAAATACAATAAAATAAAGTGCAAAAATCTATAAATCAAAAACAACACTTTGTTTAAGGAGAAGTAACATGCAGTGAAAACAAATATTAAACTTTAACTTTTAAACTTGAATTGAGTAAAAACTCTAAATATGTGATTGCACAGTAATGTTCACATTAAACCCCCCTCCTCCCTCCGTGGGAGGGAGGCGAGTTGGGTGCCCGAAACCCCCCGCTGGTTTCGGCCCGCCCCTTGGCGCGCGTGGCACGGCGGGCTCCGCGACCCGACGGCTGGCCCTCGTGGCTTGACGGCGGGCGCGTCCCGACGGGCCGCGCGTAGGGGTCAAACGCAGAAGTCTCAGGGCCTCGTGGTGAGGGGGTGGCCTGCGGGTTTCGGCCCGCTTGACCCCCCCCGCTCCGCTTGGCGCGCGCGGCACATGACGGGTTCCGCCACCGACGCTCGGGCTGCAGCCCGACGGTGGTGCGGGCCCGGCGGTGACGCGCGGTTTGGGGAAACAAAGCAGAAGTCTCAGGGCCTCGGGGCCGGGTTTCGGCCCGCCCCCTTGGCGCGCGTGGCACGGCGGGCTCCGCGACTGACGGGCGGGCTGCAGCCCTTCGGCCGGCAGGCGCGTCCCGGCGGGCCGCTCGCCCCCTTTCGGAACCTTGGACCGGCATCCGCTTGGTGCGTGTAAAAGATCTGCGGTCTAAAAAAAAAAAAAAAAAAAAAAAAAAAAGATCTGCGGTCTGCGGGCCGGTTCTAATAATAAATCAAGATCATCCCAAGGGCCGTAAAAAACCTTCTCGCGGGCCGGATATGGCCCGCGGGCCTTGACTCTGACATATGTGGTCTATAAAGTTGTTATAACAATAGAATACAAAGTATTGATCCCTGGGGGAAATTCAGCACCACCGTTCGCTCACAATAAACAATAAACACTTAGGTATTTTTTACATGTGAATACTACAAATACAGTCTATTATACAGCATTATTCACATGTGAATAATATAAATACAGTCTATTATACAGCATTATTCACATGTGAATAATATAAATACAGCATTATTCACATGAATAATAAATAATAAATACATACAGTCTATTATACAGCATTATTCACATGTGAATAATATAAATACAGTCTATTACACAGCATTATTCACATGTGAATAATATAAATACAGTCTATTATACAGCATTATTCACATGTGAATAATATAAATACAGTCTATTATACAGCATTATTCACATGTGAATAATATAAATACAGTCTATAATACAGGATTATTCACATGTGAATGATATAAATACAGTCTATTATACAGTATTATTCACATGTGAATAATATAAATACAGTCTATTACACAGCATTATTCACATGTGAATAATATAAATACAGTCTATTATACAGAATTATTCACATGCGAATAATATAAATACAGTCTATTATACAGTATTCACATGTGAATAATATAAATACAGTCTATTATACAGCATTATTCACATGTGAATAATATAAATACAGTCTATTATACAGCATTATTCACATGTGAATAATATAAATACAGTCTATTATACAGCATTGTTCACATGTGAATGATACAAATACAGTCTATTATACAGCATTATTCACATGTGAATAATATACATACAGTGTATTATACAGCATTATTCACATGTGAATAAAATAAATACAGTCTATTATACAGCATTATTCACATGTGAATGATATAAATACAGTCTATTATACAGCATTATTCACATGTGAATAATATAAATACAGTCTATTACACAGCATTATTCACATGTGAATAATATAAATACAGTCTATTATACAGCATTATTCACATGTGAATAATATAAATACAGTCTATTATACAGCATTATTCACATGTGAATAATATAAATACAGTCTATTATACATTCAAGTACAGTCAATACCTCTGCATAACATTGTACGATTATTAACATTAAAGGAAACAACACACAGGTCTTTCCACCGTGGTTAATGTGAAGCCAAGCATGCTTCATCATATTCTGGTACGGCAAAAAAAGGCATATTCACCGAGACCTGGCATTGCACTGCGCCCACCCAAGGGGGTCCCGCCCCACTATTTGCGAAGGACTGCTATAAGGCCTTTTTATGAAGACACGAGATATAATGGCTTTGTTTGATAACAGACATCGTAATTGTAAAAACTCCAATATTTTGTTGGTGAAGTCATGGATGTAAGATGGCCTTCATGGTGTCTGCTACAAGTTTGTTTGTCCAGTTATAACAATTTAATACATGTAATCTTA
Source organism: Entelurus aequoreus (assembly GCF_033978785.1). Taxonomy (NCBI): domain Eukaryota; kingdom Metazoa; phylum Chordata; class Actinopteri; order Syngnathiformes; family Syngnathidae; genus Entelurus; species Entelurus aequoreus. The sequence goes on from NC_084753.1 coordinate 37,476,432, forward strand.
ATTAATTCATGATTATACTGTAATGGCGGAGAAGATATGAAGGAGGCAGAATGAAAACGAGCACTGTAGAGCTAAAATGCAGGAGCGCGAAACACACCCACAAGAAGAGCTCCTCGAACACTTCCTTGTTTTTTCTTTGCTCCAAAACTAAGTCTAACACTACGGCAAGCCCACCTCTGCCCTCTGCAGCCCACACTGAGTAATTACAGTTGACTACACAATATTCTCATCGCTCCAATACAATACTTTACATGTCTCATGCTTTCCCCGATCAAGTGACTACTTTCACACTAAATAGTTAACCTAAACTATAACTCAGTACAAATACGACATTTTTTTTAAATCAAAAACTTTATGTGACAATTGCACATTTCTCAACTTTTGTTGTTTGTTTAGCCATCTTTAGCTCTGTATTGTAAGTTCTGAATTGTCGCGCTCTGCATTGGCAAATATAGCATCATTGTTCATTGAACTCAGTGAATGTGGAGATAAAAAGCAAGTATATCTCCACCTTTAGTCATAACTGTGGCCCCTGGATGAACATGTTACAAACATTGTATTAGATGATATGTGGATGTTGTGCTTACTTGGACTGTGATGAAGCTGTGAGGACTCAGGTGGTTTGTCTTCATGCTCTTCAGTCTTCACAGAGACAACAGTCAGTGGAAACTTGGTGAGATCAGCCTCCTCCTGCCTTAGAAGACACTCTCCCTCCTGAGTGATCCACACTTCCTCCATTTCCTCCTTACTATGTGGGGGCTGTGGCTCCTCCTCTTCTTCTTCTTTAATGTGAGGAAGCTGCTGGATGTCTGCTGAGTAAATAGGTAAGTAGGTTTTTACTGCCATTGCAAATACAATGGGATTGTTGGTGTTTTCATTTGTGTTGTGTTAAAAAGTGTGTAGCTAAACATCCAATAAAAACATGGGAAATAGTTGGTTTTTTTTTGTCCCAGCCACAAGCCATTTTAAGGACAAGTCAGTGTCATTTAAAACATTCCTAAAAAACAAATCAGAACTATATAAACCACTGGTATAAAGTGAGTAACCATTTGTTTTCTTTATATATGTCAACCTACGGATGTAACACAGAACGACACAGGAAGTCCTTCATACAGACAGCCATCAGATTGTATAATGCATATGTTCCTTTTTGACTGTACTTAAATGTATAATAGACTGTATTTATATTATTCACATGTGAATATTGCTATATAATAGACTGTATTTATATTAGTCACATGTGAATAATGCTGTTTAATAGACTGTATTTATATTATTCACATCTGAATAATGCTGTATATTAGACTGTATTTATATTATTCACATGTGAATAATGCTGTATAATAGACTGTTTTTATATTAATCACATGTGAATAATGCTGTATAATAGACTGTTTTTATATTAGTCACATGTGGATAATGCTGTATAATAGACTGTATTTATATTATTCACATGTGAATAATGCTGTATTTATATTATTCACGTGTGAATATTGCTGTATAATAGACTGTATTTATATTAGTCACATGTGAATAATGTTGTTTAATAGACTGTATTTATACTATTCACATGTGAATAATGCTGTATATTAGACTGTATTTATATTATTCACATGTGAATAATGCTGTATAATAGACTGTATTTATATTATTCACATGTGAATAATGCTGTATATTAGACTGTATTTATATTGTTCACATGTGAATAATGCTGTATAATAGACTGTTTTTATATTAGTCACATGTGAATAATGCTGTATAATAGACTGTATTTATATTATTCACATGTGAATAATGCTGTATTTATATTATTCACATGTGAATAATGCTGTATAATAGACTGTATTTATATTATTCACATGTGAATAATGCTGTATAATAGACTGTATTTATATTATTCACATATGAATAATGCTGTATAATAGACTGTATTTATATTATTCACATGTAAAAATACCTAAATGTTTATTGTCTATTGTGAGCGAACTGTGGTGCTGAATTTCCCCCAGGGATCAATAAAGTACTTTCCATTCTATTCTATTCTACTACACGCCTTATCTCTAACTTTAACTTTGTAATGGTATTGTCCAGGGGTCGACAACCCAAAATGTTGAAAGAGCCATATTGGACCAAAAATTAAAAATAAAAATCTGTCTGGAGCTGAAGGCAACACATGATGTAAGTGTCTATATTAGCTATATTAGCCTACTACCAAAATGACTTTAAAAGTCTTATATAAGTGTTATAATGAAGACAACACATGATGTAAGTGTCTATATTAGCTATATTAGACTACTATCAAAATGACTATGTGTGCCGCAGGCTGATACAGAAATGTTGAAATGTAATATTTATTCTACACATTTTTACAACATTGGAAAACATTACTAAAATGGAGGCTTTTAAGAGGGTGTGATAACTCCTGGAAATTACTGGCTTAGAATTGACAAAGGTAAAGATGTGTGTGCTCAAGTTGAAGGAAACGGAAACTACAAATAAAATTAACTCAAAAATACCTAAGATACGAGGCATAATGATGCAATATGTACATACAGCTAGCCTAAATAGCATGTTAGCATCGATTAGCTTGCAGTCATGCAGTGACCATATATGTCTGATTAAGACTCCAACAAGTCAATAACATCAACAAAGCTCACCTTTGTGCATTCACGCACAGCATAAAACGTTTGGTGGACAAATAGAGACAAAGAAGGAGTGGCATAAAACACGTCTTTCTGTGGCAGCTTCAAGGAAAGTTGTACATGTAAACCAACTACAGTGCATTCAAGGACTCTGCGCGCCAAATAGTCTCATCAGTGAAGCATGTTTAATATAAACAGTGGGATTTCTAACAATTAGGAAGGTTTGTGTCATGTTTGTCCTCCTACATAAATCCTATTAATTTAAAACAACAAATGTATATTTTTTCTCATCTTTTTCCATTTTAATACATTTTTGAAAAAGCTCCAAGGAGCCAATAGGGCGTTGCTAAAGAGCCGCTTGTAGCTCGAAAGCCACGCGTTGCCTACCCCTGGTATAGTCCTAACCATTAGTTAAATAGCATGGGAATTTTTTTTTTTTTTTAAATGCTGAAAAACATTCATTACATTTTTTTGTAATAAAATCAAACACGTTTCTTCTCTTTTAAGACGTTTTGTTGGCTGGGCCAAAAGGAACTCTTCACAAAACATGTTTTAACTATGTGGTGTTTTTATGGAGTGTCTCCATCAACTATTCCTCTTTAGAGCACAACTCCCACATTCACTTGGAGACCATCTACGACACGCTGAAGGAAAGTCAGTCACCTTTATGTTCTTTTAATAAATCAAGTGTTGACTACTTTGCTTATTGAAAGATGATTGACAATACATGTTTACTTTCACTTATTGATGCATGTAGGTCAGAATCAGGAAGTGAAATTAGCCTTGAAACTATGAATTACATTTATTACAATCCATCCATCCATTTTCTACCGGTTGTCCCTCTCGGGTTCGCGGGGGGTGCTGGAGCCTATCTCAGCTGCATTTGGGCGGAAGGCGGGGTACACCCTGGACAAGTCGCCACCTCATCGCAGGGCCAACACAGATGGACAATATTAACACTCACGTTCGCACACTAGGGCCAATTTAGTGTTGCCAATCAACTTATACCCTGACGCCACCTGCACACAGAAAGACCCGGAGCCCGGGGTTCGAACCCAGGAACTTCTTATTGTGAGGCACACTCATTAACTCCTGTCCCACCATGTAAAATATGGTTGGTGACTGTGTGAGTTTTGTGTAAACATATTGATACAGGGGGCAGCACGGTGGCACAGGGGTTAGTTAGTGCATGTGCCTCACAAAACGAAGGTCCTGAGTAGTCCCGAGTTCAATCCCAGGCTCGGGATCTTTCTGTGTGGAGTTTGCATGTTCTCCCCGTGACTGCGTGGGTTCCCTCCGGGTACTCCGGCTTCCTCCCACCTCCAAAGACATGCACCTGGGGATAGGTTGATTGGCAACACTAAATGGTCCCTAGTGTGTGAATGTGGGTGTGAATGTTGTCTATCTCTGTTGGCCCTGTGATGAGGTGGCAACTTGTCCAGGGTGTACGCCGCCTTCCGCCCGAATGCAGCTGAGATAGGCTCCAGCACCCACCCCGCAACCCCAAAAGGGACAAGCGGTAGAAAATGGATGGATGTTGATACACATTGTTACAAACTGAGAGGAACATCAACCTCTCATATAATATTGTGTGTCTGACACTGTCTTGTTTTCCATGAACAATATAAAAACAAAGCAGTGCATCATCCTCACATGACAATTCACCTTCCTATAGACAATCTATTAAAGAATAGTGTAAATAGTCAAATATGACGTTAGTAAACATGTGAGAGTAAGACGTAAACAAACCTGTTCTGTGTAACACAACTTGATGTTTCTTGAAAACAGCGTCCAGTAGTTGATGTTGTCGCTCCTTCTCCTCTTTTGTTGGACAAAGTTCCTCCTCGTACTCTGCTATCGTTCTTTCGCACATTTTCACACAATCACAACACTTTACACTCACACTTGATCTCTGCTTAGCGATGTGTTTTGATCACTTCCGCCTCTCTTTGTTAGCGGCTAACAAGCTAAGCTAACTAGCACGCTAAGCTAGCGCGGAAAGCGTCATTGATTGATTGAGTGCGCTTAGACTAATGTACCCTCCAAAAAACATACATTAACGACGTTTACTCTACTAAACAGCGTACATGTGCACATGTTCGTGTTGGTTGGAAGAACAGCACTGTAATAACCACAATAACGTCGTCTCCATCAAACGCCATCTTTCTTTTTCTTCGTCCTGTTATGTTCACGCGCGGTGTTGTCAGATCTCGCGAGAGAAACGAGCAGCCGTGGCTTGAAAAGGTTCTCTCTGCACTTCAGAATGTGTTAGTGTAGTGAGTCTTGGTCTGCGTTGTGTAGTTTTTTTAAAATAAAACACACATCACCATTTATTGTCACTATTTATTGGTAACCTGTGTTGGAAACACAAAACCCACACAGACATCTCAGCTTTCTGGCGGACTGATTTCTGCTCCTTCCAACTCAAAAGTCCGAAGGAAGAGGAAGTAACAAACATTAATTCATATAAAAATTATAATAAATTAAATTACATTAACAAAAATGCTTTATCACAAAAAATAATAATGCACAAATCCACATACCTGTGTTGGAAACACAAAACACACACACACACACACACAGGTCTCAGCTTTCTGGCGGACTGATTTCTGCTCCTGTGTGGTGTAAATCCATCCATCCATCCATCTTCTTCCGCTTATCCGAGGTCGGGTCGCGGGGGAAGCAGCCTAAGCAGGGAAGCCCAGACTTCCCTCTCCCCAGCCACTTCGTCCAGCTCTTCCTGGGGGATCCCGAGGAGTTCCCAGGCCAATCGGGAGACATAGTCTTCCCAACATGTCCTGGGTCTTCCCCGTGGCCTCCTACCGGTCGGACGTGCCCTAAACACCTCCCTAGGGAGGCGTTCGGGTGGCATCCTGACCAGATGCCCGAACCACCTCATCTGGCTCCTCTCGATGTGGAGGAGCAGCGGCTTTACTTTGAGCTCCCCCCGGATGGCAGAGCTTCTCACCCTATCTCTAAGGGAGAGCCCCGCCACCCGGCGGAGGAAACTCATTTCGGCCGCTTGTACCCGTGATCTTGTCCTTTCGGTCATAACCCAAAGCTCATGACCATAGGTGAGGATGGGAACGTAGATCGACCGGTAAATTGAGAGCTTTGTCTTCCGTTTCAGCTCCTTCTTCACCACAACGGATCAATACAGCGTCCACATTACTGAAGATGCCGCACCGATCCGCCTGTCAATCTCACAATCCACTCTTCCCTCACTCGTGAACAAGACTCCGAGGTACTTGAACTCCTCCACTTGGGGCAGGGTCTCCTCCGCAACCCGGAAATGGCACTCAACCCTTTTCCGGACGAGATCCATGGACTCTGACTTGGAGGTGCTGATTCCCATCCCAGTCGCTTCACACTCAGCTGCGAACCGATTCAGTGAGAGCTGAAGATCCTGGCCAGATGAAGCCATCAGGACCACATCATCTGCAAAAAGCAGAGACCTAATCCTGCAGCCACCAAACCGGATCCCCTCAACGCCTTGACTGCGCCTAGAAATTCTGTCCATAAAAGTTATGAACGGAATCGGTGACAAAGGGCAGCCTTGGCGGAGTCCAACCCTCACTGGAAACGTGTCCGACTTACTGCCGGCAATGCGGACCAAGCTCTGACACTGATCATACAGGGAGCGGACCGCCACAATCAGACAGTCCGATACTCTCTGAGCACTCTCCACAGGACTTCCCGAGGGACACGGTCGAATGCCTTCTCCAAGTCCACAAAGCACATGTGGACTGGTTGGGCAAACCCCCATGCACCCTCAATGACCCTGCCGAGAGTATAGAGCTGGTCCACAGTTCCACGACTAAATACCATGCGTAAATGCGACCAAACCGTCGACGCTCTACTTCTTAATTAACGAAATTGTGCAGAAAAATAACTTAAAACAACACATCACTTGTACCCACAACACATACTTGCCAACCTTGAGACCTCCAATATCGGGGGGGGGGGGGGGGGGGGGGTTTGGTCGGGGGTGGGGGGTGGGGGGGGCGTGTTTGGGGGCGTGGTTATTTACAGCTAGAATTCACCAACTCGAGTATTTCATACATATATATATATATATATATATATATATATATATATATATATATATATATATATATATATATATATATATATATATATATATATATCTATATTTATTTTATTTACATAAAAGAAATACTTGAATTTCAGTGTTCCCGTGGCTATCCATTAGATGGCAGTATTGTCCTGTTTAACTTCTCCGTTCATGATAAGTATATCATTTCGGCCACCGTGTTCAATGGAGAAGTCTGTTCTACATATTTACAGGCAACATACACCTTCCCCTTCGAACTGTCCTGGATGAACTGAAATTCTTGTTTCCATTCGTTTTGGAACTTGCAAGCGTATTTCTTCATCTTGCTCGTTGACGGCGTCGCCATGTCTGTAATTTCCTCGTTCTTCTGCTTCGTCTCCTTGTTGTGTGCGCAGTTGTGCACTCTACTCTCTAAAAGCCCTAGATGTTATGACGTCATTGGGCAGGCAAGCTGTTTATATTGTGGGAAAGCGGACGTGAGAACAGGCTGTCCCCACTCAGTCTCAGGTCCGCATTGAGCTGGAGGGGGCGTGGCCTCCAGCTCCGACTGAATACCGGGAGTTTGTCGGGAGAAAATCTCTGCCGGGAAGTTGTCGGGAGAGGCACTGAATACCGGGAGTCTCCCGGTAAAAACGGTAGGGTTGGCAAGTATGCCACAACATCATTGTGGTAACTTTTAAAGTATTTAGGAACGTTTAGGAAGAATATTTACAACAGAAGGTGAAGAAACACAGAGCAGTGAAGAACTATTACCTTCCAACTAGGGATGTCCGACAATGGCTTTTTTGCCCATATCCGATATTCCGATATTGTCCAACTCTTATTTACTGATACCGATATCAACCGATACCGATATAAACCGTCGTGGAATTAACACATCATTATGCCTAATTTGGACAACCAGGTATGGTGAAGATAAGGTCTTTTTTTTTAAATAATAATAAAATAAGATACATAAATTTAAAACATTTTCTTGAATAAAAAAGAAAGTAAAACAATATAAAAACAGTTACATAGAAACTAGTAATTAATGAAAATTAGTCAAATTAACTGTTAAAGGTTAGTACTATTAGTGGACCAGCAGCACGCACAATCATGTGTGCTTACGGACTGTATCCCTTGCAGACTGTATTGATATATATTGATATATAATGTAGGAACCAGAATATTAATAACACAAAGAAACAACCCTTTTGTGTGAATGAGCGTGAATGAGTGTAAACCGGGGAGGGAGGTTTTTTGGGTTGGTGCACTAATTGTAAGTGTATCTTGTGTTTTTTATGTTGATTTAATAAATAAACAAAAAAACGATACCGATAATAAAAAAACGGTACCGATAATTTCCGATATTACATTTTAAAGCATTTATCGGCCGACAATATCGGCATGCCGATATTATCGGACATCTCTACTTCCAACTCAAAAGTCCGAAACAAGAGGAAGTAAACAACCGAAAAAAACAGCAGACACTTCCTGCACCGGACATCCGGTTCTTCAAAAATAAAAGCGACACTTCAAAATAAAATATAACACCCTGTCTAGTTCATAATACAGCGCAACAATATCACACTATTAGATTAGCACTAGGACAGAATGAATCGTGTCAAAAACCTGCGGAGAGGGGCAATACGCCGACGTTGTGGAAAAGGCGGCGGCATGTATTCATATCTGTGGGAGATTCTGTTTTCTCTCGCGAGATCTGACAACACTGCGTGAGAACGAAACAAGATGAGGAAAAAACAAGATGGCGTTTCGCGGAGACGTTTGTATTGTGTTTATAATAGTTATGTGTTCTTAGTCAGCGCGTACATGTACACATTTATGTTGTTTAATAGAGTAAACATCGTTAATAATTGTTTGTATCCGGATACATTAGTCTGAGCATTTTTGCTGCTTCTCGTGTTAGCTTAGCTTGCTGGTTAGCTTAGCATGTTAGCTGCTAACAAAGAGAGGCGGAAGTGATCAAAACATCGCTTAGTTAAGATCAAGTGTGAGTATAAAGTGTTGTGATTGTGTGGAAATGTGCTAAAGAACGATAGCTAAAAACTGTTTGTGAAATCCCCTGATGCTTCTAAATTAACCACGACGTTAGCACCGCGTCAAACATCTTTGCTACAAGTTCGACGCTTCCTAAGAAATAATGTTTAAAAAAAACAATAACAACTTGTCCAGCTGTTTACTGAAAAAATACTATTCATGTATAAATAACTTTCACTGCAAATGAATATCAGCTCCAAATATCGATTATCAAACCTCCTTAACTACTAATAATCGTTATCATGAATTGATTAACGAGGACTCCGACTTAAACAAGTTGAAAAACGTATTCGAGTGTTACCATTTAGTGGTCAATTGTACGGAATATGTACTGTACTATGCAATCTACTAATAAAAGTCTCAATCAATCAGGCCTTATCAGTATCAGCATTGGTATCACAAATACTGATACTGTGCCTACTGAATATTGGATCCATTCCATACCCAAATTTGTAGTATTACCCAAAACTAAGGTAAAGTATCAAACAACAGAAGAGTAAGTCATTATTACATTTGAACAGAAGTGTAGATAGAAATATGTCACAACAGAAAGTAACCAGATATTAAAACAAGGAGACGAATAATAGTTTTCATGTTTAAATAACTTTTACTGCAAATGAATATCAGCACCAAATATCGATTATCAAACCTCCTTAACTACTAATAATCGTTAGCAGGCCTGATCGGTTATCAGTATCAGCATTGGTATCACCAATACTGATACTATGCTTATAGTACTGGATCCATACCTAAATGTGTAGTATTACCCAAAACTAAGGTAAAGTATCAAACAACAGAAAAATAAGTGATTATTACATTTGAACAGAAGTGTAGATAGAAACATGTTACAACTAGATATTAACAGTAACTTAACAAGGAGATGAATAATAGTTTTCATGTTTAAATAACTTTTACTGCAAATGAATATCAGCTCCAAATATCGATTATCAAACCTCCTTAACCACTAATAGTCGTCATCAGGCCTGAGCAAGTTATCAATATCAGCATTGGTATCACCAATACTGATACTGTGTTCACTAAGTAATGGATCCATACCCAAATTTGTAGTATTACCCAAAACTAATGTAAAGTACCAAACAACAGAAGAATAAGTGATTATTACATTTGAACAGAAGTGTAGATAGAAACATGTTACAACCAGATATTAACAGTAAATTAACAAGGAGATTAATAATAGTTTTGATAAAATAATACAACTGGAAATTATATAATTTGTTAATGCATATGTCAGCAACTAAATAAGGAGGATTTGTAACCCGTAAAAATGGTTCTATTATCAATTCTTTGTTGGGTTTGTTCCTGTCTCTGGCTGTGCTGCGGAAGGATTAAAACAGTGTAATGAACGAAGTTGTTCTGTCTTTATTTTGTCGTGATTTGGCTTGTAGTTGTTGTGTTATGGCTTGATGTTATTGTGTTGTGTCGTTTGCATTTGTTGTGACTTTTGTTCTGCTACCGTAGCTGTTTATTAAAAATGAGAGCAGTAGCAGGTCAAACCGCTGCTCATTTTAATCTGAAAAAATTTGGTTGCACTTAATTTCTCAGGTAAACCTGTTAATTCAACCTGAAAATATGTTGTTGCACCTTATTTTTGACAGTAGTTATGTGTAATCATATGTTGAAATAGTAGCAGGTAAATCTACTGTTAAAATCTTGGTTATTGCACTTTCATTAAAAAAAAATCTTGAACGTTGAAAATGTGAGCGGAAAATGTTTTCTCTTGTTAACCTAAAATGTTGGAGGCTCTTTATTCAAATATGTGAATGCATTGGCTATTACTTGTTTGTATCCATAATTTATTTATACATATCATTATATATACATATCATTCCTTTACAAGAAATAACAGGGAAACTTCACCTCCAGTATTTATTTCACAGTCACATTGGTATAATTTTTTTATGATTAATAGTTACTGAATTGTTTAGAGTTGTATTGTTCTAAATGAGCTAATATCGCACCTGAATCATATCGGCAACTTCAAATTATGATTCAAATGGAATCGTTGTTAAAACAAATTGTTACACCCCTATTGTCTATGCATGGTACAATCTATGTGCGCAATATGTCTTATTTATTATACATTTTTTGGTCTTTTGTGTGGCATTTTTGTAGCTGTATTTAGAAATTAAGCCGCTGAAATGGAAGATGGTCACAACAGTTGTGGTCTTTTAATATGTCTTATATGTATATATGTCTTACTCTATACATTGCTAATGTGGTAAATGACTATTCTAGCTGCAAATGTCTGGTTTTTGGTGCAATATCTACATAGGTGTATAGAGGCCCATTTCCAGCAACTATCACTCCAGTGTTCTAATGGTACAATGTGTTTGCTCATTGGCTCAGAAGGCTAATTGATGATTAGAAAACCCTTGTGCAATCATGTTCACACATCTGAAAACAGTTTAGCTCGTTACAGAAGCTACAAAACTGACCTTCCTTTGAGCAGATTGAGTTTCTGGAGCATCACATTTGTGGGGTCAATTAAACGCTCAAAATGGCCAGAAAAAGAGAACTTTCATCTGAAACTCGACAGTCTATTCTTGTTCTTAGAAATTAAGGCTATTCCACAAAATTGTTTGGGTGACCCCAAACTTTTGAACGGTAGTGTATATTAAAAAAGGCTTAGTAGCCACAAGCGTGGACAGCACCTTTTAGCTCGTATTTCCAAAATTGTGTACACTACTGAATTGGGGTCTTGTGGCCGCTTATGTGGACACTTATACCGCCATCTGGTGGTGTCAGAAGAGTATAACATACAATGGAATTTTGAAAAAAATAAGAATTAGCATGTCACTAAACATGAAGTACACGTTTGTGTACTTATGGACTAAGTACATCATATCAAAAGATGATTCTTAGTTTTTATTCTAATTAGGGTCTAATAAGCCCAAATAGCAAAGAGAAATAAAAAAAAATGTAAACAAACAGCTTGGGCCTTAAGAGGTTAAATAATAAATTGCAGTATCAATTATTGACGATATTGCTCATCCCTTCTAAAAAGTCCCCCTGACATGGGGTTTTCATTTTCTAAAGAGCTACGGGTTTGTCCCCCACAAAGATTTCAGGCCAGTTCATACAATAACTTGGTTTTCTATAGTACATGTAAACATACTGAATGCCTCATGTGACTGAACAAAGCTGCACGATTCTGAAGCATGTTTGTCTTCTTGTGTCTTGCAGACGTTTGTGAAGAATATCCTTTTCCTGAGCCACAGGGGTGGAGTGTCAAGATGGCGCAAGAGGAGCCACAGCCAACCCACATTAAAGAGGAAGACGAAGCGCCACAGATTTCTCACATTAAAAAGGAAGAGGAGGACCCACTGACCCCCCACTTTATGGAGGAAAGGGACCCGCTGACCCCCTTTGTTAAAGAGGAAGAGGTGGCGCCAGAGACCCCGCACATTAAAAAGGAAGAGGAGGACACACTGGCCTCCCACATTAAAGAGGAAGAGGAGGAACACAGCATCACTCAGGAGGGAGAGCAGCTTGGATGGTTCTCAGGGACTGGTGTCCCTGTGAAGAGTGAAGATGATGAGGTCAAAGGTGAAAGTGAGGAGAAGAGAGAGGCGGAGCCTCCAAGCAGCAGCTCAACTCAACACATGACAACAGAAGCTGATGGAGACCACTGTGGAGGATCACAAGCAGACAAGCTCTTAGCTCCACTATCAGATAGTGAGGACACAACGTCACACTCTCCTGACACTGATGATGAAGACTCTAAAGATGATAAGACATGTCACACTGACAACACACACCTGACATGCTCTCACTGCGACAAAACCTTTAAACGCCCCAGTGGTCTTAAAATACACATGAGAACACACACTGGAGAAAAACCCTTTTCCTGCTCAGAATGCGGTAAATGTTTTGCACGAAAATATGTGTTAAAAGAACATGTGAAAATACACACTGGGGGGAAACCTTGTTCTTGTTTAATTTGCGGTAAATATTTTACACAAAGTCACTATTTGAAAGTACACATGAGAACACACACCGGAGAAAAGCCTTTTTCTTGTTCAATCTGTGGTAAAGATTTTATACAAAGTCATGATTTGAAAGTACACACGAGAACACACACCGGAGAAAATCTTTTTACTTGTTCAACCTGTGGTAAAGGTTTTGCACGAAGCAATAGTTTGAAAGTACACATGAGAATACACGCAGATAAAAAACCTTTTTCCTGCTCAAAATGTGGTAAAGGTTTTGCACAATGTAACAATTTGAAAATACACATGAGAATGCACACTGGGAAAAAACCTTTTACCTGTTCAATCTGTGGTAAAGGTTTTTTGGAAAGTAGCTATTTGAAAACACACATGAGCATACACACTGGCGGAAAACCCAATACCTGTTTAGTCTGTGATAAAGGTTTTGTACGACGTTACAATTTGAAATTACACATGAGAACACACACTGGAGAAAAAACATGAACCTGCTCAGTATGTGGTGAATGTTTTGTAGAAAAACATTTGTTGAAAGATCACATGCAAATACACACTGGGGAAAACCCTTTTTGCTGCTCAGTATGTGGTAAGGGTGTTTGCAGGGGTTGATATGTTAAAAGAACACACACAGGAGAAAAACCCTTTTCCTGTTCAATATGTGGTAAACATTTTGTACAAAGACCGTATTTAAAAATACACACCAAAATAAAACCTTTTGTTCAATCTGTGGTTTACACACACATATACGTTCAAAGTACACATTAGAGAAAAAGTGTTGAGTTGCAGTGCGTGTGGTGAAAGATGCTCTTCTAAGTACCAGTGTAAGAAACACGAGTGTGCTGGTGAGAACAGCAGCAGCAAATGAAGATGCAGGATTTGAAATAAACTGTCAAATGTACTCTCTTGGCTCATTAGCGTTCCTGTCTGTAACCCTGTACAATGTATGTCTGCTCTTGAACAGGTCTGTGCTGGATATATCATTCTGTTCTACTTAAGTGCAATGACAATAAAGTGCTATCCCATCCTACTTTTACTTTCTACATCAGCACATGACATGTATGAAATCACCGTGTAGTGTAACACCATCTTGCTAATATGATTCTAACATTTATAGATTAGATATTTTAGCTTAGTGCTTTTTCAGTCAAGTACATGCATTAAAGGCCTACTGAAAGCCACTACTACCGACCACGCAGTCTGATAGTTTATATATCAATGATGAAATCTTAACATTGCAACACATGCCAATACGGCCGGGTTAACTCATGAAGTGCAATTTTAAATTTCCCGCGAAACATCCGGTTGAAAACGTCTATGTATGATGACGTATGCGCGTGACGTCAATCGTTGGAACGGAAGTATTCGGACACATTGTATCCAATACAAAAAGCTCTGTTTTCACCACAAAACTCCACAGTATTCTGGACATCTGTGTTGGTGAATCTTTTGCAATTTGTTTAATGAACAATGAAGACTGCAAAGAAGAAAGCTGTAGGTGGGATCGGTGTATTAGCGGCTGGCTGCAGCAACACAACCAGGAGGACTTTGACTTGGATAGCAGACGCGCTATCCGACGCTAGCCGCCGACCGCATCGATGATCGGGTGAAGTCCTTCGTCGCTCCGTCGATCGCTGGAACGCAGGTGAGCACGGGTGTTGATGAGCAGATGAGGGCTGGCTGGCGTAGGTGGATAGCTAATGTTTTTAGCATAGCTCTGTGAGGTCCCGTTGCTAAGTTAGCTTCAATGGCGTCGTTAGCAACAGCATTGTTAAGCTTCGCCAGAATGGAAAGCATTAACTGTGTAGTTACAGGTCCATGGTTTAATAGTATTGTTGATTTTCTGTCTATCCTTCCAGTCAGGGGTTTATTTCTTTTGTTTCTATCTGCAGTTAAGCCCGATGCTATCACGTTAATTTCGTAGCTAAAGTGCTTCGCCGATGTATTGTCGTGGAGATAAAAGTCACTGTGAATGTCCATTTCCCGTTCTCGACTCTCATTTTCAAGAGGATATAGTATCCGAGGTGGTTTAAAATACAAATCTGTGATCCACAATAGAAAAAGGAGAGAGTGTGGAATCCAATGAGCCAGCTTGTACCTAAGTTACGATCAGAGCGAAAAAAAGATGCGTCCTGCACTGCACTCTAGTCCTTCACTCTCACGTTCCTCATCCACAAATCTTTCATCCTCGCTCAAATTAATGGGGTAATCGTCACTTTCTCCGTCCGAATTGCTCTCGCTGCTGGTGTAAACAATGGGGAAATGTGAGGAGCCCTTCAACCTGTGACATCACGCTACTTCCGGTACAGACAATGCTTTTTTTGTCACCGACTAAAAGTTACGAACTTTATCGTTGATGTTCTCTATTAAATCCTTTAAGCAAAAATAGGGCAATATCGCGAAATGATCATGTATGACACATAGAATGGATCTGCTATCCCCGTTTAAATTAAAAAAAATTCATTTCAGTAGGCCTTTAACATACAACATTGTGTACTTTTATTTGAAAACGAACAGAACGTTTTGACTAAAAAGTTAAGAGTAAACCATACAAAACGGATATGTGGAAGTCGATCCCTACCCGTTCCACGGATATCACGTCACAGGAGCCAGGCGTGCCGTTTAACAGAGTATTATTTTTTCCATGCATATATCAAGCACCATTTTTCATGTAGCTTTTCTCCAGTCTTCTCTTCCTCCGCTGGCCGCTCACTGTTAAAGACAACAGATGATTAGATTAACACGTACCACCTGTGAAATCTATTCACCTGCCAGCTGTGTTTTGCCGTCCCGCCCCTAGCTGATGGTGCTCCGCCCTCGACACCATTGCCAGAGGCGGTGACCTTTGCTCCTGCAGGTGCGCTGACGCACTTCCCTCCACAGGATGGTTATGGAATGTAACCGTAGTTCTATGACTAAAGGTCAACCAGGCATCGTATGGGTCACTCTCTCTAAGCGTGAACTGTTCCGGAGAGAATGTAGCAAATTAAGACCTGTGCCAATCAGAGCCTATGAATACAGCTGTGCGACCACTTGCTCAGTCTCTTTTCTCCGACAAAACCCGAACCCACCGTCTGAATGACACCGTAAGCTGGCGTGTTGACCTTTGTTCATAGAACCACGGCTACATTCCGTAACCATCTCTTCTACGAAACCCAAAACTAGTGAAGTTGGCACGTTGTGTAAATGGTAAATAAAAACAGAATACAATAATTTGCAAATCATTTTCAACTTATATTCAATTGAATAGACTGCAAAGACAAGCGACTTAAAGGCCTACTGAAATGATTTTTTAAAATTTAAACGGGGATAGCAGATCCATTCTATGTGTCATACTTGATCATTTTGCGATATTGCCATATTTTTGCTGAAAGGATTTAGTATAGAACAACGTCGATAAAATTCGCAACTTTTGGTCTCTGATAAAAAAAAGCCTTGCCTCTACCGGAAGTAGCGTGACGTAGTCGGTTGTTCGCTTCCTCATATTTTCCTATTGTTTTCAACGCAGCTAGAGCTATTCGGACCGAGAAAGCGACGATTACCCCATTAATTTGAGAGAGGATGAAAGATTCGTGGATGAGGAACGTTAGAGTGACGGACTAGATTGCAGTGAAATACATATCTTTTTTTTCGCTCTGACCGTAACTTAGGTACAAGCTGACTCATTGGATTCCACACTCTCTCCTTTTTCTATTGTGGATCACGGATTTGTATTTTAAACCACCTCGGATACTATATCCTCTTGAAAATGAGAGTCGAGAACGCGAAATGGACATTCACAGTGACTTTTATCTCCACGACAATGCATCGGCGAAGCTCTTTAGCTACTGAGCTAACGTGATAGCATCTGGCTCAAATTCAGATAGAAACACAATAAATAAATCCCTGACTGAAAGGATAGACAGAAGATCAACAATACTATTAAACCATGGACATGTAACTACACGGTTAATAATTCTCAGCCTGGCAAAGCTTAACAATGCTGTTGCTAACGACGCTAAGGCTAACTTAGCAACCGGACCTCCCAGAGCTACGATAAAAACATTAGCGCTCCACCTACGCCAGTCAGCCCTCATCTGCTCATCAACAGCCGTGCTCACCTGCGTTCCAGCGATCGACGGCGCGACGAAGGACTTCACCCACCCCAACACAGATGTGGTTGGCGGCTAGCATCGGCTGGCGCGTCTGCTATCCAAGTAAGTCCTTCTTGTTGTGTTGCTACAGCCAGCCGCTAATACACCGATCCCACCTACAACTTTCTTCTTTGCAGCCTCCATTGTTCATTAAACAAATTGCAAAAGATTCACCAACACAGATGTCCAGAATACTGTGGAATTGTGAAATGAAAACAGAGCTTTTTTGTATTGTATTCTATGGGGAAGCCATACCTCTGTTCTCCTGGCTACGTCACGCGCATACGTCATCCTCCAAAGGCGTTTTCAACCGGAAGTTCAGCGGAAAATTTAAAATTGCACTTTATAAGTTAACCCGGCCGTATTGGCATGTGTTGCAATGTTAAGATTTCATCATTGATACATAAACTATCAGACTGCGTGGTCGCTAGTAGTGGCTTTCAGTAGGCCTTTAACGTTCAAACTGGTAAACTTTATTTTTGGTAAATATTAGTTCATTTGGAATTTGATGCCTGCAACATGTTTCAAAAAAAGCTGGTAAAAGTGGCAAAAAAGACTGAGAAAGTTGAGGAATGCTCATCAAACGCTTATTTGAAACATCCCACGGGTGAACAGGCTAATTGGGAACAGGTGGGTGCCATGATTGGGTATAAAAGCAGCTTCCATGAAATGTTTTGGGAAACAATGAGCTACAGTTTAAAAACCCCATATTTCACTGTAGGTAGTGGGCCGTTTTGAGGCATTTTTTATTAATGGTATCCATAGTACTTATATTAATAATGCTACGTTTAATTTGTGTAGTGCACCTTAATAATTTCGATCACATCTAGGAATTGATACGTTGGGGATCTTGAGATTATATATAGATTTAACGCGTCATAATTTGCCACCTCGCCCTGTCAAAGTGGTCCTCCTCCATGCTGGCATGCAAGGTACCTTTAGGACCAGTTGACTTTAAAAACAATAACACTTTTATACAGGATATATAAGTAGGGGCTCCCCGCTCCGTATCTCCCCAACTAGGAGAACCAGTGTTTCCAACTCCTCAGTAAGAAAAGCAGCTATTGGCTGCACTAAAAGTTGCTCCAAGACGTCATCGCCTTATTTATATAATCCATTACAATGGATACTGCAGGAGCGAGAAATAATGTCACGGGAGGGATACAAAGTGACTAACATACTGTATATGTAATGATAACTTGAATTACTAAAGAAAGCAGATAAAATGGAGGGGAAGAAAGAGAACAAACTGTACTAACCTTGTACAAACCCTGTTTCCATATGAGTTGGGAAATTGTGTTAGATGTAAATATAAACGGATATAATAATAATAATAATAATCTCCCACGGCACACCAGACTGTATCTCGCGGTACACTAGTGTGCCGCGGCACAGTGGTTGAAAAACACTGCCCTAGGGGAGCAACGTTAATACATGTTTGATGAAACGTGATTATATGCATGAGTGTATGTATGCGTATGTGCTTGTATATGTACACTCAAAAAAATGACTCATTGGATGAACTCAATTAAAATGAGGGCAGGATTTCCATCCAACAAATATATGTTGCCCCAACTCAAAATTAGTACATTCTCATAATACAATAAAAATGTGTTAATCCAATGTATTTTTAGCAAATAAATCCAAACTGAAATTATTGCAATAACTAAGCGAAATGTATTTACATTTGTCAGAATAATTTTTAACAAATACATCTAAAATAAAATTATTTTGGTTACTAAGTGAAATTTATTTATATGTGCCCAACTCAAAATTAATTGGAAATTAAGCAAGCTAAAAATCACCCTAGGTCCCATAAAAACACATCAGACAAAACCTGGTTGGTATTTTTAATGTAGAATAATTCTTAATTCAACAATCTTGAATATAACACCACAAGATGTCAAAGTTACTTGCAAACACAAACCAACATGTTGCGTTTGAGTGAAAACAAAACATTAAGAAGTCAATTTTACATAAAGATGTCAGATTTGCTACCAACACATACCAAGAACTTAGTTTTATATAAACAAAGATGTCAAATTGACTTGACACAAACCACAGAGAACTCAGTTTTAGTTATAAAACACCAAGAAACAGTTTTACCTTTTCTTAAATAACTCGAGGCAAACTTTATGAGAAATGGTTCTCCAAAATAGTTTAAAGTGGTGTAAAATTAACACTCAGCGCCACAAAGGAAACTGCAAAAACACATTTGAGTCCTGCACAAGTGTGCTAATGGAACCATTAGCCTTAATGTACTTAGAGTTCCATCCATCCATTTTCTACCGCTTGTGCCTTTTGGGGTTGCGGGGGGTGCTGGAGCCTATCTCAGCTGCTTTCAGTAAAGAAAAGAAAACAAGGCAAATACAAAATTCCCATGCATCAAATTGGCAACAAACAAAAATGAATAAGAAAAACTTAACATTCACAGACCAGGAATCTGATACTAATGGGATGCTAGTAGCAAATATCCTTTGAATGTAAGCAAGTAAAAACAAAACATGAGACAGTACTAGCTATTAAAAAAATAAATAATGAATAAAATCCAAAATCTTGAATCGAACTTAATCCATTTATCCTGAGTTGAGTGATGAAACGGAGGAGAGAAATGGTTGCGAGAAGTGTGGAGGGTAGTCACACTCAGAGATAAAATGGGGAGGTAAAGTTCATCCAGTCTAAACCCTAAAGTAATCGCTCTCCACTCCCCATGACTGCATTTCAAATGTTAATCGTGTACTTCCAGCAGTTCAGTAAACAGCCTCTTCTTCCCTGTAACTTAGTCAATTCTGAGTCCAATTCTCAAGTTCAAAATGTTGTAGGTCATAGATTGTCTTTAAATGGGGTGAAAATGAAGGCAAAAACAATACAACCAAAAATAAAGATCCAATGATGAACTTTGTCAACAAGTGTTCACCTCTCATGCAAGCAACTTGATTTTCAGCTGCTGTATCTTTGTGTTCAGCTTGTGCCCATCCAGGTTCATTAGGATCTTATGGAAAAACTCAAATGTGTACTTGAAGTTGTCTGGAAAGCTTAGATCAAGGGCATAAATGAGCCCAAACATCATTATGATTCCCATGATGACGGTGTCCACGTTGCTCAGGACTTTGATGCCTTCGATAACTCCATCGCCATCTCCACGGATTATGTATATCTCATGACTGTGAGGGCAATGTCCTTTTCTGCATCCTCAGTGGCAGAGGCCTGAACAACAACACAAAAATAGAACACTTGTGTTAGGTAAAATGCTGAACACCACTAGCAGAAAATGAATTAGCTTTTTTTTTAAGTCCTCTTTGCCTGTCAAATTAATCATTTATGTATCATGAGTTAAACGTGATTGGAAAGTTAACCATATATATATATATATATATTATAATAATAATAATATAATGTTTGAAATTGGCCCGTAAATAACTTCAGTAAGCAGCCATGAACATAATGCAATTGCTGCAACATGATCCTTGAGGCAACCACATCCCTATAGAGATGGACCTGTGGGACAGAAATAGCTGTTTTACTCCACAGGGCCTCTGCCCGTTTGCCACTACCAGCTTAGGAGACTCTGACTCTGTCTTTTCTTGCACCTACCATTGATTTCAAACTAAAATTTAAATTCAAAGAGCCCCATTGTTTACAAAATGCCAGTTATTCAAAAAGTTGTAGTGTGTTGAGCTCAAAGGACCACAATATATGTAAATAAGAATGGGTAACACTATTTCATGCTGCTGTGTAACACAAACTATTAACTTACCAGATATTCCTTGAAGAAAGTGTCTGGATCTTCATTGAGGTAGATAACAAGGCTTCTCAGGATGCACTCTCTCCTGATGTCAATGTCGTCACACTAAAGCAGGGTGAAAAATCAAAAC
Organism: Entelurus aequoreus; assembly: GCF_033978785.1. Taxonomy (NCBI): domain Eukaryota; kingdom Metazoa; phylum Chordata; class Actinopteri; order Syngnathiformes; family Syngnathidae; genus Entelurus; species Entelurus aequoreus. The sequence continues at coordinate 37,497,159 of NC_084753.1, forward strand.
AGAATTTAGCAAAATATTGGTGCAACAGTGGCACAGGGAGGGGGGCAAGTTGACGAGAGTGTGTAAAGAAAACTAGATAAACCAATACAGCTTCTGAAGATTAGAGTATAGCATCTTTAACACATTTCTGAGCAGGGCACACAACCATAAAATAAATAAGTGTATATGTGTGTGTGTATATATATATATATATATATATATATATATATATATATATATATATATATATATATATATATATATATATATATAAAAATTAATAAAACAGTTCTACCATTTCTACTTACCAAATCTATGTTTGCCAGAACTTCTTTGATTCGTTGCCCCTTCACTCCTTCTTTGCTTTTGAAGATGTACATCAGCTTGAGTGAAAAGTGGTCCAGTTGTGACACAAACTTTGACTGCAGTGGCTTTGTAGTGATCCACAAGAACTCCTCATTAATCTAAAAAATATTCAATAAAATGTATTTAGAAAAATTTGCCATTTTCTTACGGTTAAATATCAATACATAAAAATACAAGTTAACTTACTTCACTCTGCTGGAACAGGGCAGGCCACCGGTTTTTGAATCCCTCTATCATGGGCCTCTGTTCGACGACCTCTCGTTGTCTGTGGGAGAAGGTTTTTTCCATTTTTGCTTTTATCAGCACTTATTGTCACGCTTTTTTATTTCTGATAACAAAGCCATTCTCTTACTTTCCAAGCTTTCTGTGGTTTGGCCTTTTGGGTGCAGTGGTATGTAGTAAACTTCAGCCTTTTTCGCTTTCTTGAAGTTGGCTGCAGCTTTGCCTTGGCCTTATTCCACTGGTCATCTAGTATGTACTCAACTGGCTCTAAAACAGAAAAGTGAGATGTATAGTACTGTTTACGTTTATATGCAGTAACAAGGGGGCCATCCTTTGCGATAGCTACGCCTAATTGATTGGCATAGGACAGTGGACAGCTCATCAGTTAGTGACTCTTGAACTTGTAGTTTATGATGCTGAAATACATCCCAAACTAAAACTTTTTTGACAGGCCAAGAAGCTGTACTTAATATGTAGTGAAATTCAGAAAGGACCTCATCAATAACTGACTTTAGAATATGAACAATATTTTATAACTTCAATAAAATACAAGCAATTTCCTGTTCAATAGATATTTGCAGGTTCAATTATGTTGCATCATCACAACTAAGTGTTTCAAATTCATGATCTGTATCGACAGACTCTATTGGCCCAGCTTCAGATTTGTCTGACATTAGCTTTAAAATCTATCAATGAATGTTGGTTTTGTTTCCTATATTTGTGTGTGTTAAATGTACTGTATAAATTTGTTTTAAATGAGCAACCTAAAAACATACATGGAACCGTTTCATTACGCCTCAGATGTTGATTTATGTGTTGAAAATCTGTTTCTGTTGTAAGGTCTTTGCATGTGCACACATGTGAAGTGTGAAGTGAATTACATTTATATAGCGCTTTTTCTCAAGTGACTCAAAGCGCTTTACATTGTGAAACCCAATATCTAAGTTACATTTAAACCAGTGTGGGTGGCACTGGGAGCATGTGGGTAAAGTGTCTTGCCCAAGGACACAACGACAGTGACTAGGATGGCGGAAGCGGGGATCGAACCTGCAACCCTCAAGTTGCTGGTACGGCCGCTCTACCAACCGAGCTATACCGCCCCACATGACACTTGAATGTAGCTACTTCTGCTGTTTTGAGAGTTTGCCGTTTACCATTAACTTTGTATGTATGATTTAGTAGCTTACTCAATGTACTAAAACTGCATGGGCAATCTGTATATGGGCATGGATAGTGATAACTGCCCCTTAAATGCCTATGAGTCTGCCTAAAATGCTGCAACAACAAATACCTGCTAGCTAGTTCCAAACTGCATTCTTTACACTGCCACATTCATAATCCTGAAATAGAGAATAAAGAGAATTAGCATATATCACATCAAAAGGATGACAATGATAGAGATCAACTTGTACCACCATTAAACACATAACCTATTACTTACAATCACTAGGCTGCCACAAGGAGCTTGGTAACGCTTAACATTAAGAGGCTGCCACATGAAGCTTGAAAAAAATGATCAATCTGCAAAAGATGATAACATATTAAGTTGTGAGTGCAAGTACCAGAATACCTAGAAATGCAGACAAGTTGAAATTGAATACAAGCTTTAACCAATATAACAAGATAACATTTGAACATTTAGAATAGACTACCAATTATTTGACAAACAAATAAGTTTAAATAATTAAGTTAAACACATGAAATTATTTCAAATTCTGCCATTTTATTAAAATATCAAAACACACAGGAACAATATTAACCTTCCTGCATGTATTCACTGACCATGTGTAACCTAGAATCTACATTTACTGCTTAATCGACAGCTTTACTGAAGGAGAGAGGGTTTAAGAGGCAGAGAAAGGCGGAGATGATAAGAGTTCAACAAAACAGGGCAAGCACAACATCAACCGGATCTGGTGCCTGAACTTCAACCAGATCCGTGTGCGTTGCGTGTCTGCTCCTGTCCGTCAAGGCTCCGTGCACCTTCGACCGTCCTCAAACACCGGCTGCGGTCTCCCTCCGCATCACTGCGAGCACAGCCGGTCTGCTGGAGTGCCGAGACAAAGGAATTCTCGCGATATTAAAAGAGATTCACTCGCGATAGCGCGAGATAATACTCTGAATGAGATATAAAACACTATATAATCCTTATAAATACATATTCAATCACACATACAGGCAGTTTCCGGACAGCCGGAGCTGACGCGCAGCGGACTCAGAGGAAGCACACACATTGAATAAAGTCAAACTACACGGGCAGATATTTATCTCCGACTGTCGCGTCAATAATCTTCCCCGCTCACGCTGCTCCTCACGTTCATCCCGGCATGATTTATGTAATATAATAAGGGAGGGAAAGTTGGTTCACCTCACAATCATCTTGCAGTTTTCCGACTGTTCATGTGTGGACTATTAAGCTAGTGGCCATGGTGGAAGTTACCAAGCTAGCATGCAAAGTCGGACTTTAAAAGTAAAGTTCGCCCCCACAAACAATTCACGAAATGTGGTATAAACTTTATACCATGAATACACTAGCGGTACAGTCTACAGCTACAGTCTACTACAGCTATATTAAAAAAAAAGAATACTTACCAAAGACCGAGCTGAGCTCCAACCTGCTTCCCGGTTCCTGCTGATTGCGGTGCACTCCCGCCAGAAGACATTATGCTAATGAGTAATGCCCGCGAAGATGATATGCGCATGCGCAGAAGGTGGCTCCAAGTTCTGAACTCATTTATTTTGCGTTGATCAACATCAAATCAATCCCATAGGATCAATTATAAGAAATGTTATGTTTCACTGACTAAATGTATATGTGTATATTTTAAAACTAGATATTTTTGAATAAATTCAACAATACTTAAATGTGTCACATCTAAGAAGGGCTTGAATCATTTTTTTGAGTGTACAGTATGTCTATATGTATGTTTGTACAGTGAATATATACAAACCCCGTTTCCATATGAGTTGGGAAATTGTGTTAGATGTAAATATAAACGGAATACAATGATTTGCAAATCATTTTCAACCCATATTGGGGCATGTTCACCACTGTGTTACATGGCCTTTCCTTTTAACAACACTCAGTAAACGTTTGGGAACTGAGGAGACACATTTTTTAAGCTTCTCAGGTGGAATTCTTTCCCATTCTTGCTTGATGTACAGCTTAAGTTGTTCAACAGTCCGGGGGTCTCCGTTGTGCTATTTTAGGCTTCATAATGCGCCACACATGTTCAATGGGAGACAGGTCTGGACTACAGGCAGGCCAGTCTAGTACCCGCACTCTTTTACTATGAAGCCACGTTGATGTAACACGTGGCTTGGCATTGTCTTGCTGAAATAAGCAGGGGCGTCCATGGTAATGTTGCTTGGATGGCAACATATGTTGCTCCAAAACCTGTATGTACCTTTCAGCATTAATGGCGCCTTCACAGATGTGTAAGTTACCCATGTCTTGGGCACTAATACACCCCCATACCATCACACATGCTGGCTTTTACACTTTGCGCCTATAACAATCCGGATGGTTCTTTTCCTCTTTGGTCCGGAGGACACGACGTCCACAGTTTCCAAAAACAATTTGAAATGTGGACTCGTCAGACCACAGAACACTTTTCCACTTTGTATCAGTCCATCTTAGATGAGCTCGGGCCCAGCGAAGCCGACGGCGTTTCTGGGTGTTGTTGATAAACGGTTTTCGCCTTGCATAGGAGAGTTTTAACTTGCACTTACATATGTAGTGACCAACTGTAGTTACTGACAGTGGGTTTCTGAAGTGTTCCTGAGCCCATGCGGTGATATCCTTTACACACTGATGTCGCTTGTTGATGCTGTACAGCCTGAGGGATCGAAGGTCACGGGCTTAGCTGCTTACGTGCAGTGATTTCTCCAGATTCTCTGAACCCTTTGATGATATTACGGAGCGTAGATGGTGAAATCCCTAAATTCCTTGCAATAGCTGGTTGAGAAAGGTTTTTCTTAAACTGTTCAACAATTTGCTCACGCATTTGTTGACAAAGTGGTGACCCTCGCCCCATCCTTGTTTGTGAATGACTGAGCATTTCATGGAATATACTTTTATACCCAATCATGGCACCCACCTGTTCCCAATTTGCCTGTTCACCTGTGGGATGTTCCAAATAAGTGTTTGATGAGCATTCCTCAACTTTATCAGTATTTATTGCCACCTTTCCCAACTTCTTTGTCACGTGTTGCTGGCATCAAATTATAAAGTTAATGATTATTTGAATTTTTATTTTTTTTTATCAGTTTGAACATCAAATATGTTGTCTTTGTAGCATATTCAACTGAATATGGGTTGAAAAGGATTTGCAAATCATTGTATTCCGTTCATATTTACATCTAACACAATTTCCCAACTCATATGGAAACGGGGTTTGTAGATTTTTATGGTACCAATAGGTTAAGCTTTGTCAGTGTGCCGCGTTTTACCCACTTTCCCCAAGGGGAACAACTTTAATAGTATATGATTGATGAAACGTGGTTATATACATGACTGTATGTGCTTGTATATGTACATGTTAAGTATGATTAAAACTGCAAATAAACTCTCTTCTGTGGATTCTTAGTTTCCATCCATCCATCCATTTTCTACCGCTTGTCCCTCTTGGGGTCCCGGGGGTGCTGGAGCCTATCCCAGCTGCATTCGGGCGGAAAGCGGGGTAACAGGGCCAACACAGACAGACAACATTTGATTATTATTTTTTTCTTTAAATTGTATGTGTTCTGCATTGTTAAATGTTAGAATATCACATTTGATCGAAAGACTGGAGGGTTGTGACATTGACGGGGGAATCTATTGACTGGCTCATTAAAATTAACTATGTTCAACTAATGTGGGCACAATGTAACGCGCTTTGAGACGATTGTGAAAAAGCACTATATAAATATTGTTCATTTATAATCATATTAAAAAAAAAACATATAAAAAATAAAATATTTTAAATGACTGCAATATTAAATACAACAAAATACACACAACAAATATTCACTACATTTATTTACCCATTTCTTGTTGGATCATACATTGCTTGTTGCATAAAGGTCTGGGGACATACATATGAAACAATCACAAAACAATATTCATATTACAAAACAGTAATAAAGATAATCAATAAAATGGCTTATCGAGAACCATCAAATGATTCATAAAGTTACACATTTTAAAAGTAAATGATCTTGTATACAACACAACTGCTCCAAATTATGTATAAAATAAATAATATGATTCAAGTGGTCCAGAAGATGTTTTACAAATTCCAAAACCAGTGAATTTGGCATGTTGTGTAAATAATTAATAAAAGCAGAATACAATGATTTGCAAATACTTTTCAACCTTTATTCAATTGAATAGACTGCAAAGACAAGATACTTAACGTTCGAACTGGTAAACTTTATGTTTTGCAAATATTAGCTCATTTGGAATTTGATGCCTGCAACATGTTTCAAAAAAGCTGGCACAAGTGACAAAAAAGACTGAGAAAGTTAAGGAATGCTCATCACTTATTTGGAACGTTCCACAGGTGAACAGGCTAATTGGGAACAGGTGGGTGCCATGCTTGGGTATAAAAGCAGCTTCCATGAAATGCTCAGTCGTTTGCAAACATGGATGGGGCGAAGGTCACCACTTTGTGAACAAATGCTTGAGCAAATTGTCGAACAGTTAAAGGACAACATTTCTCAACGAGCTATTGCAAGGAATTTAGGGATTTCACCATCTACGCTCCGTAATATCGTCAAAAGGTTCAGAGAACCTGGAGAAATCACTGCACGTAACCGATGATATTACAGACCTTCTATCCTTCAGGCGGTACTGCATCAAAAAGCGACATCAGTGTGTAAAGGATATCACCACATGGGCTCAGGAAAACTTTAGAAAACTACTGTCAGTAACTACAGTTTGTCGCTACATCTGTAAGTGCAAGTTAAAGCTCTACTATGCAAAGCGAAAGCCATTTATCAACAACACCCAGAAACGCCGGCGGCTTTGCTGTACTCTGTTTTTATTTACGAATTACACAACGTGCAAACTTCACTGGTTTTGTAGATGTGAACCAGTAAATATTATCTAAGAGGGATGTATGTGTACTCAAAAGCAAAAGGTATGAACACATGTTAAACATGTTAATACATGTATGTTAAATATATCATATAAAAGGTCTTCATCAATGGAATCATTTACAATTAGAAATGAAAATGTATAACATTTCATTATCAATACAAACATTGCTATGATTAAGTATAAACGTGAATTATAAATATATACACATTGAATGTTTATTATATGTAACATGTTTTATACTGTTTACTCTGTTTTAATTCAAATTGTTCTGTTTATTTTTAAATAAAAGTACACAATGTTGTAAATTAATGCACGTACTTGACTGAAAAAACCCCCCACTATTCTAAAAAATCTAATCTATAAGTATGATAACAAGATTGTGTTACACACACAACAATGATGTCACACATGTTATATGTGCCGATGTTGTTAGAAAGTCAAAGTTAAAATTTTGACAGTATAATTGAAATCCTGCATCTTCATTTGCTGCTGCTGTTCTCACCAGCACACTTGTGTTTTTTCAACTGGTACCTATAAGAGAATCTTTCGCCACAAACAATGCAACTCAACATTTTATCACCTGTGTGTATTCTCATGTGTACTCCAAAGTTTCTTTGGTGACAAAAGTGTTTGTTGCAGATTGAACAGGAGAACGGTTTTTCACCAGTGTGTGTTTTCATGTGTACTTTCAAATTTTGATTTTGTACAAAACTTTTACCGCAGCTTGAACAGGTGAAAGGTTTTTCCCCAGTGTGTATTCTCATGTGCACTTTCAAATTTTGACTTGTTACAAAACTTTTACCGCAGACTGAGCAGTTAAAAGGTTTTTCTCCAGTGTGCATTCTCATGTGTACTTTCAATTCATGACTTTGTACAAAACCTTTACCACAGACTGTACAGCTAAAATTGTTTTCACCAGTGTGTATTCTTGTGTGTCTTTTCAAACACTGACTTCGTCTAAAACTTTTACCACAGATTGAACAGTTGAAATGTTCTTCTACAGTGTGCGATCTCTCATGTAATTTCAAATTTTGATTTGCTGCAAAACATTTACCACAGACTGAACAAGAAAAGGGTTTTTCACCAGTGTGTATTCTCATGTGTACTTTCAAATTTTGACTTTCGACAAACCGTTTGGCACAAATTGAACATGAAAAAGGTTTCACACCACTGTGCGTTCTCATGTGGACTTTCAAATGTTGACTTTGAATGAAGTCTTTACCACACACCGAGCACGAAAAAGGTTTTTCCCCGGTGTGTGTTCTCATGTGTTCTTTCAACACGTCGTTTCGTTGAAAACTTTTGCCGCATTTTGAACAGGAAAAAGGTTTTTCCCCGGTGTGTGTTCTCATGTGTACTTTCAGATTACCACGGTATTTAAAAGTTTTGTCGCAGTGAGAACATGTGAAGTGTGTGTTGTCAGTGTGACATGTCTTATCATCTTTAGAGTCTTCATCATCAGTGTCAGGAGAGTGTGACGTTGTGTCCTCACTATCTGATAGTGGAGCTAAGAGCTTGTCTGCTTGTGATCCTCCACAGTGGTCTCCATCAGCTTCTGTTGTCATGTGTTGAGTTGAGCTGCTGCTTGGAGGCTCCGCCTCTCTCTTCTCCTCACTTTCACCTTTGACCTCATCATCTTCACTCTTCACAGGGACACCAATCACTGGGAACTCCTCCAACCATTCAAGATGATCTCCCTCCTGACTGATGCTGTGTTCCTCCTCCTCCTCTTTAATGTGAGGGTAATGTGGAACTTCCTCTTTAAAACTGGGGGACACTGGGTCCTCATCTTCCTTTTTAATGTAGGGTATCAGTAGGTCCTCCTCTTCCTTTATAATGTGAGGGGTCTTTGGTGCATCTTCTTCCTCTTTAATGTGAGGGGTCTGTGGCACCTCATCTTCTTTTTTAATAACCGTCTGCTCCATCCTGAAGCTCCACTCCTGTTGCTCAGGGAGAAGTCGTTCTTCAGAGACGTCTGCAGCTACACACGAAGACAAACATGCAATAGAAACATCCAGCTGGGCTCAGTCACACGAGGCATTCAGTACGTTTACATGTACTAAAGAAATCTAAATGATTGTATGAACTGGTCCGAAATCTCCGGAAAGGACAAACACGCCGCTCTTTACAACATTATTCGCAGGGGAAAAAAACAAGCCTTTTCACTAGAGATGGACAATAAGGCCTAAAATCTATAAATGTTAAAACGGGTTACAACGGCTACTAATTTAGTTGCTGACATATGCAATAAACATCCATTTTGTACCGTTTGTCTTTCTTGAAGTCGCGGGGGTGGGTGGAGCCTATACCAGTGGCATTCGGGGTACACCCTGGAAAAGCCGCCAGTAACATATTTGTTTATTCATCATTTTCAGTTGTATTTCCAGTTAAAACTATTACTAATCTACTTGTTAATTCACTGTTAATATCTGGTTACATTCTGTATAACATGTACAGTAGCACTTTAAAGGCCTACTGAAACCCACTACTACCGACCACGCAGTCTGATAGTTTATATATCAATGATGAAATCTTAACATTACAACACATGCCAATACGACCGGGTTAACTTATAAAGTGACATTTTAAATTTGCAGCTAAACTTCCGGTTCGAAACGCCTCTGAGGATGACGTATGCGCGTGACGGGTATGCCTTCCACATTGAAGCCAATACGAAAAAGCTCTGTTTTCATTTCATAATTCCACAGTATTCTGGACATCTGTGTTCGTGAATCTGTTGCAATTATGTTCATTGCATTATGGAGAAAGAAACTGAGCAAGCAAAGAAGAAAGTTGTCGGTGCGAAATGGACGTATTTTTCGAACGTAGTCAGCAACAACAGTACACAGCCGGCGCGTCTTTGTTTACATTCCCGAAAGATGCAGTCAAGATGGAAGAACTCGGATAACAGAGACTCTAACCAGGAGGACTTTTGACTTCGATACACAGACGCCTGTAGAGAACTGGGACAACACAGACTCTTACCAGGATTACTTTGATTTGGATGACAAAGACGCAGACGTGCTACTGTGAGTATGCAGCTTTGGCTTCTAAACATTTGATCGCTTGACCATATGTGCGCAACTTCTTTTTTGCGTATGTACGTAACTTTTTTAAAATGTATAAGCTTTATGAACCTTGGGTTAGGTGAACGGTCTTTTGGGCTGAGTGATTGTGTGTGTTGATCAGGTGTTTGAATTGTATTGGCGTGTTCTATGGAGCTAGGAGCTAGCATAGGAGCTAGGAGTTAGCATAACAAAGACGTAGGTGTTTTTATGCAGGATTAATTTGTGTCATATTAAATATAAGCCTGGTTGTGTTGTGGCTAATAGAGTATATATATGTCTTGTGTTTATTTACTGTTGTAGTCATTCCCAGCTGAATATCAGGTCACCCCCGGCTCTCACAGCATCTTCCCTATCTGAATAGCTTCAACTCCCCACTAGTCCTTCACTTGCACTTTACTCATCCACAAATCTTTCATCCTCGCTCAAATTAATGGGGAAATTGTCGCTTTCTCGGTCCGAATCTCTCTCACTTCATGCGGCCATCATTGTAAACAATAGGGAACTTTGCGTATATGTTCAACTGACTACGTCACGCTACTTCCGGTAGGAGCAAGCCTTTTTTTTATCAGATACCAAAAGTTGCAATCTTTATCGTCGTTGTTCTATACTAAATCCTTTCAGCAAAAATATGGCAATATCGAGAAATGATCAAGTATGACACATAGAATAGATCTGCTATCCCCGTTTAAATAAAAAAAATTCATTTCAGTAGGCCTTTAAGATTTATTTAAATGAAAAGGGCATCCATCCATTTAGTGTTGCCAATCAACCTATCCCCAGGTGCATGTTTTTTTTTTTTTTGGAAAAGGGCATAACAAATAAAATCTATTCTAATTATGTATTACTTCTGGTGGGCGTTGTGTTCGTCCTACTCTGTTCAGTGGTACTTGAACGCACCATAAAAACATCTGGTCTCTGTCCCTCTGAGGAAAGATGGATCATCATAATTCCCTGCTAAGAGAGCACAGCTTGTACTTAGTAGGTTAGTAACTAAGACAGTAATGTGTTCATAGAACTTTAGATTGGGGTCTGTTGTTTTAATGTTAGCATTTAAGCTAGCGAGCTGGCACCAGTAAGTCCGCCGTGAGTTTATCAAAGTGCAGTTCTCAATCTCAAAAACGATGCATATTAATCCGGGAGAGAGTCTTGATACCAATGTCCTTGACCCAGCCACACACAAAGAAGTTGTACACATCCATGCTTTTACAAGTTCGGGAAGAAGTCACTCGGCGGAATACAAGCAATAGAGCAAAGACAGTGAATACTCTTGTACTTGTCTTTTTTTTCCTTGCAAAATCGGGCTGGACAGCTGATTAGTTTATGCATTTATATTAAATTAAAATAATTGTAATATATTTTTTGAGACCTTTGAAATATGTGATTTTGATAGAATTTAAGACATTCTAAGGCCTTAAATTGAAATGATTAGATTTAAGACTTGAAGTCTATGAACATGAACTGATGAAGACTACTTGGATGAGAGGCCAAACGTCTTCTAAGACAAAGTGAACAGTCCAGTTGTGATGGACTGAATGCCCTGAGAATAAAATGATATGTGGATGTTGTGCTTACTTGGACTGTGATGAAGCTGTGAGGACTCAGGTGGTTTGTCTTCATGCTCTTCAGTCTTCACAGAGACAACAGTCAGTGGAAACTTGGTGAGATCAGCCTCCTCCTGCCCTAGAAGACACTCTTCCTCCTGAGTGATCCACACTTCCTCCTCTTCCTCCTTAATGTGGGGGGGCTGCTGGACGTCTGTTGGGTAAATAAGTACAAACCCCGTTTCCATATGAGTTGGGAAATTGTGTTAGATGTAAATATAAACGGAATACAATGATTTGCAACTCATTTTCAACCCATATTCAGTTGAATATGCTACAAAGACAAAATATTTGATGTTCAAACTGATAAATGTTTAAATTTTTTTTGCAAATAATCATTACCTTTAGAATTTGATGCCAGCAACACGTGACAAAGAAGTTGGGAAAGGTGGCAATAAATACTGATAAAGTTGAGGAATGCTCATCAAACACTTATTTGGAACATCCCACAGGTGAACAGGCAAATTGGGAACAGGTGGGTGCCATGATTGGGTATAAAAGTAGATTCCAGGAAATGCTCAGTCATTCACAAACAAGGTACTATATATATATATATATATATATATATATATATATATATATATATATATATATATATATATATATATATATATATATATATATATATATATATATATAAGACTATTTCATCTCTACAGGCCTGTTTCATGAGGGGTTTCCTCAATCCTCAGGAGATTTTAATGGAAGCATTCACATACCATGGTTTATATAGGGCACAGAGTGGGTGGGTACAGGCAGGCGTGGGGGCGTGGTGATTGGCTCATGTCTTACCTAGGAGGTGTTTCCTTCTGTGACGGCATGCTGATACAATTTCACTGTGCTTGTTGAGGGATGACACGTCTGGACGGTATATAATAAACAGTTTCTCTTTTAAGCATAGGTTGCATCTTTTATTACCGCTGTTGTAAGGTGTGCTGGATGCAAGAATTTGCCATGTTATTGAATGTTCAACATTATTGTCTTTGAGATTCCAAATGTGTTTGCTGAGTTCTGTAGTGTTCCGCAGGCTTTTGCATCTGAAAGAAACCTTGTGATTGTTCCATCTGGTTTTGAATTCTCCCTCAGTTAATCCTACATATGTGTCGGATGTGTTAATGTCCTTGCGTGTTACCTTTGCTTGGTAAACGACTGATGGTTGTAAGTTTACCAGTCGTTTACCAAGCAAAAGTAACACACAAGGACATTAACACATCCGACACATATGTAGGATTAACTGAGGGAGAATGCAAAACCAGATGGAACAATCACAAGGCTTCTTTCAGATGCAAAAGCTTGCGGAACACTACAGAACTCAGCAAACACATTTGGAATCTCAAAGACAATAATGTTGAATATTCAATAACATGGCAAATTCTTGCATCCAGCACACCTTACAACAGCGGTAATAAAAGATGCAACCTATGCTTGAAAGAGAAACTGTTTATTATATACAGTCCAGACATGTCATCCCTCAACAAGCGCAGCAAAATTGTATCAGCATGCCGTCACAGAAGGAAACACCTCCTAGGTAACACATGAGCCAATCACCACGCCCCCACGCCTGCCTGTACCCACCCACTCTGTGCCCTATATAAACCATGGTATGTGAATGCTTCCATTAAAATCTCCTGAGGATTGAGGAAACCCCTCATGAAACAGGCCTGTAGAGATTAAATAGTCTTGTGATTTTTTTTCCCCACACATACATATTACGCTCTACCACGGTATCGAGCAATATTTTTTTTGGATAATCTAATTAAGACATATATATATATATATATATATATATATATATATATATATATATATATATATATATATATATATATATATATATATATATTTATATATATATATATATATATATATATATATATATATATATATATATATATATATATATATATATATATATATATATATATATATATATATACTTGCAGTGTGTATATAAAACATTAGATATTGTAATGAAGGTGTCTGTTACTATATTATATATATACTTGCAGTGTGTATATTGTACATATTACATATTGTGATGAAGGTGTCTGTTACTACATTATATATATACTTGCAGTGTGTATATTGTACATATTACATATTGTTATGAAGGTGTCTGTTACTACATTATATATATACTTGCAGTGTGTATATTGTACATATTACATATTGTTATGAAAGGGTCTGTAACTACATTATATATACTTGCAGTGTGTGTATAAAACATATTACATATTGTTATGAAGGTGTCTGTTACTACATTATATATATACTTGCAGTGTGTATATTGTACATATTACATATTGTTATGATGGTGTCTGTTACTACATTATATATATACTTGCAGTGCGTGTATAAAACATTACATATTGTTACGAAGGTGTTTATTACTACATTATATATATACTTGCAGTGTGTATATTGTACATATTACATATTGTTATGAATGTATGTTAGTACACTATATATATACTTGCAGCGTGTATATTGTACATATTACAAATGGTTATGATGGTGTCTGTTACTACATTATATATATACTTGCAGTGTGTATATACAACATATTGCATATTGTTATGAAGGTGTCTGTTACTACATATATATATATATATATATATATATATATATATATATATATATATATATATATATATATATATATATATATATATATATATATATATATATATATACTTGCAGTGTATATAAAACATATTACATATTGTTATGAATGTATGTTAGTACACACACACACACACACACACACACACACACACACACACACACACATACATACATACATAACGCCTCGGGATCCCCCGGGAAGAGCTGGACGAAGTGGCTGGGGAGAGGGAAGTCTGGGATTCCCTGCTTAGGCAGCTGCCCCCGCGACCCGACCTCGGATAAGCGGAAGAAGATGGATGGATGGATGGATATATATATATATATATATATATATATATATATATATATATATATATATATATATATATATATATATATATATATATATATATATATATATATATATATATATATATACCTGCAGCGTATGTATAAAATCCTGGAGAGTTATGAAGTTTTGTTAGAGGGCTTTGAAGGCTACAATAGTGACTCCCATTTGCCGCATCTTGCAAGCGGTTTTTTTTAGCAACTTTAAAATCCCCCCCAAAAAAGACATGCATGTTCTTGTCTCTCATAAGGATTGTGAACGATAGGCCAAATTCCCCACACAAAAGCAGTTCCGCTTTAACTTTATACTCACTGGTGTAAAATGCGTAGCCAATTGTTTTCTGTATACATGACGGCCTATTACACCTAAAACGTATCTAACCTTAACCATAACCTTGTATTGGATAGTCCTAACTATAACTTAAATATAAAGAAATTAAAAAACAGTTTTAATTGGAAAACTATCTAAAAACAGTCATACTATGTTTTTGTCAGCATATAAAATAATTTTTTTTATGGTCATTTTTTTGGCTGGGCCCAAAGGAACTCTTCCCAAAACATGTTTTACTATGTGGTGTTTTTATGGAGTATCTCCTGAAGGAAAGTCAGTCACCTTAATAATATTTTAATAAATCAAGTGTTGACTACTTTGGTTATTGAAAGATGATTGACAATACATGTTTACTTTCACTTATTGATGCATGTAGACTCATTAGGTCAAAGTCCCTAGGAGTAGTTTGTCAAATTACGACACCTTTTTTTCGCTGAAAATTGGCCACAAACAATCGGAGCAAAGTTGGGCGCCATGCCACGCCCACATAATATGGCGTAGGAAAAATTAATTCAACATTTATCATCGCCTATGTGTGTAGTATTGGTTATTCTAACCGCGACTCATTTGGTCAAAGTCCCTAGGAGGAGTTTGTGAAAATACGACCCCTTTTTTCCGCCAAAAATTGGCAAAGTTTGCCACCATACCACGCTCACGTTTTATGTCGTAGGAAACATTTGTTCACCATTTATCATCCCCTATATGTGTAGTTTCTGCATTTCTAACCGCGTGTAGCATGTAGAGTATATGTATAATATATTTATATTATTCACATGTGAATAATGCTGTGAAATACACTGTATTTATATTATTCACATGTGAATAATGCTGTATAATAGACTGTATTTATATTATTCACATGTGAATAATGCTGTACATTAGACTGTATTTATATTATTCACATGTGAATAATGCTGAATAATAGACTGTATTTATATTATTCACATGTGAATAATGCTGTATAATAGACTGTATTTATATTATTCACATGTGAATAATGCTGTATAATAGACTGTATTTATATTATTCACATGTGAATAATGCTGTATAATAGACTGTATTTGTATTATTCACATGTGAATAATGCTGTATAATAGACTGTATTTATATTATTCACATGTGAATAATGCTGTATAATAGACTGTATTTATATTATTCACATGTGAATAATGCTGTATAGTATTTATTGTCTATTGTGAGCAAACTGTGGTGCTGAATTTCCCCCAGGGATCAATACAGTACTTTCTATTCTATTCTATGTAGGTCAGAATCAGGAAGTGAAATTAGCCATGAAACTATGAATTATTTTGATTACAATGTAAAATATATTTGGTGACTGTGTGAGTGTTGTGTAAACATGTTGATACACATTGTTACACACTGAGAGGAACATCAACCTCTCATAAATATTGTGTGTCTGACACTGTCTTGTTTTCATGAATAATATAAAAACAAAGCAGTGCATCATCCTTATACAACAGTTCACATTCCTATAAACAATATAATTAGGATTAATGCTAATAATGAAATATGACGTTAGTAAACATGTGAGAGTAAGAAGTAAACAAACCTGTTCTGTGTAACACAACTTGATGTTTCTTGAAAACAGCGTCCAGTAGTTGATGTTGTCGCTCCTTCTCCTCTTTTGTTGTACAAAGTTCCTCCTCGTACTCTGCTGTCGTTCTTTCGCACATTTTCACACAACCACAACACTTTACACTCACACTTGATCTCTGCTTAGCGATGTGTTTTGATCACTTCCGCCTCTCTTTGTTAGCAGCTAACAAGCTAAGCTAACTAGCGAGCTAAGCTAGCACGAGAAGCGTCAAAGTGCGCTCGGACTAATGTATCCGGATACAAACAAATATCAACGATGTTTACTCTATTAAACGACATATATATGTGCATGTACGCACTGATGAAGAAAACAGAATATACCACAATAACGTCTTGTACGTCAAACGCCATCCTGTTCTTCTTCTTCCTGTTTTGTACTGTGGCCGGCGTTACAGCATTATACCGCCATCTGTCGGTGATGTTAGGCTACCACAATTGACGCAGTTGAGTTTTTTGATTGATTGAGACTTTTATTAGTAGATTGCACAGTACAGTACATATTCCGTACAATTGACCACTAAATGGTAACACCCCAATAAGTTTTTCAACTTGTTTAAGTCGGGGTCCACGTTAATCAATTCATGGTACAAATATATACTATCATCATAATACTGTCATCACACAAGTTAATCATCAGAGTATATACATTGAATTATTTACATTATTTACAATCCGGGGTGTGGGATGTGGAGGGGGGGGGGGGTGTTATCAGCACTTCAGTCATCAACAATTGCATCATCTGAGAAATGGACATTGAAACAGTGTAGGTCTGACTTGGTAGGATATGTACAGCGAGCAGAGAGCATGAGTGATGGGTTGATGAGGCGTCATGAAGCGTTTCGACACATTGCAAAACTGTATTGATACTGTGTCACTAAATACTGACATCTGCTGGACATTAAAAATCCCTACAGGCAACCTATGGACCGACTCAACCGACACTGATTTGATGACCTAGTATATACAATAATATAAACCAAGTCATTGTATTTCATTCAGGATTATTTCATGTCTTCATTTAAATAAAAATATATTTTAATCTTTTTTAGATACAGTCAATAAATAATGTGAACATGTATCATAACATGGAAATCTAAGAGAACGTGTTGTGAATGAGGATGCTTGTGGACTGGATTTTTATTTTATTTATTTTTTTACACATTTTTATTTTAAAAAAAACAGTTTTTCCAACGTATTACATTTTAGACGATTTCTCTTCTTAGTTATTATTTCTCCGACTGTAGAAAAGACCCCGCTCACAGGGCACAGAGGAGGCGTCAGTGCGACACAGTTCGCGTATCGGTCACGTGACCGAAACAGCTCATGATCGGTCACGTGACTTTCTAAAAGTGGTACGCGCACCGACACAGGGTTTTGCTCTATGAGCTCGACGCATGCGTGTTGCCGGACCCATCACTAGTGAGCATAGTGAGCTCAGAAAGCATAAGAACAAGTATATACATTTTATTATTTACATTTGATTATTTACAATCCGGGGAGGTGGGATGTGGTGGGGGGAGGGTGTTAGTCTAGGGTTGTAGTTGCCTGGAGGTGTTCTTTTAGTGCAGTTTTGAAGGAGGGTAGAGATGCACTTTCTTTTACCACCTGTTGGGAGTGCATTCCACATTGATGTGGCATAGAAGGAGAATGAGTTAAGACCTTTGTTAGATCGGAATCTGGGTTTAACGTGGTTAGTGGAGCTCCCCCTGGTGTTGTGGTTATGGCGGTCATTTACGTTATGGAAGTACACTACCGTTCAAAAGTTTGGGGTCACCCAAACAATCTTGTGGAATAGCCTTCATTTCTAAGAACAAGAATAGACTGTCGCGTTTCAGATGAAAGTTCTCTTTTTCTGGCCATTTTGAGCGTTTAATTGACCCCACAAATGTGATGCTCCAGAAACTCAATCTGCTCAAAGGAAGGTCAGTTTTGTAGCTTCTGTAACGAGCTAAACTGTTTTCAGATGTGTGAACATGATTGCACAAGGGTTTTGTAATCATCAATTAGCCTTCTGAGCCAGAGAGAAAACACATTGTACCATTAGAACACTGGAGTGATAGTTGCTGGAAATGGGCCTCTATACACCTATGTAGATATTGCAACAAAAACCAGACATTTGCAGCTAGAATAGTCATTTACCACATTAGCAATGTATATGTTATGATCCGCTGCCCGGATCATATTTCTGTTTGTTTTATAGTCATTTGTGTTTTTCTGCTAGTCTTGGACTCCTTCTTAGTATCTGTTTAGCACCTCTGAGTTTGGTTACCATAGTAACTAATTACGTTCACCTGCCGCTGGGGTTCCCGACACACACCTGTTGGTCATCATTGACATTATTATTTAAAGCCTGCCTTCTCAGTCAGTCGTCCTGGCTTCTTTGTTTTGCATCCCGCGACTGCCACGTAGGTTTCTTCTAGTTTCCCTAGCTCCTGCTAGTAGTCACAATCTGTGCTAAGTGTTAGCCTTAGCTTCCGGTGCGCTCGGCACCTCGTCCTGTCGGTTTGTTTTCTGTTTTTGTACCAGTTTTGTGTTATTTGATAATTAAATCATGTCGTTACCTGCAAGTCCTGTCCGGTTTTCGTCCTTTGCTACTTGGGAGAACAAAAATCCCGCAGCACCATGCATCCAGAACGTGACAGTATAGAGTGTATTTCTTTAAAGTTAAGACTAGTTTAAAGTTATCTTCATTGAAAAATAACGACATTTCAATGTGACCCCAAACTTTTGAACGGTAGTGTAGTTTGACATGTACTTCGGTATCAGGGAGGTGTAGTGAATTTTATAGACTAGGCTCAGTGCAAGTTGTTTTACTCTGTCCTCCACCCTGAGCCAGCCCACTTTGGAGAAGTGGTGAGGCGTAGTCAACTGCGGAACGGACGTTCGCCAACATGTGTAAATTACAGACATGACATTAAAGGAAGTGGATATAAATCAAGATGTTGAACAACTAAATACAGATATTACAAAATGCATAATGGAAGCACTTTGTAGTGGATTTTTTCCACCTGTGATTTGTCCTTGCCGGATACCAGCAGGGCCGAGTCATCTGCAAAAAGGAACAATTCACAGTCGCCTTCTGATGACAAGTCATTTACGTATATTAGGAACAGTAAAGGCCCTAATATACTGCCTTGGGGGACTCCACAGCTTACTGAGGGGGGGGGGGGGGGGGGTGGGCCACGGTGCCGTTCACCTCTACCACCTGCTCCCTCCCCTCCAAGTAAGATTGCATCCAGCTCCATGAGGTTTTATCAAATCCGATTGCTCTGAGCTTATCTAACAGTATAGCGTGGTTAACGGTGTCAAAGGCCTTCTGAAGGTCCAGCTTGACCATGCCGCAGTATTTGCCCGCGTCCACCTCATGTTTGATGTGGTCGCTCAGATAGAGAAGGCATGTGTCAGTGGAGTTTTTAGTAGCAAGGTATCTATCGACCTGTTCATAAACTATTTTCTCCATTACTTTCGAAATGGAACTGAGAATAGAAACAGGTCGGTAGTTACCAGGTTCTAATTTGGTTCTTTTTTTAAAGAGGGGAGTTACTCTTGCTATCTTGAAATCTTTGGGTACTTGACCTTGTTTAATTGAGAGGTTTATTATGTGCGTGATGATCGGGGCAATGGTGGTGGCAGAGTCCCTGAGGAATCTGGAGGGGATATTGTCAAGGCCTGTGGCCTTGTTTAGGTGGAGCGCGCTCAATTTTTTAAGCACCTCGTCAGCTGAGACCATTTCTAATTTGAAATCGTTGTTGATTACTCCTAGCTTTCTGTAGAAGGCTTTAATGTGTTCTACACCAAAGCGACCAGAGTGGTGGGACAGCTTGTTGACTAGAGTTGTGGCTATGCTGGGGAAAAAGGTGTTGAGTCTTTTTGCTACCTCCATTTTGTCTGTAATGAGGGAGTCACCCTCCTTGATGTTGATGTTGGTGAGTCTGGTTTTAAGTTTCTGGCTGCATCCAGGAAGCTGGTTGTTGAGGATTTTCCAGAGCTCACGCGGCTTATTTGTGTTTTCCTCTATTTTGTCGTTAATTAAATTTTTTTTAAGGATTTAGTGAGGTTGTTTGCCCTATTTCTTAATTTATTGCATTGCTTTTTGAGTGTTGAAAGAAATGATTTGAGGTTATTATTATTGGGTTGTTTATCTACTTCGGTTTTACACTTTTGGTATTCAAAGTATTTTCTGTCTCTGTCTTTTATCGCAGCTAATAGGTCTGGATTCATCCATGGTTCAGAGCGGGTTTTGATCCTGACTGTTCTCACGGGAGCCATATCATTTAGTATCGCTAGGAACGCTGTTTTGAAGCGATCCCAGGCATCTTCGACCAGGTTGCTCGTGAGCACAGGGGACCAGTCCCACTCACCTAATTGAAGGTTGAAATTATCACTGGAGTACGATGGGGATCTTGAGATTATTTATAGATTTAACGCGTCATAATTTGCCACCTTGCCCTGTCAAAGTGGTCCTCCTCCATGCTGGCATGCAAGGTACCTTTAGGACCAGTTGACTTTAAAAACAATAACACTTTTATACAGTATGTATAAGTAGGGGGTCCCCGCTCCGTATCTCCCCAACTAGGAGAATCAGTGTTTCCAACTCCTCAGTAAGAAAAGCAACTATTGGCTGTACTAAAAGTTGCTACAAGACGTCATCGCCTTATTTATATAATCCATTACAATTAGAGATGTCCGATAATGGCTTTTTTGCCGATATCCGATATTCCGATATTGTCCAACTCTTTATTACCGATTCCGATATCAACCGATACCGATATATACAGACGTGAAATAACACATTATAATGCCTAATTTTG
The DNA here is from genome assembly GCF_033978785.1 of Entelurus aequoreus. NCBI lineage: Eukaryota > Metazoa > Chordata > Actinopteri > Syngnathiformes > Syngnathidae > Entelurus > Entelurus aequoreus. The sequence continues at coordinate 37,518,188 of NC_084753.1, forward strand.
TTGTGATGCCCCGCTGGATGCATTAAACAATGTAACAAGGTTTTCCAAAATAAATCAACTCAAGTTATGGGAAAAAAATGCCAACATGGCACTGCCATATTTATTATTGAAGTCACAAAGTGCATTATTTTTTTTAACATGCCTCAAAACAGCAGCTTGGAATTTGGGACATGCTCTCTCTCAGAGAGCATGAGGAGGTTGAGGTGGGCGGGGGTTGGGGGCGGGCGGGGTTGAGGTGTGGGGGGGGGGGGGTAGCAGGGGTGTATATTGTAGCGTCCCGGAAGAGTTAGTGCTGCAAGGGGTTATGGGTATTTGTTCTGTTGTGTTTATGTTGTGTTACGGTGCGGATGTTCTCCCCAAATGTGTTTGTCATTCTTGTTTGGTGTGGGTTCACAGTGTGGCGCATATTTGTAACAGTGTTAAAGTTGTTTATACGGCCACCCTCAGTGTTACCTGTATGGCTGTTGACCAAGTATGCCTTGCATTCACTTGTGTGTGTGAAAAGCCATAGATATTATGTGACTGAGCCGGCACGCAAAGGCAGTGCCTTTAAGGCACACACCCAATATTGTTGTCTGGGTGGAAATCGGGAAAAACTTGGGGGAATGGTTTCCCCGGGAGATTTTCGAGAGGGGCACTGAAATTCGGGAGTCTCTCGGGAAAATGGGGAGGGTTGGCAAGTATGACTGGGAGATGCAACTGCTCTGCACTTCTCCCTACGTCCGTGTACCTCTCCGTACAGCGGCGTTTTAAAAAGTCATAAATTAAAATTAGAGATGTCCGATAATATCGGTCTGCCGATATTATCGGCCGATAAATGCGTTAAAATGTAATATCGGAAATTATCGGTATCGTTTTTTTTTTTTATCAGTATCGTTTTTTTTTGTTTTTTTTTATTAAATCCACATAAAAAACACAAGATACACTTACAATTAGTGCACCAACCCAAAAAACCTCCCTCCCCCCATTTACACTCATTCACACAAAAGGGTTGTTTCTTTCTGTTATTAATATTCTGGTTCCTACATTATATATCAATATATATCAATACAGTCTGCAAGGGATACAGTCCGTAAGCACACATGATTGTGCGTGCTGCTGGTCCACTAATAGTACTAACCTTTAACAGTTAATTTTACTCATTTTCATTAATTACTAGTTTCTATGTAACTGTTTTTATATTGTTTTACTTTCTTTTTTATTCAAGAAAATGTTTTGAATTTATTTATCTTATTTTATTTGATTCATTTTTTTTTTAAAGTACCTTATCTTCACCATACCTGGTTGTCCAAATTAGGCATAATAATGTGTTAATTCCACGACTGTATATATCGGTTGATATCGGTATCGGTTGATATCGGTAATTAAAGAGTTGGACAATATCGGCATATCGGATATCGGCAAAAAGCCATTATCGGACATCCCTTATTAAAATTTTTGAAACCGATACACATAATTTCCGATATTACATTTTAAAGCATTTATCGGCCGATAATATCGGCAGTCCGATATTATCGGACATCTCTAATTACAATGGATACTGTAGGAAATAATGTCACGACAGGGATAAAAAGTGACTTACATTAACCTTGTAGATTGTTATAGTACCAATAGATTAAGATTTGTCAGTGTGCCGTGTGTTACCCAGTTTCCCCAAGGGGAACAACTTTAATATATGATTGATGAAACGTGATTACATACATGACTGTATGTGCTTGTATATGTACATGTTAAGTATGATTAAAACTGCAAATAAACTCTCTTCTGTGGATTCTTAGTTTCCATCCATCCATCCATGTTGTCCCTCTTGAGGTCTCGGGGGTGCTGGAGCCAATCCCAGCTGCATTCGGGCGGAAGGCGGGGTACACCCTGGACAAGTCGCCACCTCATCACAGGGCCAACACAGATAGACAGACAACATTTGATTATCAGTTTTTTCTTTAAATTGTATTTGTTCTGCATTGTTAAATGTTAGAATATCACATTTGATCAAAAGACTGGAGGGTTGTGACATTGACGGGTGAATCTATTGACTGGCTCATTAAAATGAACTATGTTCAACTAATGTGGGCAATGTAACGCGCTTTGAGACGATTGTGAAAAAGCACTATATAAATATTGTTCATTTATAATCATATTTTAAAAAAATCATATAAAGAATAAAATATTTAAATTGACTGCAATATTAAATAAAACAAAATACACACAACAAATATGCACTACATTTATTTACCCATTTTTTGTTGGATCATACATTGCTTGTTGCATAAAGGTCTGGGGACATACATATGAAACAATCACAAAACAATATTCATATTACAAAACAGTAATAAAGATAATTAATAGAATGGCTTATCGAGACCCATCAAATGATTCATAAAGTTACACATTTTAAAAGTAAATGATCTTGTATACAACACAACTGCTCCAAATTATGTATAAAATAAATAATATGATTCAAGTGGTCCAGAAGATGTTTTACAAACCCAAAACCAGTGAAGTTGGCACGTTGTGTAAATGGTAAATAAAAACAGAATACAATTATTTGCAAATCCTTTTCAACCTTTATTCAATTGAATAGACTGCAAAGACAAGATACTTAACGTTCGAACTAGTAAACTTAATTTTTTGCAAATATTAGCTCATTTGGAATTTGATGCCTGCAACATGTTTCAAAAAAGCTGGCACAAGTGACAAAAAAGACTGAGAAAGTTGAGGAATGCTCATCACTTATTTGGAACATCCCACAGGTGAACAGGCTAATTGGGAACAGGTGGGTGCCATGATTGGGTATAAAAGCAGCTTCCATGAAATGCTCAGTCATTCACAAACAAGGATGGGGCGAGGGTCACCACTTTGTGAACAAATGCGTGAGCAAGTTGTCGAACAGTTTAAGAACATTTCTCAACGAGCTATTGCAGGGAATATATGGATTTCACCAGCTACGGTCCGTAATATCGTCAAAAGGTTCAGAGAACCTGGAGAAATCACTGCACGTAAGCGATGATATTACAGACCTTCGATCCCTGAGGCGGTACTGCATCAAAAAGCGACATCAGTGTGTAAAGGATATCACCACATGGGCTCAGGAACACTTTAGAAAACTACTGTCAATAACTACAGTTTGTCACTACATCTGTAAGTGCAAGTTAAAGCTCTACTATGCAAAGCGAAAGCCATTTATCAACAACACCCAGAAACGCCGGCGGCTTTGCTGTACTCTGTTTTTATTTACGAATTACACAACGTGCAAACTTCACTGGTTTTGTAGATGTGAACCAGTAAATATTATCTAAGAGGGATGTATGTGTACTCAAAAGCAAAGGTATGAACAAATGTTAAACATGTTAATACATGTATGTTAAGTATATCATATAAAAGGTCTTCATCAATGGAATCATTTACAATTAGAAATGAAAATGTATAACATTTCCTTATTTCAAAAATCTATACAAACATTGCTATGATTAAGTATAAAAGTGAATTATAAATATTGCATGAATGCAAAAAACATATAAATGATCCCAAAAAGTTTTGGCAAACCATAAAAGCTTCTTTAAATCATGTGACAACAAATGACTTTCCAAGTCCTTTAATTACTCAATCTGGTACTTTGTCTGATAAGACAACTATATCAAATTGTTTTAATGAGTATTTTGTTTCTGCCGGATCCTTGTTTGAGTCGTTGAATCCTCAATTGTCAAATGTTGGTTTAACTAATGTTAATATACCAAATACACCACAGGCTGTAAATAGACGCAGCACCTGCACTTTTGAGTTCACACCTGTATCAATATCCGAGGTAAACAGTGCACTAAAGAGCCTGGACACAACTAAAGCAGCAGGACCTGACCATATTGAACCCTTTTTCGTAAAATTGGCTGCTGATTTTGTTGCTGAGCCTCTCTCGCATATTTTTAACCTAAGTCTAACAAGTAAAAGCATTCCAAAAATCTGGAAATCGGCCTTTGTTCTTCCCCTGCTAAAAGGGGGTGAACCCACAAATATAAATAATTACAGACCAATTTCTAAATTATGCATTTTAGCAAAATTGTTTGAGAAGATCATCAGTAACCAGCTAGAGGATTTTTTTAGAATCAAACAATATTTTATCTCCCTTTCAATCTGGTTTTAGAAAACAGCATAGCACTATTACAGCTGCTCTTAAGGTCCTCAATGATTTAATCGAGGCTGTAGACGACAAGAAATATTGTGTCGCCCTATTTATTGATTTGTCAAAAGCATTTGACACAGTAGACCACAGTCTGTTAATTCAAGCCCTTCATCACGTTGGGTTATCTAAAAATGCAGCTGCTTGGTTCACAGACTATCTCTCCAGCAGAACACAACGTGTACAGGTGGCTGGGACCACCTCTTCATTACTGGACATTACCAAAGGCGTTCCACAAGGCTCAGTGCTGGGGCCCATTTTATTTTCTATCTACATAAATAATCTTTGTAATAATTTGTCAAATGCAATGTACCATTTTTATGCAGACGACACCATTATTTATTGCTGTTCAACCTCCATCGCTCAGGCTTTTGAGTTTTTACAAGCTGCTTTTGATGTCATCCAGGCTCGCTTATTTGATCTTAAATTGGTTTTAAATACAGATGAAAGCAAGTTAATGGTTTTCTCTCATTCAAGGGTGCTACTGGAAAATATTCCAAATATTGTAACATCAAATGGAAACCCTATAGAGCAGGTCTTAAATTACAAGTACTTGGGTTTTACTCTTGATCAGGAGCTTTCATTTAAAGCCCATATTAACAACTTGGTCTATAAGCTTAGGGCAAAGCTTGGTTTCTTTTTTAGAAATAAAAACTGCTTCTCTCTTAAAGTCAGAAAGAAATTGGTGACAGCAACTATCTTGCCTGTAATTGATTACGGAGACGTGCTTTATTTTAGTGCTTCATCTAAATGCCTCCAGTCCTTGGACACTGTTTTTCATTCAGCACTAAGATTTGTTACTGGCTGTCGTAGTCTCACCCACCATTGTCAACTGTATATGAAGTCAGACTTATCTTCATTGAGTGCACGCAGATACACACATTGGCTGACTATCATTTATAAGGCTCTTTTAGGTTTAATACCTCCATACTTGTGTACTCTGTTACAAAGAAAAAGCAGCTCTTACGCGTTACGTTCTAACAATTTGTATGTTTTAACTGTTCCTCATGTACGGACTGAATTTGGCATCGCTGCCCCTATGGCATGGAATGCATTGCAGACGAAACTGAAACTTACAGAACTACTTCCATTTGGAGACTTCCGTTCTGTCCTGAGGGACAAACAGCGAGAGACGTTTGCACAGTGCCTGTGTTTTTAAAGATGTAAATCTCTGTTGTTTTACGGTTCTCTTATGTATTTTAAAATGTATGTCTTAATGTATTATTTTTGAAACTGCTCTGTGACATGTGCTGTTTACCTCTTGGCCAGGTCACCCTTGTGAAAGAGATCTTGATCTCAATGGGTTTTCTTATCTGGTTAAATAAAGGTTCTATTACATTGAATGTTTATTATATGTAACATGTTTTATACTGTTTACTCTGTGTTTATATTCAAATTGTTCTGTTTATTTTTAAATAAAAGTACACAATGTTGTAAATTAATGCACAAACTTGAGTGAAAAAAACCCCACTATTCTAAAAAATCTAATCTATAAGTATGATAACAAGATTGTGTTACACACACAACAATGATGTCACACATGTTATATGTGTTGATGTTGTTAGAAAGTCAAAGTTAAAGTTTTGACAGTATAATTGAAATCCTGCATCTTCATTTGCTGCTGCTGTTCTCACCAGCACACTTGTGTTTTTTCAACTGGTACCTATAAGAGAATCTTTCACCACAAACAATGCAACTCAACATTTTATCGCCTGTGTGTATTCTCATGTGTACTCCAATGTTTCTTTGGCTACAAAAGTTTTTGTTGCAGATTGAACAGGAGAACGGTTTTTCACCAGTGTGTGTTCTCATGTGTACTTTCAAATTGTGATTTTGTACAAAACTTTTACCGCAGCTTGAACAGGTGAAAGGCTTTTCCCCAGTGTGTATTCTCATGTGTACTTTCAAATTTTGACTGGTTAAAAAACTTTTGCCACAGACTGAGCAGTTAAAAGGTTTTTCTCCAGTGTGGATTCTCATGTGTACTTTCAATTCATGACTTTGTACAAAACTTTTACCACAGAATGAACAGCTAAAATAGTTTTCACCAGTGTGTATTCTTGTGTGTCTTTCCAAACTCTGACTTCGTCTAAAACTTTTACCACAGATTGAACAGTTGAAATGTTCTTCTACAGTGTGCGTTCTCTTGTGTAATTTCAAATTTTGATTTGCTGCAAAACATTTACCACAGACTGAACAAGAAAAGGGTTTTTCTCCAGTGTGTATTCTCATGTGTACTTTCAAATTTTGACTTGCGACAAAACCTTTGGCACAAATTGAACATGAAAAAGGTTTCACACCACTGTGCGTTCTCATGTGAACTTTCAAATGTTGACTTTGAATGAAGTCTTTACCACACACCGAGCACGAAAAAGGTTTTTCCCCAGTGTGTGTTCTCATGTGTTCTTTCAACACGTCGTTTCGTTGAAAACTTTTACCACATTTTGAACAGGAAAAAGGTTTTTCCCCGGTGTGCGTTCTCACGTGTTCTTTCAGATAACAATGGTATTTAAAAGTTTTGTCGCAGTGAGAACATGTGAAGTGTGTGTTGTCAGTGTGACATGTTTTATCATCTTTAGAGTCTTCATCATCAGTGTCAGGAGAGTGTGACGTTGTGTCCTCACTATCTGATAGTGGAGCTAAGAGCTTGTCTGCTTGTGATCCTCCACAGTGGTCTCCATCAGCTTCTGTTGTCATGTGTTGAGTTGAGCTGCTGCTTGGAGGCTCCGCCTCTCTCTTCTCCTCACTCTCACCTTTGACCTCATCACCTTCACTCTTCACAGGGACACCAATCACTGGGAACTCCTCCAACCATTCAAGATGCTCTCCCTCCTGACGGATGCTGTGTTCCTCCTCCTCCTCTTTAATGTGAGGGTAATGTGGAACTTCCTCTTTAAAACTGGGGGACACTGGGTCCTCATCTTCCTTTTTAATGTAAGGGGTCTCTGGTGCATCTTCTTCCTCTTTAATGTGAGTTGTCTGTGGCACCTCATCTTCTTTTTTAATGTGGGAGGGCTGTGGCTTCGCCTGCTCCATCCGGAATCTCCACTCCTGTTGCTCAGGGAGAAGTCGTTCTTCAGAGACGTCTGCAGGACACACGAAGACAAACATGCAATAGAAACATCCAGCTTTGCTCAGTCACACGAGGCATTCAGTACGTTTACATGTACTAAAGAAATCTAAATGTTTGTATGAACTGTTCCGAAATCTCCGGGAGGGACAAACACGCCGCTCTTTACAACATTATTCACAGGGGAAAAAAACAAGCCTTTTCACTAGAGATGGACAATTGGGCCTAAAATCTATAAATGTTAAAACGGGTTACAACGGCTACTAATTTAGTTGCTGACATATGCAGTAAACATTCATTTTGTACCGTTTGTCTTTCTTGGAGTCGCGGGGGTGGGTGGAGCCTATACCAGCGGCATACACCCTGGAAAAGTCGCCAGTAACATATTTGTTTATTCATCATTTTCAGTTGTATTTCCAGTTTAATCTACTGGTTAATTTACTGTTTATATCTGGTGACATTCTGTTATAACATGTATAGTAGCACTTTAAGATTTATTTAAATGAAAAGGGCATCCATCCATCCAGCCATTTTCTACCGCTTGTCCCTTACAGGGTGGCGGGGGGTGCTGGAGCCTATCTCAGCTGCATTCGGGCAGAAGGCAGGGTACACCCTGGACAAGTCTCCACCTCATCGCAGGGCCAACACAGATAGACAGACAACATCTTTGTGGGCCCATTTAGTGTTGCCAATCAACCTATCCCCAGGTGCATGTTCTGGGTTTTTTGGAAAAGGGCATAACAAATAAAATCTATTCTAATTATGTATTACTTCTGGTGGGTGTTGTGTTTGTCCTACTCTGTTCAGCGGTACTTGAACGCACCATAAAAACACCTGGTCTCTGTCCCTCTGAGGAAAGATGGATCATCATAATTCCGTGCTAAGAGAGCACAGCTTGTACTTAGTAGGTTAGTAACTCAGACAGTAATGTGTTCATAGAACTTTAGATTGGGGTCTGTTGTTTTAAAGGCCTACTGAAAGCCACTACTACCGACCACGCAGTCTGATAGTTTATACATCAATGATGAAATCTTAACATTGCAACACATGCCAATACGGCCGGGTTAACTTATAAAGTGCAATTTTAAATTTCCCGCCACACTTCCGCTTGAAAACGTCTCGGTATGATGACGTATGCGCGTGACGTAGCCAGTTTAACAGAGGTATGGCTTCCCCATTGAAGCCGATACGAAATAGCTCTGTTTTCATCTCATTATTCCACAGTATTCTGGACATCTGTGTTGGTGAATCTGTTGCAATTTGTTCATTGCATTATGGAGAAAGAAGCTGAGCAAGCAAAGAAGAAAGTTGTCGGTGCGAAGCGGATATTTTGCGAGGGAAGTCAGCAACACAACACAGCCGGTGCTTGTTTACATTCCCGAAAGATGCAGTCAAGATCGAAGAACTCGGACAACAGAGACTCTAACCAGGAGGACTTTGATTTGGATACACAGACGCGATACCGTGAGTATGTAGCTGTGCTTCCAAACATTTGATCGCTTGCTATAACTAGCTCGAGCTAGTAGCTAGGAGCTAGCATAACAAACACCTAGGTGTTTGTTATGCGGGATTCATTTGTGGCATATTAAATATAAGCCTGGTTGTGTTGTGGCTAATAGAGTATATATATGTCTTGTGTTTATTTACTGTTGTAGTCATTCCCAGCTGAATATCAGGTCCCACCCGCGCGCTTCCAAACATTTGATCGCTTGCCCGTACGTGCGTGTCACGTACGTAACTTTGGTTAAATATATAAGCTTTATGAACCTTGGGTTAGGTGAACGGTCCTTTGGGCTGAGTGAGTGTGTGTGTTGTGCAGGTGTTTGAATTGTATTGGCGGGTTATATATACGGGATCCCGTCCATATAACCCGCTTGAGCTATAACTAGCTCGAGCTAGTAGCTAGTAGCTAGGAGCTAGCATATCAAACACCTATGTGTTTGTTATGCGGGATTAATTTGTGGCATATTAAATATAAGCCTGGTTGTGTTGTGGCTAATAGAGTATATATATGTCTTGTGTTTATTTACTGTTTTAGTCATTCCCAGCTGAATATCAGGTCCCACCCCCGCCTCTCACAGCATCTTCCCTATCTGAATAGCTTCCACTCCCCACTAGTCCTTCACTTGCATTTTCCTCATCCACAAATCTTTCATCCTCGCTCAAATTAATGGGGAAATCGTCGCTTTCTCGGTCCGAATCTCTCTCACTTCTGGCGGCCATCATTGTAAACAATAGGGAACTTTGCGTATATGTTCAACTGACTACGTCACGCTACTTCCGGTAGGGGCAAGCCTTTTTTTTATCAGATACCAAAAGTTGCAATCTTTATCGTCGTTGTTCTATACTAAATCCTTTCAGCAAAAATATGGCAATATCGCGAAATGATCAAGTATGACACATAGAATAGATCTGCTATCCCGTTTAAATAAAAAAAAATCATTTCAGCAGGCCTTTAATGTTAGCATTTAAGCTAGCGAGCTGGCACCAGTAAGTACGCCGTGAGTTGATCAAAGTGCAGTTCTCAATCTCAAAAACGATGCATATTAATCCGGGAGAGTCTTGATACCAATGTCCTTGACCCAGCCACACACAAAGAAGTTGTACACATCCATGCTTGTACAAGTTTTCATCTGTTTTGTGGTGTAAAATGTCTGGAGCACATGATAGTTCGATATGTTTGGGAACTACACCGACAAATAATTCTTGATATCACTAAACAAATCTTTTTTTGATTAATATTTTGCATATTTCGATTTTTGGCCCGTATCTGATTATTGCAGGAAGATTTAAGCCTCTTTTGTAGTCAGATAGTTTGCGCACTGCTTGTTGTACAACCGCCATCTTGGCCTGGTTGACCACCACTGGTTCTCACTTCCGGGAAGAAGTCACTCGGCGGAATACAAGCAATAGAGCAAAGACAGTGAATACTCTTGTACTTGTCTTTTTTTTCCTCTCAAAATCGGGCTGGACAGCTGATTAGTTTATGCATTTATTTTAAATAAAAACAATGTTAATATATTTTTTGAGACCTTTGAAAGATGTGATTTTGATAGAATTTAAAACATTCTAAGGCCTTAAATTGAAATGATTAGATTTAAGACTTGAAGTCTATGAACATGAACTGATGAAGACTACTTGGATGAGAGGCCAAACGTCTTCTAAGACAAAGTGAACAGTCCAGTTGTGATGGACTGAATGCCCTGAGAATAAAATGATATGTGGATGTTGTGCTTACTTGGACTGTGATGAAGCTGTGAGGACTCAGGTGGTTTGTCTTCATGGTCTTCAGTCTTCACAGAGACAACAGTCAGTGGAAACTTGGTGAGATCAGCCTCCTCCTGCCCTAGAAGACACTCTTCCTCCCGAGTGATCCACACTTCCTCCTCTTCCTCTTTAATGTGGGGGGGCTGCTGGACGTCTGTTGGGTAAATAAGTAAATAAGATAGAGCGAGAATAGAAATAACTTTTGACTGACACTGTTAACACAATGAGATTAGTTGTGTTCTTTATGTGTTGTGTTGAAAGTGTATAGCAAAACAACCAATAAAAACATCAGAAACACTGTATTTTACGGACTATAGAGCGCACCAAGATATACATAAGCTGCACCCACTAAATTTTAGAAGAACTTTTTTTTTCCATATATTAGCCACACTGGACTATGAGCAGCAGATATATACGTTTGGAAATGAGTTATATACACATAATGTCCGATAATGGCTTTTTTGCCGATATCCGATATTGTCCAACTCTTAATTACAGATTCCGATATCAACCGATACCGATATATACAGTCGTGGAATTAAGACATTATTATGTCTAATTTTGTTGTGATGCCCCGCTGGATGCATTAAACAATGTAACAAGGTTTTCCAAAATAAATCAACTCAAGTTATAGAGAAAAAAAAAGCCAACAATGTCACGCCTGGGTGAAGTCTGGTCTGGGTTTCATCTGGTTTCATGTTTTGTTGTTTCCTGTTTTATTTTGAAATGCTGACTCTCCCTCTCGTTTCAGGTCACTTGCCCTTCCTCCTGTTTCACTGGTCTGACGTCTTGCCTGATTGCCTGATTGCGCCCACCTGTGTCACCCTCCCTCATGTGTATAAATGTCTCATCCTCCTTCTGTCCTGTGCCAGAGTGTTTTGTATCTTCTTGTGCGTACCTCCAGCGTTCCTTTGCCACAGTCTTGTCCACAGCCATTGCCACTTTTTGTATTTTTGATCCACGGGAGATTCTTTGTTTGTAACCTTTTGTCAGGTAAGATTAGCTTCTTAGCATCGCCTCCGTTGGAGTAGTGATGGGTTGATGAGGCCTCATGAAGCGTTTCGACACATTGCAAAACTGTATTGATACTGTGTCACTAAATACTGACATCTGCTGGACATTAAAAATCCCTACAGGCAACCTATGGACCGACTCAACTGACACTGATTTTATGACTTAGTATATACAATAATATAAACCAAGTCATTGTATTTCATTTAGGATTATTTCATATCTTCATTTAAATAAAAATATATTTTTATCTTTTTTAGATACAGTCAAATAATGTGAACATGTATCGTGACTAGGATGGCAGAAGGTGGGGATTGAACCCCAGTAACCAGCAACCCTCCGATTGCTGGCACGGCCACTCTACCAACTTCGCCACGCCGTCATTCCTGTATCTTCTCTAGTAACAGTAGTGATGGGTCCTGCAACACAGATGCATCGGCGCATGCGTCGAGCTCATAGAGCGAAACCCTGTTTCGGTGCGCGTACCGCTTTTAGAAAGTCACGTGACCGATCATGAGCTTCTTTGGTCACGTGACCGATACGCGAACTGTATCGCACTGACGCCTCCTCTGTGCCCTGTGAGCAACGTTCCCTCTAAGGTGCGCGCCTGCGCAATTGCGCAGTGCTCAAGCGTCCTCCGCGCACAGCAAATATATGCCGCGCACCAAATCAAACCCATCTGAATTCTAAACAAAATAAACACATTTATTCTGTGTAATTTTAAAATGCAACTTTGAGTGACAGTGACAACAAGCGGCCCTAACGGTGTTCGTCAACAACACGCATTGCGCCGCTTCCTAATAAACACAGTTTGGCGCGCAGGCGTCAGTGCGATACAGTTCATGAGCGGTCACGTGACCAGAACAGCTCATGAGCGGTCACGTGACCAAAACAGCTCGTGTTCGGTCACGTGACTTTCTAAAAGCGATACGCGCACCGACACAGGGTATCGCTCTATGAGCTCGACGCATGCGCCGATGCATCGGTGTTGCCGGACCCATCACTACGTTGGAGTGCTTTTTGTTGTATTTGTTAGTTTTTGTTCTTAGCCCTTTTTCTCTCCATAGCCGGAGCGTTTTGAGTTGTTAATATTTTTGTTAGTTTAGTAGTCAGATTAGATCTGTTTTGATAGCCTGTTTTGTTTCTCCCTTTTTGGACCCCTCCCCTTCTGAGAATAAACAACTGTTTTCAGAAATCCTGCATCTGTGTCCAGAGTCCTAGTCGGGTCGTGACAACGCGTCCGACTTGACATTGCGGGACCCCGGCCTGTAAGACAACGTGAAATTAAAACGATTGAAAAACAATGCCCACCTGGCCTGACGTGAGTTGTTGGGTGAGTCGGGGGGTGTATATTGTAGCGTCCCGGAAGAGTTAGTGCTGCAAAGGGTTCTGGGTATTTGTTCTGTTGTGTTTATGTTGTGTTACGGTGCGGATGTTCTCCCGAAATGTGTTTGTCATTCTTGTTTGGTGTGGGTTCACAGTGTGGCGCATATTTGTAACAGTGTTAAAGTGGTTTATATATCTGTTTTCGCAAAATCAAGGACATCGACTCTGACACTCTTTCCACCGCCATTGACAGCCTCCCCAACAGTGACTCTCTTTCCTCTCCCGATGAACTGGTCACCTACTACAACAATAATCTTCATCATCTACTGGACATGCTGGCTCAAGGAAAAATCAGAAGTGTCTCTTTCACCAACTCTGCACCCTGGTTTACTCCCACTAGAGATGCGCGGATAGGCAATTGTTTCATCCGCATCCGCATCACAAATGTCGTCATCCACCCACAATCCAACTGAACTAACATTTTATCAAAACCACAACCGCCCGCCACCCGCCCATTGTTGTATATATAATGTAGACCTGGGGTCGCACCCTAACAGCAATAATTAGGGCGTGCTGTGTTGGTACTGCCTTTATCACCCTCTACAACATGTACAGACAGCGTGACAGCCCAGTCACATATTGTGTGCGGCTTCTGCTTGCACACGTAAGTGACAGCAAGGCATACCTGGTCCACAGCCATACAGGTTACACTGACGGTGGCCGTATAAAACAACTTTAACACTCTTAATATGTGCCACACTGTGAACCCACACCAAACAAGAATGACAAACACATTTCGGGAGAACATCTGCACCGTGAGACAACATAAACACAACAGAACAAATACCCAGAACACCTTGCAGCTCTAACACTTCCTGGCTGAAATATACACCCCCGCTACCACCAAACCCTGCCCCCCCTACACTGCGCCCCCACACATCAACACCCCCCCCCCTCCCCCCCACCCCCCTCCGTAGCGGGGGTGATTATTTCAGCCAGGAAGAGTTAGGACTGCAAGAGGTTGTGGGTATTTGTTCTGTTGTGTTTATGTTGTGTTACGGTGCGGATGTTCTCCGGAAATGTGTTTGTCATTCTTATTTGGTGCGGGTTCACAGTGTGGCACATATTAAGAGTGTTAAAGTTGTTTTATATGGCCACCGTCAGTGTAACCTGTATGGCTGTGGACCAAGTATGCCTTGCTGTCACTTACGTATGCAAGCAGATGCCGCCTACAACATGTGGCTGGGCTAGCACGCTGGCCGTACATGCTGTAGAGGGTGATAAAGGCAGTACCAACACGGCACGCCCTTATAATTGTTGATTGGGTGTAAATAAGCAGACATTCGAGAGGATAGGTTCAACCGCCACCCGCCCGAATTTATTTAAAATTTATTTTTTTCTTCATGCATCCGCCCGACCCATGGATTATCCGCGGACTCCGCGGTTGTGTCCGCAAACCGCGCATCTCTAACTCCCACACTCCGCAAGTTAAAAACAAAGAGACGCCAACTTGAACGTCTTTACAAAAAAAAAACTGGTCTCACTGTACACAAGGACATGTACATCCAACACCTTCAACACTACAAAGACTGCCTAAACAACACTAAATCATCCTACTACACAACTTTAATCAGTTCTAATGAAGGCAACTCCAAGACACTTTTTTCTATTCTTGGCAAAATTTCAAATCCTCCGCACTCACTTCCCTCTCATATGGCCTCAACTTCTTTTTGTTGTTCCTTATGCAATTTTTTATTTCCAAAATCACACAGATTCACCAACAACTTCCTTCTTCTTCTCCTCAACCCCAGTTCCCCCCCCTGCCTCCCTCATCCATTCATTTTCTAGTTTTTCACTGCCTTCTCAGTTGGACATCACTGCACTTATCCGTTGATCCAAGCCATCCACCTGTCTTTTAGATCCCCTCCCTACTGCTTTGGTGAAAGTCTGCCTCGCCTCACTGATCCACCTCATCACCAATATCATCCATTCTTCTCTCACGACTGGAATTGTTCCCTCTGCTTTCAAAACAGCAGCCATAACACCAATTTCGAAAAAACCAGGCTCAGATCCAAATAATTTTAATAATCTTTGTCCAATTTCAAATCTGCCATTCATCTCAAAAATCCTTGAAAAAACTGTCTCCTCCCAACTTCACTCCCACCTACAGTTAAATAACCTATATGAACAATTCCAGTCTGGTTTCCGCCCCCTGCACAGCACTGAAACAGCCCTAGTAGAAATCACAAACGATCTCCTCCTGGCAGCTGATTCTGGTCTTCTCACTATCCTAATCCTCTTAGATCTCACTGCAGCCTTTGACACCATTCCACACACTGTCCTCCTCCATAGATTGCACAGTATTGGCATCACAAGCACACCCCTTCACTGGTTTAGATCATATCTCTCCGACCGCACTCAGTTTGTTCAACTCCATTCATTCAAATCCCCTCCGTCTCCCGTTTCCTCTGGTGTCCCCCCAGGGCTCTGTTCTTGGTCCTCTGCTTTTTATCATTTACATTCTTCCCCTGGGCAATATTTTCCGTAAATTTAAAATACATTTTCACTATAATGCGGATGACACCCAGCTCTACGTCTCAACCAAACCAACTGCCTCTCTTCCTCCTTCCTCCCTTACAGACTGCCTCAGTGAACTCAAGCAGTGGTTCTCATCCAATTTCCTTCAACTCAATAGTAATAAAACCGAAATCTTACTTGTCGGTACAAAAACCATTCTCGCCAAAACCAACAGCTTGTCCATTACTCTCTGCAATTCCTCTGTATCACCCTCCTCCCAAGTCAAGAGTCTGGGTGTCATCCTCGACAGCACACTCTCCTTTCAAGCCCACATAAACAGCATTACCCGGTCTGCTTACTTTCATCTTCGGAACATTAATCATCTTCGCCCATCCCTTACCCCACATACTGCTGCCATACTAGTCCATAGCCTGGTCACCTCTCGCCTGGACTACTGCAACTCTCTCCTTTTTGGTCTCCCTCACAAGTCACTTCACAAACTTCAGCTTCTCCAGAACTCTGCAGCCCGGATAATCACCAGAACCCCTTCAATCTAGCACATCACCCCTGTTCTGCAGCAACTCCACTGGCTACCCATCAAACTTCGTATCCACTTTAAAATAATTCTCCTCACTTACAAAGCCATCCATAACCTCTCTCCATCATATTTCTCTGACCTGATCCATGTCGCCACGCCCTCACGTTCCCTAAGATCCTCTTCATCCATCCATCTCACTGTCCCTTTATTTAAACTGTCCACTATGAGTGCCCGAGCTTTCAGCTGCTCTGCCCCACATATTTGGAACTCTTTACCACCAGACCTTCGTAACTTAGATTCAATATCCCTCTTCAAATCAAGACTCAAAACACACCTATTCCTGACTGCTTATTCATTGTAATCATCTTTTCTTCTCTATCTTTGTTGTTTTTTATCCAATTTGATTTTATTGTTTTGATTTTGTACGGTTAACTTGAGTGCCAAGAAAGGCGCCTTATAAATGAAATTGATTATTATTATTTATTTATATATATATATATATATATTTTTTTTAAAATATATATATATATATATATATATTTTTTAAAATATATATATATATATATATATATATATATATATATATATATATATATATATATATATATATATATATATATATATATATATATATATATTTACAGTGTGTATATATATATTTACAGTGTGTATATTGTACATTGTTATGAAGGTGTTTGTTACTACATTATATATATATATATATATATACTTGCAGTGTAAATTGTACATATTACATATTGTTATGAATGTATGTTAGTATACTATATATATACTTGTAGTGTGTATATTGTACATATTGTTATGAAGGTGTCTGTTACTACATTATATATATACTTGATTTGATTTTGATTTTTATTAAGGATCCCCATTAGCTGGTTGCCTCAACAACCCACTAGTCTTCCTGGGGTCCACAATTCAATACAATTACAAGTAAAAGCATATAATTATAACTACACAATACAGAAAAAAAATAAAAGCATCAATAAAAAAACAAGCAAACAATTTACAGTCACAGAATAATAATTACCATATAAATATAACAAACAAATCATCAATGAGCAAACTAATTTAAAAACTCAGATAAAATATTACTCTCTTTTTAAAAACCTGTTTACTTTCAATGCTGGTGAGAATTCGAGGCAGGTTATTCCAGAGCGATAAAGATCTATAAATAAAAGATTTCCGCAAAGCATTCTTCCTGGGACGAGGGAGTACAAAATGCCCCTCACTGGATGCCCTGGTATTGTGATTATGTATAGTGCTACTGTGAACTATTTGGGCCATGAGAAAAGCAGGAGTTTTACTACCGGTTACTGATTTGAACAATATAAGAGTATTAGCCAACAACCTGTTCTGCACTGTTAGCCAGGAAAGAGAAGCATGCATTTGGTTCACATTGGTTCTTAGTGAACAACCAAGAACCAGCCTTGCTGCCCTATTCTGGACAATCTGGAGCTTACTGATCTCACCACTTGCAGCAGACGCCCAGACTGTAGAACAATAGTCAATATGACACAAGACTAAACTCTTAACAATTTGACAAAGAAGAGGTGGATCAGCAAAACCAGCACATTTCCTGGAAATACCAACAGCCCTTCCCATCTTTGTAACTATATCACTGATATGATTTGACCAGGATAGAGTGCAGTCCAGCATCACTCCAAGGAGCTTGGCACTTCTGACAGTGTATATTGTACATATTACATATTGTTATGAAGGTGTCTGTTACTACATTATATATATACTTGCAGTGTATATTGTACATATTACATATTGTTATGAAGGTGTCTGTTACTACATTATATATATACTTGCAGTGTATATTGTACATATTACATATTGTTATGAAGGTGTCTGTTACTACATTATATATATACTTGCAGTGTATATTGTACATACTACATATTGTTATGAAGGTGTCTGTTACTACATTATACCTGTATATACAGTTGCAGTGTGTATATTGTACATATTACATATTGTTATGAACGTGTCTGTAACTACATTATATATACTTGCAGTGCGTATATACAACATTACATAATGTTATGAAGGTGTATGTTACTACATTATATATATACTTGCAGTGTGTATATAAAACCTATTACATATTGTTATGAAGGTGTCTGTTACTACATTATATATATACTTGCAGTGTGTATATTGTACATATTACATATTGTTATGATGGCGTCTGTTACTACATTATATATATACTCAATACAGTACTTTCTATTATATTCTATTCTATGTAGGTCAGAATCAGGAAGTGAATTTAACCATGAAACTATTAGACTCATTTGGTCAAAGTCCCTACGAGTAGTTTGTCAAATTACGACATCTTTTTTTCGCTGAAAATTGGCCACAAACAATCGGAGCCAAGTTGGGCGCCATGCCACGCCCACATATTATGGCGTAGGAAAAATGAATTCAACATTTATCATCGCCTATGTGTGTAGTATTGGTTATTCTAACCGAGACTCATTTGGTCAAAGTCCCTCGGAGGAGTTTGTGAAATTGCGACCCCTTTTTTTCGCCAAAAATGGGCCAAAAACGATCGGAGCAAAGTTTGCCGCCATACCACGCTCACATTTTATGTCGTAGGAAACATTTGTTCACCTTTTATCATCC
The DNA here is from genome assembly GCF_033978785.1 of Entelurus aequoreus. Classification (NCBI taxonomy): domain Eukaryota; kingdom Metazoa; phylum Chordata; class Actinopteri; order Syngnathiformes; family Syngnathidae; genus Entelurus; species Entelurus aequoreus. Next base: position 37,536,740 of record NC_084753.1, read on the forward strand.
CCTATTTGTGTCGTATCTGCATTTATAACCACGTGTAGCATGTAGAGTAGAGTATATGTATAATATATTTATATTATTCACATGTGAATAATGCTGTATAATAGACTGTATTTATATTATTCACATGTGAATAATGCTGTACAATAGACTGTATTTATATTATTCACATGTGAATAATGCTGTATAATAGACTGTATGTATATTATTCACATGTGAATAATGCTGTATAATAGACTGCATTTATATCATTCACATGTGAATAATGCTGTATAATAGACTGTATTTATATTATTCACATGTGAATAATGCTGTACAATAGACTGTATTTATACTATTCACATGTGAATAATGCTGTATAATAGACTGTATTTATATTATTCACATGTGAATAATGCTGTATAATAGACTGTATTTATATTATTCACATGTGAATAATGCTGTATAATAGACTGTATTTATATTATTCACATGTGAATAATGCTGTATAATAGACTGTATTTATATTATTCACATGTGAATAATGCTGTATAGTATTTATTGTCTATTGTGAGCGAACTGTGGTGCTGAATTTCCCCCAGGGATCAATACAGTACTTTCTATTCTATTCTATGTAGGTCAGAATCAGGAAGTGAAATGAACCATGAAACTATGAATTATATAGATTACAATGTAAAATATATTTGGTGACTGTGTGAGTTTTATGTAAACATGTTGATACACATTGTTACACACTGAGAGGAACATCAACCTCTCATAAATATTGCGTGTCTGACATAGTCTTGTTTTTATGAACAATATAAAAACAAAGCTGTGCATCATCCTCACATAGACAATCTAAAGACAATTTAAGAATAGTGTTAATAATGAAATATGACGTTAGTAAACATGTGAGAGTAAGAAGTAAACAAACCTGTTCTGTGCAACACAACTTGATGTTTTTGATGTAGTCGCTCCTTCTCCTCTTTTGTTGGACAAAGTTCCTCCTCGTACTCTGCTATCGTTCTTTCGCACATTTTCACACAATCACAACACTTTACACTCACACTTGATCTCTGCTTAGCGATGTGTTTTGATCACTTCCGCCTCTCTTTGTCAGCAGCTAACAAGCTAACTAGCAAGCTAAGCTAACACGGTGAGCTGCAAAGTGCACTCAGACTAATATAAACGGATACAAACAAATATCAACGATGTTTACTCTATTAAACGACATATATGTGTGCATGTACGCACTGATGAAGAAAACAGAAGTATAACGACTTGTACGTCAAACGCCATCCTGTTATTCTTCTTCCTGTTGTGTACGGTGGCCGGCGTTACAGTATTATACCGCCATCTGTCGGTGATGTTAGGCTACCACAATTGACGCAGTTGAGGCGTAGTCAACTGCGGAACGGACGTTCGCCAACATGTGTAAATTACAGACATGACATTAACAGGAAGTGCATATAAATCAAGATATTGAACAACTAAATACAGATATTACAAAGTGCTTAATGGAAGCAGCCAAACAGAGCATACCAAGGAGTAGAATAGGGAAAATAATCAAGATAGTGCCGTGGTAGACACACTTGATTGATTGATTGAAACTTTTATTAGTAGATTGCACAGTACAGTACATATACCGTACAACTGACCAATAAATGGTAACACCCGCATACGTTTTTCAACTTGTGTAAGTCGGGGTCCACGTTAATCAATTCATGGTAAATATATTAGTTCATGCACAAAACAGGCTGCAGGCAAAATTAAACATCAGAAATTCAGCCACTTCAGCTAGTTACAGAAAAAATATATAATAATTCAATGGTACCTCAACTAACAAACGTCATTGGTTCAGACCGAGCTCCTAACTTCAAACACCTGTATCTCAAATCAATGCCACCTGTTGAAATTAATTAGAACCTATTCAATCGGTGCTTGGTCCCCCACAAAATCAATCAATCAATGTTTATTTATACAGCCCTAAATCACAAGTGTCTCAAAGGGCTGCACAAGCCACAACGAGATCCTCGGTTCAGATCCCACATCAGGGCAAGGGAAAACTCAACCCAGTGGAATGACAATGAGAAACCTTGGAGGGGGCCGCAGATGTGGGCGAGCCCCCTAGGGTGACTGGTGCAATGGACGTCGAGTGGATCTAGCATAATAGTGTGAAAGTCCAGTCCATAGTGGATCTAACATAATAGTGAGAGTCCAGTCCATAGTGGATCTAGCATAATAGTGTGAAAGTCCAGTCCATAGTGGATCTAACATAATAGTGAGAGTCCAGTCCATAGTGGATCTAACATAATATTGTGAGAGTCCAGTCCATAGTGGATCTAACATAATAGTGAGAGTCCAGTCCATAGTGGATCTAACATAATAGTGAGAGTCCAGTCCATAGTGGATCTAATATAATAGTGAGAGTCCAGTCCATAGTGGATCTAACATAATATTGTGAGAGTCCAGTCCATAGTGGATCTAACATAATATTGTGAGAGTCCAGTCCATAGTGGATCTAACATAATAGTGAGAGTCCAGTCCATAGTGGATCTAACATAATAGTGAGAGTCCAGTCCATAGTGGATCTAACATAATAGTGAGAGTCCAGTCCATAGTGGATCTAACATAATATTGTGAGAGTCCAGTCCATAGTGGATCTAACATAATAGTGAGAGTCCAGTCCATAGTGGATCTAACATAATAGTGAGAGTCCAGTCCATAGTGGGGCAAGCAGGAGACCATCCCGAGCGGAGACGGGTCAGCAGCGCAGAGGTGTCCCCAACCGATGCACAGGTGAGCGGTCCACCCCGGCTCCCCACTCTGGACAGCCAGCACTTCATCCGTGGCTACCGGACCTGTGCCCCCCCCCCCCCAACCCCCCTCCACAAGGGAGAGGGGGACAGAGCAGAAAAGAAAAGAAACGGCAGATCAACTGGTCTAAAAGGGGGGTCTATTTAAAGGCTAGAGTATACAAATGACTTTTAAAGGTCTACTGAAATGATTTTTTAAAATTTAAACGGGGATAGCAGATCCATTCTATGTGTCATACTTGATCATTTCGCGATATTGCCATATTTTTGCTGAAAGGATTTAGTAGAGAACATCGACGATAAAGTTCGCAACTTTTGGTCGCTGATAAAAAAAAAGCCTTGCCTGTACCGGAAGTAGCGTGACGTCACAAGTTGAAAGGCTCCTCACATATCCCCATTGTTTACACCAGCAGCGAGAGCGATTCGGACCGAGAAAGCAACGATTACCCCATTAATTTGAGCCAGGATGAAAGATTTGTGGATGAGGAACGTGAGAGTGAAGGACTAGAGTGCAGTGCAGGACGCATCTTTTTTCGCTCTGACCGTAACTTAGGTACAAGCTGGCTCATTGGATTCCACACTCTCTCCTTTTTCTATTGTGGATCACGGATTTGTATTTTAAACCACCTCGGATACTATATCCTCTTGAAAATGAGAGTCGAGAACGCGAAATGGACATTCACAGTGACTTTTATCTCCACGACAATACATCGGCGAAGCACTTTAGCTACGGAGCTAACGTGATAGCATCGTGCTTAAATGCAGATAGAAACCAAAGAAATAAACCCCTGACTGGAAGGATAGACAGAAAATCAACAATACTATTAAACCATGGACATGTAAATACACGGTTAATGCTTTCCAGCTTGGCGAAGTTTAACAATGCTGTTGCTAACGACGCCATTGAAGCTAACTTAGCAACAGGACCTTACAGAGCTATGCTAAAAACATTAGCTCTCCACCTACGCCAGCCAGCCCTCATCTGCTCATCAACACCCGTGCTCACCTGCGCTCCAGCGATCGACGGAAGGACGAAGGACTTCACCCGATCATCCGTGCGGTCGGCGGCTAGCGCCGGATAGCGCGTCTGCTATCCAAGTCAAAGTCCTCCTGGTTGTGTTGCTGCAGCCAGCCGCTAATACACCGATCCCACCTACAACTTTCTTCTTTGCAGTCTTCATTGTTCATTAAACAAATTACAAAAGATTCACCAACACAGATGTCCAGAATACTGTGGAATTTTGAGATGAAAACAGAGCTGTTTTGTATTGGCTTCAATGTGTCCGAATACTTCCGTTTAACTATTGCCGTCACGTGCATACGTCATCATACATAGATGTTTTCAACCGGAAGTTTAGCGGGAAATTTAAAATTGCACTTTATAAGTTATTGGCATGTGTTGCAATGTTAATATTTCATCATTGATGTATAAACTAGCAGACTGCGTGGTCGGTAGTAGTGGCTTTCAGTAGGCCTTTAAGATGGGACTTAAATGCTTCTACTGAGGTAGCATTTTAACATGTTTTTAAGAAGAAAAACAATTCTGTATGAAATAAATAATGTATGAAACAAAACAATAGACTGGAGCACAAACAAGTCCAGTAGTTTTATGAAGCAATATAATGGTAATGTACAGTATTTACCTCGGAGAGTGGACTTCTACGGTATCTCCTTCCAGCACCTTCTCCATATTTTCATGAATAAATGTCAGCCTTTTAAATATGTAATGCACATACTGTACATTACCTTTTGCAATATATTAATTTATATTATTATGTGTTGTCCACCTGACCACCTGAGGGCACCACAGACTGTGGATGTTTTTAAAAAAAGGCTTAAAAACTCTTCTTTTTAGATATATGCATACTAGTTCTAGCTATTTGCCTGCTTGAGATTTTATTTTTATTTATTTTTTATTATCTTTTTATTTTATTTTTGTAATACACTGTAGCACTTTGAGGTTGTTTACTCAATGTAAAGTATTTTTTACAAATAAAATATAGTATTATTATTATTATTGTCAACTTTGTACTTTTTTTTAATGTCATTGCCTGAAATAAATAAATAAATGAAAAATGAAATGAAATGTTATTAACATCGTCAGCGAGTGTTATCAATTCATTATGCATGAGTATGGTGCAGGTCACAAGTATGGATATTATTCAAATAAATTTAAAAATCTAATTATAAATTATTTCTATTCATTACAGCCTGACAACACTCATCTGACCATAGTACCAACTTTTTATTGACTGTGATTTGCTTCCAGGTTTTGACTCCACAAACCACTGCCGTTGTTTATTAACATAATTTATTCCCTCAATATTAACATTAGTCACAGTTTATGCTGCAGGTAAATATTTTTTTCAAGTCTGCTTTACCAAAAAGTCACTGCGGAAATTTGTCATTTTACATCGCATGCACTCTTTCACTCTCTGAACATAACGTGTAATGATCACTGCCTACTGTACTTTCTCTTACTACTCCCCAATTACTTTCTGCAGCTAATCAATTGCACACCAATGAATATCCAAAAACAAATCATTTCCTGTTGACACATTAATTACTGTTCCTCAAACAACATTAAAACAAACTAATATTTTTCATCAATCAATTGTTTAATAGTTCTTTATTTTGAATCAGAAACACAAGCAATTTGGGGGGAGTTATTATACAAGATTAACTAGGCTGGACACTACATACACAATATACAAAAATGACATATGACAAATATTTACATTAAAAATAAAATGTACACTCAACAAATATTTATTTGTACTGTTTTTAAGTGTAAAATTCATGAAAAAAGGGTGTGGATAATAAACTGAACCTTCAGCTTACACCTTTTCAAAGGCCATTGTTTACAAATATAGGTACACAATGCATCCATCCATTTTCTATTGCCTGTCCCTTTTGGGGTCGCGACGGTGCTGGAGCCTATCCCAGCTGCACTCGGGGTAGGAGGAAGGAAATGTTATATATAAACGCACCTACTTGATTGGAAGAAAAACCCATTAATCTTAATAGAAAATGTAAAAACATGCAGCCCTTTGAGACACTTGTGATTTAGGGCTATATAAATAAACATTGATTGATTGATTGATATCTATACATGGTATAACAATACTGTGTTACACACACAACAATGATGTCACACGTGTTATATGTGCTAATGTTGTTAGAAAGTCAAAGTTTTGACAGTTTATTTCAAATGCTGCATCTTTATTTGTTGTTGCTGTTCTCACCAGCACACTCGTGTTTCTTATACTGGTACTTATAAGAGAATCTTTCCCCACACACACTGCAACTCAACACTTTCTCACCAGAGTGCGTTCTTGTGTGTCTTTTCAAATTGTGACTTTGCGTAAACCCTTTAAAGCAAATTGAACAGATAAAAGGTTTTTCGCCAGTGTGTATTCTTGTGTGTTTTTTCAAATGTGCCTTTTGGGTGAACCGTTTGCTACAAACTAAACACATGAATGGTTTGTCTCCAGTGTGTATTCTCATGTGTACTTTGAAATCAGTCTTTTCTTTAAAACATCTACCACATCTTGAACATGAAAAAGGTTTTTCGCCAGTGTGTATTTTCATGTGGGTTATCAAATAATCCACCCGAGCGAATATTTTACTACAAACTGAGCAGGTAATTGTTTTTTCCCCGGTGTGCATTCTCATGTGTGCCTTCAGATTACTCTTGCGTATAAAACCTGTACCGCAGACTGAGCAGGTAAAAGGTTTTTCCTCAGTGTGCGTTCTCATGTGTTCTTTCAGATAACGGTTATGAAAAGTTTTGTCGCAGTGAGAGCATGTGAAGTGTGTGTTGTCAGTGTGACATGTCTTATCATCTTTAGAGTCTTCATCATCAGTGTCAGGAGAGTGTGACGTTGTGTCGTCACTATCTGATAGTGGAGCTAAGAGCTTGTCTGCTTGTGATCCTCCACAGTGGTCTCCATCAGCTTCTGTTGTCATGTGTTGAGTTGAGCTGCTGCTTGGAGGCTCCGCCTCTCTCTTCTCCTCACTTTCACTTTTGACCTCATCACCTTCACTCTTCACAGGGACACCAGTCACTGGGAACTCCTCCAACCATTCAAGACGCTCTCCATCTTGACTGATGCTGTGTTCCTCCTCTTCTTCTTTAATGTGAGGGGACCTATGACTTCTCTCTGTCTTTCTCTGTGACTTGAGGGAGGGCTGTGAATCCTCCTCCTTAATGTGGGGGATCAGTGGCTCCTCCTTCTTAATGTAAATACTATGTGGCTCTTTCTCCTCTATAAAGTGGGGGTAGTGTGACTCCTCCTCTTCTTCCTTTATATGTGGGGGATGTGGCTCCCTCATTTTCTGCTCAGGGAGATCTGCAAGACACACAAAAACAAACACACGCTTTAGAAAAGTCCTGCACCAGCATATGTTCTGATCATTTCTCTGAAGATCTTATATGTCACCACATTGACATTCAATATGTCATAACCATACTGTACATCGGGGGTGTTTAAACTATGGCCTGGGGTTCAAATGCAGCCTGCAGGAGTCTTCAACGTCAAAAGGTGTTGTCAAATTAATCTTATATACACTATATTGCCAAAAGTATTTGGCCACCTGCCTTGACTCACATATGAACTTGAAATGCCATCTCATTCCTAACCAATGGGGTTCCTATATGATGTCGGTCCACATTTTGCAGCTATTACAGCTACAACTCTTCTGGGAAGGCTGTCCACAAGGTTGCGGAGTGTGTTTATAGGAATTTTCCACCATTCTGCCAAAAGCGCATTGGTGAGGTCACACTCTGATGTTGGCCGAGAAGGCCTGGCTCTCAGTCTCCGTTCTAATTCATCCCAAAGGTGGTTCATGGGGTTCAGGTCAGGACTCTGTGCAGGCCAGTCAAGTTCATCCACACCAGACTCTGTCCCTCCATGTCTTTATGGACCTTGCTTTGTGCACTGGTGCACAGTCATGTTGGAAGAGGAAGGGGCCCGCTCCAAAACTGTTCCCACAAGGTTGGGAGCATGGAATTGTCCAAAATGTTTTGGTATCCTGGAGCATTCAAAGTTCCTTTCACTGGAACTAAGTGGCCAAGCCCAACTCCTGAAAAACAACCCCACACCATAATTCCTCCTCCACCAAATTTCACACTCTGCACAATGCAGTCCGAAATGTACCGTTGCCCTGGCAACCTCCAAACCCAGACTGGTCCATCAGATTGCCAGATGGAAAAGCGTGATTCATCACTGCTCTAGAGTCCAGTGGCGACATGCTTTACACCACTGCATCCCACGCTTTGCATTGGACTTGGTGATGTATGGCTTAGATGCAGCTGCTTGGTCATGGAAACCCATTCCATGAAGCTCTCTGCGTACTGTACGTGGGCTAATTGGAAGGTCACATGAAGTTTGGAATTCTGTAGCAACTGACTGGGCAGAAATTCGGCGACCTCTTAGCACTATGCGCTTCAGCATCCGCTGACCCCTCTCTGTCAAGTTAAAATGATTAGATTTAAGACTTGAAGTCTATGAACATGAACCGATGAAGACTACTTGGATGAGAGGCCAAACGTCTTCTAAGACAAAGTGAACAGTCCAGTTGTGATGGACTGAATGCCCTGAGAATAAAATGATATGTGGATGTTGTGCTTACTTGGACTGTGATGAAGCTGTGAGGACTCAGGTGGTTTGTCTTCATGCTCTTCAGTCTTCACAGAGACAACAGTCAGTGGAAACTTGGGGAGATCAGCCTCCTCCTGCCCTAGAAGACACTCTTCCTCCTGAGTGATCCACACTTCCTCCTCTTCCTCTTTAATATGGGGGGGCTGCTGGACGTCTGTTGGGTAAATAAGTAAATAAAGATTAAGAGAGAAGAGAAATAGTCTTTGACTGACAGTGTTAACACAAAGAGATTATTTGTGTTCTCATGTGTGTGGCTCACAAACCAATAAAAACACGGGAAAGTCTTCGTTTTGAGTAAAAAACAGGTTTGGAAAATTTGAGGCGGTGCAATTTACACCAGTACCGGACAGCATTGATTGAGGCATTCTTAAAGGCCTACTGAAATGACATTTTTTTATTTAAACGGGAATAGCAGATCCATTCTATGTGTCATACTTGATCATTTCGCGATATTGCCATATTTTTGCTGAAAGGATTTAGTATAGAACAACGACGATAAAGTTCGCAACTTTTGGTCTCTGATAAAAAAAAGCCTTGCCCCTACCGGAAGTAGCGTGACGTAGTCAGTTGTTCGCTTCCTCATATTTTCCTATTGTTTTCAACGCAGCTACAGCGATTCGGACCGAGAAAGCCACGATTACCCCATTCATTTGAGCGAGGATGAAAGATTTGTGGATGAGGAAAGTTAGAGTGACGGACTAGAATGCAGTGCAAAACATATCTTTTTTCGCTCTGACCGTAACTTAGGTACAAGCTGGCTCATTGGATTCCACACTCTCTCCTTTTTCTATTGTGGATCACGGATTTGTATTTTAAACCACCTCGGATACTATATCCTCTTGAAAATGAGAGTCGAGAACGCGAAATGGACATTCACAGTGACTTTTATCTCCACGACAATACATCGGCGAAACTCTTTAGGTACTGAGCTAACGTGATAGCATCTGGCTCAAACGCAGATAGAAACAAAATAAATAAATCCCTGACTGGAAGGATAGACAGAAGATCAACAATACTATTAAACCATGGACATGTAACTACACGGTTAATAATTCTCAGCCTGGCAAAGCTTAACAATGCTGTTGCTAACGACGCCATTGAAGCTAACTTAGCAACCGGACCGCACAGAGCTATGATAAAAACATTAGCGCTCCACCTACGCCAGCCAGCCCTCATCTGCTCATCAACACCCGTGCTCACCTGCGTTCCAGCGATCGACGGCGCGACGAAGCACTTAACCCGATCACAGATGCGGTTGGCGGCTAGCGTTGGCTAGCGCGTCTGCTATCCAAGTAAGTCCTCCTTGTTGTGTTGCTACAGCCAGCCGCTAATACACCGATCCCACCTACAACTTTCTTCTTTGCAGTCTCCATTGTTCATTAAACAAATTGCAAAAGATTGACCAACACAGATGTCCAGAATACTGTGGAATTTTGAGATGAAAACAAGAGCTTTTTGTATTGGCTTCAATGGGCTACCGATACTCCTGTTTCACTGGCTACGTCACGCGCATACGTCATCATCCAAAGACGTTTTAAACCGGAAGTTTAGCGGGAAATTTAAAATTGCACTTTATAAGTTAACCCGGCCGTATTGGCATGCGTTGCAATGTTAAGATTTCATCATTGATATATAAACTATCAGACTGCGTGGTCGGTAGTAGTGGCTTTCAGTAGGCTTTTAACTTCACACTCACTGGTGTAAAGTGTGTAAACATGTTTTTTCTGTGTACATGTCAGTCTGTTACACCTAAACCTTATCTCTAACCTTATCCTTGGAAGGCATTGTCCTAACATAAAGTAAATATAATGGAATTGTAACACATTTCTTGTAGCAAATGTTTTTGTCATCAAGTAAAATCATTTTCTTTATTGTCATTTTGTTGGCTGGGCCAAAAGGAAATCCTCCCAAAACATGTTTTACCATGTGGTGTTTGTATGGAGTATCTCCATCCATAGGTGCCGATCTACATTTCTGCCAGTGGGCGCTCGGTGTGTGTGTATTTAAAAAAAAAAAAAAAAAGATGTTCAGCGTAGTTAATATCCCATATGCTTTGTGGCTTTATTATTTTGTAAAACTGACTAAACTCGCCACAAAATTAACTACAACAAGATTGATTTTTCAAAAATTATTTTAAAGATTGAAAGTTGTATTAGATGATACATCTTGGCGCGGTTGGGAGAGTTGCCGTGCCAGCAACCTGAGGGTTCATGGTTCAATCCCCACCTTCTACCATCCTAGTCACGTCCGTTGTGTCCTTGAGCAAGACACTTCACCCCTGCTCCTGATGGCTCACGGTTAGGGCCTTGCATGGCAGCTCCCGCCATCAGCGTGTGAATGTGTGTGTGAATGGGTCAATGTGGAAATAGTGTCAAAGCCCTTTTAGTACCTTGAAGGTAGAAAAGCGCTATACAAGTATAACCCATTTACCATCAATCCCACGTGGGTGCTCGGCCCAGAAGCACCACGGGATCGATGCCTATGTCTCCATCAACAATTCCTCTTTAGAGCACAGCTCCCACATTCACTTGGAGACCATCTACGACACGCTGAAGGAAAGTCAGTCACCTTTATGTTCTTTTAATAAATCAAGTGTTGACTACTTTGTCTATTGAAAATTGATTGACATTACATGTTTACTTTCACTTCGCCATAACCACAACACCAGGGAGAGCTCCACAAACCACATTAAACCCAGATTCCGATCTAATAAAGGTCTTAAAGGCCTACTGAAAGCCACTACTACCGACCACGCAGTCTGATAGTTTATACATCAATGATGAAATCTTAACATTGCAACACATGCCAATACGGCCAGGTTAACTTATAAAGTGACATTTAAAATTTCCCGGGAAATATCCGGCTGAAACGTCGCGGTATGATGACGTATGCGCGTGACGAAGTCAGTTTAACGGAAGTTATGGTACCCCGTAGAATCCTATACAAAAAGCTCTGTTTCCATTTCATAATTCCACAGTATTCTGGACATCTTTTGCAATTTGTTGAATGAACAATGAAGGCTGCAAAGAAGACAGTTGTAGGTGGGATCGGTGTATTAGCAGCGGACTACAGCAACACAACCAGGAGGACTTTGTTGGAGAGCAGACGCGCTAGCCGCCGACCTCACCTTGACTTCCTACGTCTACGGGCCGCCAAACGCATCGGGTGAAGTCCTTCGTCCTTCTGCCGATCGCTGGAACGCAGGTGAGCACGGGTGTTGATGAGCAGATGAGGGCTGGCTGGCTGGCGTAGGTGGAGAGCTAATGTTTTTAGCATAGCTCTGTGCGGTCCGGTTGCTAATTTAGCTTCAATGGCGTCGTTAGCACAGCATTGTTAACCTTCGCCAGCCTGGAAAGCATTAACCGTCTATTTACATGTCCACGGTTTAATAGTATTGTTGATTTTCTATCTATCCTTCCAGTCAGGGGTTTATTTTTTTTGTTTCTATATGCAGTTAAAGCACGATGCTATCACGTTAGCTCATAGCTAAAGCATTTCGCCGATGTATTGTCGTGGAGATAAAAGGCACTGAATGTCCATTTCGCGTTCTCGACTCTCATTTTCAAGAGGATATAGTATCCGAGGTGGTTTAAAATACAAATCCGTGATCCACAATAGAAAAAGGAGAGTGTGGAATCCAATGAGCCAGCTTGTTACAGCTAAGTTACGGTCAGAGTGAAAAAAGATACGTCCATCACTGCCTCTCAAGTCCTTCACTGTAACGTTCCTCATCTATGAAGCTTTCATCCTCGCTCAAATTAATGGGGTAATCGTCACTTTCTCGCTCCTAATATCTCTCGCTCCATTGTAAACAACGGGGAATTGTGAGCAGCACTACCGCTTGTGACGTCACGCTACTTCCGGTAGGGGCAAGGTTTTTTTGATCTACGAGCAAAAGTTGCGAACTTTATCGTCGATTTTCTCTACTAAATCCTTTCAGCAAAAATATGGCAATATCGCGAAATGATCAAGTATGACACATAGAATGGATCTGCTATTCCCGTTTAAATAAAAAAATAATAATTTCAGTAGTCCTTTAACTCATTCTCCTTCTATGCCACATCAATATGGATTGACTCCCAACAGGTATCCTCCTTCAAAACTGCACTAAAAGAACACCTCCAGGCAACTACAACCTTAGACTAACACCCTCCCCCCTCCACATGTCACCTCCTCGGATTGTAATTAATCAAATGTAAATAATCAAATGTATATTCTTGTTCTTATGCTTTCTGAGCTCACTATGCTCACTGCTCGCTGTACATATCCTACCAAGTCAGACCTACACTGTTTCAACGTCCATTTCTCAGATGATGCAATTGTTGATGACTGAAGTGCTGTTATCAATCAAACCCGCCACATCCCACCCCCCGGATTGTAAATAATGTAAATAATTCAATGTATATACTCTGATGATTAACTTGTGTGATGACTGTATCATGATGATAGTATATATCTGTATCATGAATTGATTTACGTGGATCCCGACTTAAACAAGTTGAAAAACTTATTCAGGTTTTACCATTTAGTGGTCAATTTTACGGAATATGTACTGTACTGTGCAATCTACTAATAAAAGTTTCAGTCAATCAAAAAACGTATTGATGCATGTAGGTCAGAATCAGGAAGTGAAAGGCACAAAACTATGAATTGTAGTGATTACAATGTAAAATATATTTGTTGACTGTGTGAGCTTTGTGTAAACATGTTGATACACATTGTGACAAACTGAGGAACATAACCCCATCCATCCATCCATTTCCTACCGCTTGTCCCTCTCTCAAAGATATTGCGTGTCTGAAACAGTCTTGTTTTTTTTAGAAACAATATAAAAAACATGGCAATGCATCATCCTAACATGACAGTTCATCTTCCTATAGACAATATATTTAAGAATAGTGTTAATATATAAATATGACGTTAGTAAACATGTGAGAGTAAGAAGTAAACAAACCTGTTCTGTGTAACACAACTTGATGTTTCTTGAAAACAGCGTCCAGTAGTTGACGTTGTCGCTCCTTCTCCTCTTTTGTTGGACAAAGTTCCTCCTCGTACTCTGCTATCGTTCTTTCGCACATTTTCTCAGCTTTACACTCACACTTGATCTCTTCTTAGCGATGTGTGTTGATCACTTCCGCCTCTCTTTGTTAGCAGCTAACAAGCTAAGCTAGCACAAGAAGCCGCAAAGTGCGCTTCGACTAATGTTTTCGGACCCAAACAAAGATCGACAACGTTTACTATATGAAACAAAATATATACGTGTGTACGTACGCACTGATTAAGAACACATTCTATCATAAACACAATAACGTCTCCTCCGTAAAACGCCATCTTGTTTTGTCCTCGTCCCGTCGCGCTCTAACTTCCCATTGCCGTCTCGCGCAGCGTTGTCAGATCTCGCGAGAGAAACAGCAAGACCCCTCAAACATGCCGCTGTCACGCCAAATTTCTTCCCCTACAAAAACATTTACTTCCGTGGTCATGTTTCCTCTTACGTCATTGACAGCGATCGATGGCACTTCGGCTTTGACTGCCCGTCGCTGGAAGGATACTTCGTCTTTGACAGCTGCTGGAATCTGAAGAAATCCATTATTGTTTTTTTTTGTACAGGCGCTAAACAGGACAATCGCGTGCCGGTTAAGGACCCCCAGCAACTTTGTGATTTTATTGGACGCAGCCCCGGAAGTAAATGGGGGGAATGTTTTTGTAGGGGGAATAAATTTGGCGTGACACCGCCTCGTTTCCCCGTTCTGTCCTATGGCCCACACTACATTCTACAGTCCAGTAGGTGGCGGTGGGAACCTTTCAAGTCGTAGCTGCAACCCGACAGTAAGAAGAAGAATAACTTGAGCTGGTTGCGTAACCTATTTTTATGGACTTCCCTCTTTGTGATGTTCCTGTTATAAGCTGTTATACAGTATATGCCTTGAGCTCTTATTTTGAAGGCGCTAAGAGCGGAAGTGGTGACACATTGTGGTGGAGCGGAGTTTTGAAAACAAACAAAAATAAAGTGGAGCCTCCGTGTTTGTTATTTTGTAGTTTTATACAGCATAGGCGACATATATAAACCCTCGGTTACATTGGTGGCAGCGGTGGGATTCGAACCTACGCCATCGAAATGACTGGAGCCTCAATCCTCTTTTCTCTCGCGAGATCTGACGACACTGCGTGTGAACAAAACAAGATGAGGAAAACGCAAAATGGCGTTTGATGGAGAATATGTTATTGTGGTTATGATAATATTGTGTTCTTAACCAACACGTATGCTGTTTGTTAGAGTAAACATTGTTAATATTTGTGTTGGATACATTAGCTTCAGCGCTCTCAATCAATCAATGATGCTTAGCGTGCTAGTTAGCTTAGCGTGTTAGCTGCTAACAAAGAGAGGCGGAAGTGATCAAAAAACATCGCTTAGTTAAGATCAAGTGTGAGTGTAAAGTGTTGTAAAAGTGTGAAAATGTGCGAAAGAACGATAGCAGAGTACGAGGAGGAACTTTGTCCAACAAAAGAGGAGAAGGAGCGACAACATCAGAAACCTCAAGTTGTGTTACACAGAACAGGTTTGTTTACTTCTTACTCTCACATGTTTACTAACGTCATATGTATTTATTAACACTATTCTTAAATATATTGTCTATAGGAAGATGCATTGTCATGTGAGGTCTACTGTAACAATCTGCTGGCGGCAATCCCTTATGTTTGTGCGGTTTAGATTTGACGTTCATTTTTCCCATGATCTCAAACACACCGTCTGTGCCTGAAAGCGGCTCGGCAGAGAATGAGGAAGTGTTGTTGTGTGTCTGGGGAAGCACGGAGACACAAAGTGTTTGCACAGAAGATTGTGGTATTGGAAATCGTGTGTGTGACTTCTTCTGGAGTTAAGTTAAAAGTTAAAGTACCAATGATTGTCGCACACACACTAGGTGTGGCGAAATTTGTCCTATCTGCATTTGACCCATCCCCTTGATCACCCCGTGGGAGGTGAGGTGCGCAGTGAGCAGCAGCAGTGGCAGCGCCTGGGAATCATTTTTGGTGATTTAACCCCCAATTCCAACCCTTGATGCTGAGTGCCAAGCATGGAGGTAATGGGTCCCATTTTTATAGTCTTTGGTATGACTTGGCCAGGGTTTGAACTCACAACCTACCCATCTCAGGGCGGACACACTGATACATTATATTACTTGAATTTGTTTTCATGTAAAAAAAACAAAAACAACTTATTTTCAAGGTGTGGCATTAATGATTGATTTTAAAGAACATTAAGGTGACTTACCTTCCTTCAGCGTGTCCTAGATGGTCTCCAAGTGAAAGTGGGAGCTGTGCTCTAAATGGAGATACTCCATAAAAACACCACATATGGTGGTGTTAGAAAAGAGTTCTTTTTGGCCCAGCCACCAAAATCACTTAAAAGAGGAGAAACATACTGGATTTTATAACAAAAACATGTTAGGAATTAGAGATGTCCGATAATGGCTTTTTTGCCATTATTGGGTAGGGGGTAGCAGGGGTGTATATTGTAGCGTCCCGGAATTAGTTAGTGCTGCAAGGGGTTCTGGGTATTTGTTCTGTTGTGTTTATGTTGTGTTACGGTGCGGATGTTCTCCCGAAATGTGTTTGTCATTCTTGTTTGGTGCGGGTTCACAGTGTGGCGCATATTTGTAACCGTGTTAAAGTTGTTTATACGGCTACCCTCAGTGTGACCTGTATGGCTGTTGACCAAGTATGCAGTGCATTCACTTGTGTGTGTGAAAAGCCGTAGATTATTGCACGCAAAGGAAGTGCCTTTAAGGTTTATTGGCGCTCTGTACTTCTCCCTACGTCCGTGTACTACTCTGTACAGCGGCGTGTTAAAAAGTCATAAAATTTACTTTTTGAAACCGGCACCGATAATTTTGAAACCGATACCGATAATTTCCGATATTACATTTTAAAGCACTTATCGGCCGATAATATTGGCGGTCTGATATTATTGGACATCCCTATTCAGTGTTTCCCATAAACTGCCAAGATACCTGTGGCGGTGGGGGGCGTGGCTATGGGCGTGGTCACCATGACATCATCGAGTAATTTGCATAATTTACTACAATGATATGATTTTCTCTAAAAAGGCTAAAAAAATGTATACTTACTAATGAATAATAACAGTTTATTTTTAAACGTCCATCCATCCATTTTACAATATAATTACAACACTTTATGTACATATTTATATACAGATTTGAACAATAAGTTATTCACTGAAATATATTTATTAATTGTGGTTCTTACAAAAAATATATCTTATGAAATATAAAAGCTAAAATGTCTCTTAAAGCTCTGCCCCTTTAATTAGTGCATACTAAATAATTTAACTTTAGCCTACTACTACAACCATATTATTTACCAGCAACATAAAGTGAAACAGAGGCAGAGGTGTCCTGCCACAGTCAGTAACAAATAAACAGAAAACAGTAGTGGTCAAATACAAATAAGGCAACAAGAGAAGTATCCTACACTTCTCTTTTGTAAAGTAAATCTGAACAGCCTATATGGGCATCTACATCAACTATATGATTTGCCTGAGAAGCTGGACAGGACAAAAAAAAACAATTTTTAATTTGTGGCGGACGTAATTCTTTCGTGGCGGGCCGCCACAAATAAATGAATGTGTGGGAAACACTGCTATTGCCAATGGTTTATGGCAAGGACAAAATTAACTATTTCCCATGTTTTTATTGGATGTTTAGTTACACACGTTTAACACAACACACGTGAGAACACCAATAATCCCATTGTGTTTACAGTGTCAGTAAAAAAAACCCTACTTTTATTGTC
Source organism: Entelurus aequoreus (assembly GCF_033978785.1). Classification (NCBI taxonomy): domain Eukaryota; kingdom Metazoa; phylum Chordata; class Actinopteri; order Syngnathiformes; family Syngnathidae; genus Entelurus; species Entelurus aequoreus. The sequence goes on from NC_084753.1 coordinate 37,554,009, forward strand.
ACTTAACCCTATTTACTTATTAACCCAACAGACCAGCAGCCCCCCCACATTAAAGAGGAAGAGGAGGATGTGTGGATCACTCAGGCAGGAGAGTTTCTTGTAGGGCAGGAGGAGGCTGATCTCACCAAGTTTCCACTGACTGTTGTCTCTGTGAAGACTGAAGAGCATGAAGACAAACCACCTGAGTCCTCACAGCTTCATCACAGTCCAAGTAAGCACAACATCCACATATCATCTAATACAATGTTTGTGACACATGTTCATCCAGGGACCACTGAAGGTGGAGATATACTTGCTTTTTATCTCCACATTCACCTAACTTAAGTTCTATATTTGCCAATGTAGAGCGTGACAATTCAGAACTTACAATACAGAGTAAACATGCTAAATAAACAACAAAATTGTAGAATAATTAAACAATTAGTTATATAATTACTGAGCCAACTCAGACACCTGATGACTGTTGGACAAAAACACTCTGCAGGGTCCACCCTCTGTTATAACCATTCTTTGTTGACGTGCACAAATCAGTGTCTGTTTTGTCCTCCGTTTGAAAAGCACATGCATTGTTTTTCAAACAGATACTGATACCATCTCTATCCTCCTTCAAAACCGCAAGAAAAGTTCACCTCCAGGCAGCTACAACCCTAAACTAACACCCTCCCCGGATTGCTAATAATCAAATGTAAACAATCAAATGCAGATACTTTTTCTTATGCTTTCTGTTCTCTCTCTCTCTCTCTCTCTCTCTCTCTCTCTCTCTCTCTCTCTCTCTCTCTCTCTCTCTCTCTCTCTCTCTCTCTCTCTCTCTCTCCACTACTTGCTGTCCATATCATACCCCCCCCCCCCCCTCCACACCCCTGATTGTAAATAATGTAAATAATTCTATGTGATTATCTTGTGTGATGACTGTATTATGATGATTGTATATATCTGATAGTATACATCTGTATCATGAATCAATTTAAGTGGACTTAAACAAGTTGAAAAAATTATTCGGGTGTTACCATTTAGTGGTCAATTGTACGGAATATGTACTTCACTGTGCAACCTACTAATAAAAGTCTCAATCAATCAATCACAACCTTCCCGCTCCTCAAGATCGATACCGATAACTTATTTATACCTATTAATTTTAAATGTAGATTTAAGTGTAGTTTGTGAACAGCTGGAAGTAAGAAAGAGTCAAAGAAAAGTGGATATGACAAAGTGTACCTGTAGATTTGTCCTAACCAAATATGACATCACTACTGACGTAGAGCGGACATCACAACCATAAATTAGTAATGAATCTTATGTCCTTATTTCCATCTATCAGTGTGTGCAGGAGTGGAGTCATCACCTCATATTTTGCGAGTAACATACCTTTGTTGGCTGACGGGGTCCTGTGTCTTTAAGTATGGTGGGGGGGCGGGGTCTTCTGCATCTCTGATGTCGCAGCTGTCAAGTGTATCAATGGTTCATGTCTTGTTTTATCTCTGATCTGCTCGCATTGGCGTCTTGCTGCTGGGTGAAGCAATCCAGTTTGTCCGGTGCTTTTACCGCTGTGTTTATTTTAATTTGATGATTTGTTGTATTGCTTACATTCACGTATGTACAGTATGGTTATGACAGCTTGAATGTCAGCGTGGTGACCGATGAGACCCTCAGGGACATCATCAGAACGTATACTGGTGCAGGACAATATCTCATGAGAACTGAGCAAAGCTCGACTTTTCTAAAGCACGCGTTTCAATCAATCAATCAATGTTTATTTATATAGCCCTAAATCACAAGTGTCTCAAAGGGCTGCACAAGCCACAACGACATCCTCGGTACAGAGCCCACATACGGGCAAGGAAAAACTCACCCCAGTGGGACGTCGGTGAATGACTATGAGAAACCTTGGAGAGGACCGCATATGTGGGTAACCCCCCTCCCTCTAGGGGAGAACGAAAGCAATGGATGTCGAGTGGGTCTGACATAATACTGTGAAAGTCCAGTCCACAGTGGATCCAACACATCAGCGAGAGTCCAGTCCATAGTGGGGCCAGCAGGAAACCGTCCCCAGCGGAGACGGGTCAGCAGCGCAGAGATGTCCCCAACCGATGCACAGGCTAGTGGTCCACCCGGGGTCCCGACTCTGGACAGCCAGCACTTCATCCATGGCTACCGGACCTATGCAACTCCCCCTCCCAAGGGACAGGGGAGAAGAGGAGAGAAGAAAAGAAACGGCAGATCAACTGGTCTAAAAACGGGGGTCTATTTAAAGGCTAGATTATACAAATGAGTTTTAAGATGGGACTTAAATGCTTCTACTGAGGCAGCATCTCTAACTGTTACCGGGAGGGCATTCCAGAGTACTGGAGCCCGAATAGAAAACGCTCTATAGCCCGCAGACTTTTTGGCTCTGGGAATCACTAATAAGCCGGAGTTCTTTGAACGCAGATTTCTTGCCGGGACATATGGTACAATACAATCGGCGAGATAGGCTGGAGCTAAACCGTGTAGTATTTTATACGTAAGTAGTAAAACCTTAAAGTCGCATCTTAGGTGCACAGGAAGCCAGTGCAAGTGAGCCAGTATAGGCGTAATATGATCAAACTTTCTTGTTTTTGTCAAAAGTCTAGCAGCCGCATTTTGTACCAACTGTAGTCTTTTAATGCTAGACATAGGGAGGCCCGAAAATAATACTTTACAGTAATCGAGACGAGACGTAACGAACGCATGAATAATGATCTCAGCGTCGCTAGTGGACAAGATGGAACGAATTTTAGCGATATTACGGAGATGAAAGAAGGCCGTTTTAGTAACACTCTTAATGTGTGACTCAAACGAGAGAGTTGGGTTGAAGATAGTGCCCAGATTCTTTAATGAGTCGCCTTGTGTAATTGTTTGGTTGTCAAATGTTAAGGTGGTATTATTAAATAGATGTCGGTGTCTAGCAGGACCGATAATCAGCATTTCCGTTTTCTTAGCGTTGAGTTGCAAAAAGTTAGCGGACATCCATTGTTTAATTTCATTAAGACATTAAGTTTGTCTTCTTGTGTCCTGCAGATGTCTGTGAAGAACATATTCTCCCTGAGCAGCAAGAGTGGACCTCCAGGATTGAGCAGGAGGAGCCACAGCCCCCCTACATTAAAGAGGACGAGGACCCAAAGCCGCCTCGAATCAAAGATGAAGAGGAGGAGTCACAGCACCCCCGTATTAAAGAAGAAGAAGAGGAACACAGTGACTATCTTGAAGGACTGGAGGAGGTTGATGTCACCAAGATGCCAGTGACTGGTGTCCCTGTGAAGAGTGAAGGTGATGAGGTCAAAGGTGAAAGTGAGGAGAAGAGAGAGGCGGAGCCTCCAAGCAGCAGCTCAACTCAACACATGACAACAGAAGCTGATGGAGACCACTGTGGAGGATCACAAGCAGACAAGCTCTTAGCTCCACTATCAGATAGTGAGGACACAACGTCACACTCTCCTGACACTGATGATGAAGACTCTAAAGATGATAAGACATGTCACACTGACAACACACACCTGACATGTTCTCACTGCGACAAAACTTTTAAGTACCCTAGTAAACTGAAGAGACATGTGAGAACACACACTGGAGAAAAACCTTTTACCTGCTCAGTTTGTGGTAAGGGTTTTGCACGAAAAAATGAGTTGAAAGAACACAACATGCAAATACACACAGGAGAAAAACCTTTTTCCTGCTCAGTGTGTGGTAAAGGTTTTGTACGAAGACAGTGTTTGCAAGTACACATTAGAACACACACTGCAGAAAAACCTTTTTCTTGTGAAATCTGTGGTAAAAGTTATATACAAAATCAGTCTTTGAAATTACACTTGAACACACACACCCGAGAAAAAACCTATTCATGTTCAAGCTGCAACAAAAGCTTTTATTACCGGTCAGCATTTATAAGACACACTAAAACACACACTGTAGAAAAACCTTTTACTTGTTCAATCTGTGGTAAAGGTTACACACAAAATCAGTGTTTGAAAGTACACATGAGAACACACTCTGGAGAAAACCATTTTTCTTGTTCAATCTGTGGTAAAGATTTTGTACAACAAAACAGTCTAAAAGTACACATGAGAACACACACTGGAGAAAACCTTGTTACGTGTTCAATCTGTGGTAAAGGTTTTGTACACAAAAACAATTTAAAAGTCCACATGAAAATACACACTGGTGAAACACCTTTTTCCTGCGCAGAATGTGGTAAATGTTTTGTAAAATGTAGCTATTTGAAAATACACATGAGCATACACACACGAGAAAAACTCAATACCTGTTCTATCTGCGGTAAAGGTTTTGTACAAAATACGAATTTGAAAGTGCACATGAGAACGCACGCAGAAGAAAAAGCTTTTCCCTGTTCAGTATGTGGGAAACGTTTAGCACGGAAACATTTGTTGAAAGAACACATGCAAATACACACTGGAGAAAAAACATTTTCCTGCTCAAAATGTGATAAAGTTTTTGCACGAAAATATGGGTTAAAAGCACACATGAGAATACACACTGGAGAGAAAATGTTGAGTTGCAGTGTGTGTGGTGAAAGATTCTCCTATAAGTACCAGTGTAAGAAACACAAGTGTGCTGGTGAGAACAGCAGCAGCAAAGAGGTTCCGCAGCCTCCGAAGCAGAACCTCCAGGTTCTGTAACAGCTTCTTCCCTCAGGCCGTAAGACTCTTGAACGCATCATAACTAGCCCCTCAACTCCCCCCAAAATGGATTAACTCGCTGGAATAAAAAAGACAATATAACATACATCCATAAACGTGGATGCATATGAAAAAGTGCAATATATTTATCTGTACTGTAACCTATTTATTTATTCATATATGCACCTTATTGATTCTTTATCCTGCACTACCATGAGCTAATGAAACAAAATGTTGTTCTTATCTGTACTGTAAAGTTCAAATTTGAATGACAATAAAAAGGAAGTCTAAGTCTAAATGAAGATGCAGGATTTGAAACAAACTGTTTAAACTATGTTAACTTTGACTTTCTAACATCAGCACAAATATCATGTGTGACATCCTTTTTGTGTGTAACACAATCTTGTTATACATTTCTAACATTTATAGATTAGATATTTTAGAATACTGTCTTTTCAGTCAAGTGTTTGAATTATTATACTACATTGTGTGCTTTTATTTAATAATGAACAGATTGATTTGAAAAGGTTAAAGTAAGCACTACAAAACATGCTGCATACAATAAAACATCCATTATAATATTGATATTAGTTGTGGTAAAGATTGTTGAAGAGATTGTGATGGTGCATCTCACACATCTACAGAAAAGATTAACCATACATTTTTCCTGCGAGTACACTGTCTAACAATTGGAAGTCAAGGTAATGCCTTTGAAACCTTCAGATAATCTGTTTAACACTTTCCCACTCAAACTAAAGTGGTCGTTGGGAACATTTTTGGTTTCAGTTTTTCAAATGAAAAACAGAATTAACGACTGCTGTCGATGTAGAATTTTGTCAAGGAAAAAAGGAAACCTTTTGAAGAAGAACTATACTGGTGCCCTTGGATGATTATAAATCAGTTTAGTTGTTCAGTGACAAGCTTTGAACCATCAAGGCTCAAGCCCACCAATTGCTTGAACCCCAGCCTCACTGTTGACAGTAAAGTAGTTTCCTTCCCAAATTTAAAAAAAAAAGCAGTTTTTCAAATGTAAAGCCGGGCTCAGTATGACTTAAAGGTCCATTGAACGCTATTACAGAAAAAAAAAGCCACACATTTTCTGTGACATTGGAGCCAACATTTGAAATTGTATAAAAGTATTCTGCTGATCCGTCTAACGTTCTGCAAACTGAGCTGTTTTAAGTGTTGGACAAGTTTTCAGGTTCAGTTTTTCCAATGTCCAGCAGGATACAGGACTGCTGTTGACGTTGTCTTTTGGGTAGCAGAAAATTAGCTTTTGCTGGAAGATAATAAGATTTATCACCTGAACAGGGACTTGAACCCTGGACCCTCAGATTAAAAGTCTGATGCTCTACCGACTGAGCTATCCAGGCCCTTCTAACAGTAGGTTTGCCCATGGTTGGAGACAAAAATATTACTGGCACACTCATCTAGAAGTAAATTAGTTAGGATGTTCATTGAATAGGTGGGAACTGTCAAAGCTCAAGCTTGCAAATTGTTTGAACTAGAGCTACTGACGGTTAAGCCAGTTTTAAATCGTCATAGACAGAGAGGCTGCAGACAAAGAAAGAAGTCCTTGTCCCAAAGTGGCCAGCTCTAAGATGGATTTACCCTTGGGACAAAAGTTTTATGGCCAGATGAGACAAATACTGAGCTACTTTGCTTCACTACCAATCAACAGCAAAAAGACTGAACTTTGTAAACAACCTGGTGTTCCAACAAGACAATATCAAAGACATAAAAACTGGTTTTAAAGGGTTTCAGGAAATTGAGTTTCTGGAATGTCTGTTCCAGAGATTGTACCTTAACCCAACTAAACTTTTGTGAACAATGCTTAGAAGCTAAATCTGTGCCAAGAATGCAACACACTAATATCAAACCTACCAGTATTGCCATGAAGAGGGGTTAAATATGCAACCAGAATGTTGCCTAGGGATGATGTTTGATAAGAAATTATCGAGTTCGAGTCTATTATCGAATCCTCTTATCGAACCGATTCCTTATTGATTCTCTTATCGAGTCCAGATAGGTTGTTGTATATGGAAAAAAACACACAATATTTGGTTTAACAAAAGCTCACTTTTATTATATAAGAAAACAATTTAATCTAAAAAATAAATAAATATTGACTGTTGCCCCCCTAAAAATATATATATATATATATATTGACTGTTGTTACCCAAAGTATATTAAGTGGGATTTTTCAGAAAAACAAATATATAAGGTAACACAAAAACAACCTGTCTCTGTGATCACTATAGGTGTATAAATAATAATATAGTGTTAAATAAAATCAGTCCCTTGGGCACAAAACTGAAAATAATACAGCTCTCCAAAAAGTGCAATTCTGCTGCTATTTGACATAACTGTTTGTTATGATGCTTTGACATTTTTGCACTTTATTTCTTTATTGAAATAAAATTCTATAAATAGAAAAGTTGTTTGCAAATGTGGTTACAATGCTAAAAAATGAAAAGTTAAAGCTAAAAAAAGAAATGCATTTTATTGAGTTAACATTATTTCTTTATAGGGGGAAAGATGTTTTGAGCTAGGGAATATAACAACTACACTACCCATCATGCAACGGGAGTGACGAGCATGCGCGGTAGCCCCGAAAATTGTTGTTGCATGTCGTCACCCGTGAAAGTAAACGTCAAAAACTCAGCCAACACACCTCGTCTGCATTATTTATAATTAGACAGACAACACATATACAGTGTGATTTTGTTTTGTTTACAAGGAAAGAAAAACAAAAGTTGAAAAAGGGAGATCATGTCATATATGTTGTATATATATGTATGTGCTGCGGTTGCTATAAGAACGTTGCGACAGCTGCCGTAAAGGGGGTGCGTTGCTATGTTTCCGGTTGGTCGTAAAAGTGTTGGTCATGTGTTTGTACCCTGCTCAAATCTCCCAGTAAAGTTATTCATTGGATTATACCTTTTGTTTTGAACTTTATTACACATTGGAGCGCTTTTTCCCGTCCATTTTTTTCCTGCTTTCGCTATCTGTGCTTAATGACCGAGCTACGTGACTGATTTCTTGTGATGTCACACGGAGCATTTCTGGTCGGGACGGGATTCGTTCCGAGGGGTTCGAATATAGAACCAACTCTTTTTCTTTACTATAGTGGTCTCGATAACGGGTAACGGTTTTTAAAAAGGGATTCGAGTCCGAGGACTCGGTTCTTTTCTTATCGAACAACCGGGAAAACCGGTTTCGAGTATCATCCCTAATGTTGCCATAAGCATTTTCTTTAATTTGTTTGTGTTTTTCTACAATAGTAAGAGATCCCGAATTGTTCAGTTGTAGAACATAAGACTTTCATTTGAGATTTTCTGGAATAAGAGTCCCTGTTCTGCTGACCAAAAACATGTTCTGACAATCCCTTGCGAAGTCCTCCTTTTTGCATTCAGAAGTCAACAAGTTATTCCGTGGGTATGTTTTAAAGAGTAGGTTCAAATGAAAATTCAGCTGAAATAGCTCAGTTGGGAGAGTGTTAGACTGAAGATCTAAAGGTCCCTGGTTCAATCCTGGGTTTCAGCATCATGCTGCGGGCTATTGACATGGTGTTTAACAATTTCCCACTTGAGCTAAAGAGGTCGTAGGGAACATTTTTGGTTTCAGTTTTTCAAATGAAAAACACAATAAACGACTGCTGTCGATGTAGAATTTTGTCAAGGAAAAAAGGAAACCTTTTGAAGAAGAACTATACTGGTGCCCTTGGATGATTATAAATCAGTTGAGTTGTTCAGTGACAAGCTATGAACCATCAAGGCTCAAGCCCACCAATTGCTTGAACCCCAGCCTCACTGTTGACAGTAAAGTAGTTTCCTTCACAAATTTTTCAAAAAAGCTGTTTTTCAAATGTAAAGCCGGTATGACTTAAAGGTCCATTGAACACTATTACAGAAAAAAAAGCCACACATTTACTGTAACATTGGAGCCAACATTTGAAATTGTATAAAAGTATTCTGCTGCTCCGTCTAACGTTCGGCAAACTGAGCTGTTTTAAGTGTCGGACAAGTTTTCAGGTTCAGTTTTCCAATGTCCAGCAGGATACAGGACTGCTGTTGACGTTGTCTTTTGGGTAGCAGAAAATTAGCTTTTGCTGGAAGATAATGAGATTTACCGCCTGAACAGGGACTTGAACCCTGGACCCTCAGATTAAAAGTCTGATGCTCTACCGACTGAGCTATCCAGGCTCTTTTAACAGTAGGTTTGCCCATGGTTGGAGACAATAACATTACTGGCACACTCATCTAGAAGTAAATTAGTTAGGATGTCCAGCGAATAGCTGGGAACTGTCAAAGCTTAAGCTTGCAAATTGCTTGAACTAGAGCTACCGACGATTAAACCAGTTTTAAATCATCATAGACAGAGAGGCTGCAGACAAAGAAATAAGTCCCTGTCCCAAAGTTGCTAACTCTAAGATGGATTTAACCTTGGGACAAAAGTTTTATGGCCAGATGAGACAAATATTGAGCTACTTTGCTTCACTACCAATCAACAGCGAAAAGACTGAACTTTGTACACAACCGGGTGTTCCAACAAGACAATATCAAAGACAAAAAAACTGGTTTCAAAGGGTTTCAGGAAATTACGTTTCTGTAATGTCTGTTCCAGAGATTGTACCTTAACCCAACTAAACTTTTGTGAACAATGCTTAAAAGCTGAATCTGTGCCAAGAACGCAACACACTAATATCAAACCTACCAGTATTGCCAAGAAGAGGGGTTAAATATGCAACCAGAATGTTGCCATAAGCATTTTGTTTCATTTGTATGTGTTTTTCTACAATGGTAAGAGATCCCGAATTGTTCAGTTGTAGAATATTAGACTTTCATTTGACAGTTTCTGGGATAAGAGTCCCTGTTCTGCTGACCATAAAACATGTTATGACAATTCCCTGGAAAGTCCTCCTTTTTGCATTCAGAAGTCAAAAAGTAATTCATTGGGTATATTTCTAAGAGTAAATCCAAGTTAAAGTTTTCAGCTGAAATAGCTCAGTTGGGAGAGCGTAAAACTGAAGATCTAAAGGTCCCTGGTTCAATCCCGGGTTTCAGCATCATGCTGTGAGCTATTGACATAGTGTCATCACTGAGGAAGCTTTTGTGGCATGTATAGCATCAAAATATGTCCATGGCCTGCTAATCTTGCTGGTGCAGCCTTAAAATCAGTTGTCATAAATGTTTTCATCATGTTTAACCTGGATAGCCATTACGTTGTTTGAATGGTGTATTGTCCTTTTGCCAATGTGTTTTCTTAAAATGACTATTAAATCGTGCTGTTACAAACACACGTATTTGTGGTACCTTGGGGTGTTGTATTAGACTGTATCACTTGAAACTAACAGTAATAAAGCTGTTTTCAGTGTAATGTGAGGGTGCATCCAACACATCTACAGAAAAGATTAACCATACATTTTTCCTACGATTACACTGTCTAACAATTGGAAGTCAAGGTAATGTGTTTGAAACCTTGATATAATCTGTTTAACACTTTCCCACTTGAGCTAAAGTGGTTGTAGGGAACATTTTTGGTTTCAGTTTTTCAAATGAAAAACAGAATAAACGACTGCTGTTGATGTAGAATTTTGTCAAGGAAAAAAGGAAACCTTTTGAAGAAGAACCATACTGGTGCCGTTGGATTTTAATAAATAGTTGTTCGGTGACAAGCTATGAACCATCAAGGCTCAAACCCCAGCCTCACTGTTAAAAGTAAAGTAGTTTCCTTCCGAATAAAAAAAAAAAGAAGCTGATTTTCAATTGTGAAGACGGGCTCAGTATGACTTACAGGTCCATTGAACATTATTACAAAAAAAAAGCCACACATTTTCGAAAAATTTACTGTGACATTGGAGCCAATCTTTGAAATTGTATAAAAGTGTTATGCTGATCTGTCTAATATTCTGCAAACTGAGCTGTTCTAAGTGTTCAGGTTCAGTTTTTCCAATGTCCTACAGGATACAGGACTGCTGTTGACGTTGTCTTTTGGGTAGCATAAAATTAGCTTTTGCTGGAAGATAATGAGAATTACCGCCTGAACAGGGACTTGAACCCTGGACCCTCAGATTAAAAGTCTGATGCTCTACCGACTGAGCTATCCAGGCTCTTTTAACAGGAGGTTTGCCCATTGTTGGAGACAAAAACATTACTGGCACCCTCATCTAGAAGTAAATTAGTTAGGATGTTCAGCGAATAGCTGGGAACCGTCAAAGCTCAAGCTTGCCAATTGCTTGAACTAGAACTATTGACGGTTAAGCCAGTTTAAAATCATTGGACAGAGAGAGTGCAGACAAAGAAAGAAGTCCCTGAGTTTCTGGAATTTAAGTCTATGCTGTGACAATCTTCTGCGAAGGCCTCTTTTTTGCATTCAAATCAACAGGTAAGTCCTTGGGAGTATTTCAAAGAGTGGATCCAGGTGGGTGGGTTTCAGCTGAAGTGGAGCTCACCTCAGCTGAAGTAGCTCAGTTGGGAGAGCGTTAGACGGAAGATCTAAAGGTCCCTGGTTCAATCCGGGGTTTCAGCATAGTAGTGTGTTCTCTTGAACTAGTGTCATTACTGAGGTTACTTTTATGGCATGTACTCCATTAAAAGGATGTCCATGACCTGCTTGTCTTGCTGGCTCAGTCTAAAAATCAGTTGTCCTGGATAACCTTTATGGTGTATTGTACTTTTGCCAATGTTTTTTCTTAATTTGACTATTAAATCTTGCTTTTTCACATACAAATACAGGACTGCTGTTGATGTTGTCTTTTGGTAGCAGAAAATAAGCTTATACTGGAAGGTAAAGAAACAAACCACCTGAACAGGGAATTGAACCCTGGACCCTCAGATTAAAAGTCTGATGCTCTACCGACTGAGCTATCCAGGCTCTTTTAACTAGTGGTCTGCCCATGGTTGGAGACAATAACATTACTGGCACCCTCATCTAACCAGTTTTAAATCATCATAGACAGAGAAGCTGCAGACAAAGAAATAAGTCCCTGTCCCAAAGTTGCCAGCTCTAAAATGGATTTAACTTTGGGACAATTTGAAGGACTTCTGCTGAAATAGCTCAGTTGGGAGAGCGTTAGACTGAAGATCTAAAGGTCCCTGGTTCAATCCCGGGTTTCAGCATCATGATTTAGGCTATTGACATGGTGTCATCACTGAGGAAGCTTTTGTGGCATGTACAGCACCAAAAAATATGCCCCTAGCCTGCTAATCTTGCTGGTGCAGCTTTAAAATCAGTTGTCATAAACCTTTTCGTACTGGATAGCCAGTATGTTGTTTGATTGTGTATTGTCCTTTTTTCAATGTTTTTTCTTAAAATGACTATTAAATTGTGCTGTTACAAACATACATAATTGTGTTGCCTTGGGGTGTTGCATTAGACTCTATCACTTGAAACCAACATTAAAACAGCTGTGCTCATTGTGAGGGTGCATCAAACACATCTACAGAAATGATTAACCATACATTTTTTCTATGATTACACTGTCTAACAATTGGAAGTCAAGGTAATGCGTTTGAAACCTTGATATAATCTGTTTAACACTTTCCCACTTGAGCTAAAGTGGTCGTAAGGAACATTTTTGGTTTCAGTTTTTCAAATGAAAAACAGAATAAACCACTGCTGTTGATGTAGAATTTTGTCAAGGAAAAAAGGAAAGCTTTTGAAGAAGAACCATACTGGTGCCCTCGGATAGAAATAAATCAGTTTAGTTGTTCAGTGACAAGCTGTGAACCATAAAGGCTCAAGCCCGCCAATTGCTTGAACCCCAGCCTCACTGTTGACAGTAAAGTAGTTTCCTTCCCAAATCCTTCAAAAAAGCAGTTTGTCAAATGTAAAGCCAGGCTCAATATGACTTAAAGATCCATTGAACGCTATTACAGAAAAAAAAAGCCACAAATTTTCAACAAATTTACTGTAACATTGGAGCCAACATTTGAAGTTGTATTAAAGGATTCTGCTGATCTGTCCAACGTTCTGCAAACTGAGCTGTTTTAAGTTTTGGACAAGTTTTCAGGTTCAGTTTTTCCAATGTCCAGCAGGTTTCAGGACTGCTGTTGATGTTGTTTTTTGGGTAGCAGAAAATTAGCTTTTGCTGGAAGATAATGAGACTTATCGCCTGAACAGGGACTTGAACCCTGGACCCTCAGATTAAAAGTCTGATGCTCTACCGACTGAGCTATCCAGGCTCTTTTAACAATAGATTTGCCCATGGTTTTGGACACAACCATACTGGCACCCTCATCTAGAAGTAAATTAGTTAGGATGTTAAGCGAATAGCTGGGAACTGTCAAAGCTCAAGCTTGCCAATTGCTTGAACTAGAGCTACTGACGGTTAAACCAGTTTTAAATCGTCATAGACAGAGAGGCTGCAGACAAAGAAAGAAGTCCCTGTCCCAAAGTTGCCAGCTCTAAGATGGATTTACCCTTGGTACCAAAGATTTATGGCCAGATGAGACAAATATTGAGCTACTTTGCTTCACTACCAATCAACAGCGAAAAGACTGAACTTTGTACACAACCGGGTGTTCCAATAAGACAACATCAAAGACATAAAAACTGGTTTTAAAGGGTTTCAGGAAATTGAGTTTCTGGAATGTCTGTTCCACAGACTGTACCTTAACCCTACTAAACTTTTTTGAACAATGCTTAGAAGCTAAATCTGTGCCAAGAACGCAACACACTAATATCACACCTACCAGTATTGCCAAGAAGAGGGGTTAAATATGCAACCAGAATGTTGCCATAAGCATTAAGTTTAATTTGTATGTGTTTTTCTACAATGGTAAGAGATCCCGAAATGTTCAGTGGTAGAACATAAGACTTTCATTTGACAGATTCTGGGATAAGAGTCCCTGTTCTGCTGACCAAAAACATGTTCTGACAATCCCCTGCGAAGTCCTCCTTTTTGCATTCAGAAGTCAACAAATAAATCCTTGGGTATATTTCAAAGAGTAGATCCAAATTAAAGGATTTCAGCTGAAATAGCTCAGTTGGGAAAGCGTTAGACTGAAGATCTAAAGGTCCCTGGTTCAATCCCGGGTTTCAGCATCATGCTGTTGGCTATTGACATGGTGTCATCACTAAGGAAGCTTTTGTGGCATGTATAGCATCAAAAAATATGCCCCTGGCCTGCTAATCTTGCTGGTGCAGTCTTAAAATCAGTTGTCATAAACCTTTTCGTCATGTTTAACCTGGATAGCCATTACGTTGTTTGATTGTGTATTGTCCTTTTGCCAATGTTTTTTCTTAAAATGACTATTAAATTGTGCTGTTACAAACACACATAATTGTGTTGCCTTGGGGTGTTGCATTAGACTGTATCACTTGAAACCAACATTAAAACAGCTGTGCTCATTGTGAGGGTGCATCAAACACATCTACAGAAATTATTAACCATACATTTTTTCTATGATTACACTGTCTAACAATTGGAAGTCAAGGTAATGCGTTTGAAACCTTGATATAATCTGTTTAACACTTATCCACTTGAGCTAAAGTGGTCGTAAGGAACATTTTTGGTTTCAGTTTTTCAAATGAAAAACAGAATAAACCACGGCTGTTGATGTAGAATTTTGTCAAGGAAAAAAGGAAACTTTTTGAAGAAGAACCATATTGGTGCCCTCGGATAAAAATAAATCAGTTTAGTTGTTCAGTGACAAGCTGTGAACCATAAAGGCTCAAGCCCACCAATTGCTTGAACCCCAGCCTCACTGTTGACAGTAAAGTAGTTTCCTTCCCAAATCCTTCAAAAAAGCAGTTTGTCAAATGTAAAGCCAGGCTCAGTGTGACTTGATGGTGTATTGTCCTTTTTTCAATGTTTTTTCTTAAAATGACCAATAAATCGTGCTGTTACAAACACATGTAATTGTGTTCCCTTGGGGTGTTGCATTAGACTGTATCACTTGAAACCAACATTAATACAGCTGTGCTCATTGTAATGTGAGGGTGCATCAAACACATCTACAGAAAAGATTAACCGTGGCGAAGTTGGTAGAGTGGCCATGCCAGCAATCGGAGGGTTGCTGGTTACTGGGGTTCAATCCCCACCTTCTACCTTCCTAGTCATGACCGTTGTGTCCTTGGGCAAGACACTTCACCCTTGCTCCTGATGGATGCTGGTTAGCGCCTTGCATGGCAGCTCCCGCCATCAGTGTGTGAATGGGTGAATGTGGAAATACTGTCAAAGCGCTTTGAGTACCTTGAAGGTAGAGAAGTGCTATATAAGTGTAACCCATTTATTATTTATCATTTACTTAAGTCCATTGAACGCTATTACAGAAAAAAAAGCCACAAATTTACTGTAACATTGGAACCAACATTTGAAATTGTATTAAAGGATTCTGCTGATCCATCTAACGTTCTGCAAACTGAGCTGTTTTAAGTGTTGGACAAGTTTTCAGGTTCAATTTTTCCAATGTCCAGCAGGTTTCAGGACTGCTGTTGACGTTGTCTTTTGGGTAGCAGAAAATTAGCTTTTGCTGGAAGATAATGAGACTTATCGCCTGAACAGGGACTTGAACCCTGGACCCTCAGATTAAAAGTCTGATGCTCTACCGACTGAGCTATCCAGGCTCTTTTAACAGGAGGTTTGCCCATGGTTGGAGACAACAACATTACTGGCACCCTCATCTAGAAGTAAATTAGTTAGGATGTCCAGCGAATAGCTGGGAACTGTCAAAGCTCAAGTTTGCAAATTGCTTGAACTAGAGCTACCGACGGTTAAACCAGTTTTAAATCGTCATAGACAGAGAGGCTGCAGACAAATAAATAAGTCCCTGTCCCAAAGTTGCCAGCTCTAAGATGGATTTAACTTTGGGACAAATCTCATATGGCCAGATGAGACAAATATTGAACTACTTTGCTTCACTACCAATCAACAGCGAAAAGACTGAACTTTGTACACAACCTGGTGTTCCAACAAGACAATATCAAAGACATAAAAACTGGTTTTAAAGGGTTTCAGGAAATTTAGTTTCTGGAATGTCTGTTCCAGAGATTGTACCTTAACCCTACTAAACTTTTGTGAACAATGCTTAGAAGATGAATCTGTGCCAAGAACGCAACACACTAATATCAAACCTACCAGTTTTGCCAAGAAGAGGGGTTAAATATGCAACCAGAATGTTGCCATAAGCATTTAGTTTCATTTGTATGTGTTTTTCTACAATGGTAAGAGATCCCGAATTGTTCAGTTGTAGAACATAACACTTTCATTTGACAGTTTCTGGGATACGAGTCCCTGTTCTGCTGACCAAAAACATGTTCTGATAATCCCCTGCGAAGTCCTCCTTTTTGCATTCAGAATTCAACAAGTAATTCCTTGGGTATATTTCAAAGAGTAGATCCAAATTAAAGGATTTCACCTGAAATAGCTCAGTTGGGAGAGCGTAAAACTGAAGATCTAAAGGTCCCTGGTTCAATCCCGGGTTTCAGCATCATGCTGTGAGCTATTGACATAGTGTCTCACTGAGGAAGCTTTTGTGGCATGTATAGCATCAAAAATATGTCCATGGCCTGCTAATCTTGCTGGTGCAGCCTTAAAATCAGTTGTCATAAATGTTTTCATCATGTTTAACCTGGATAGCCATTACGTTGTTTGATGGTGTATTGTCCTTTTGCCAATGTGTTTTCTTAAAATGACTATTAAATCGTGCTGTTACAAACACACGTATTTGTGGTACCTTGGGGTGTTGCATTAGACTGTATCACTTGAAACTAACAGTAATAAAGCTGTTTTCATTGTAATGTGAGGGTGCATCAAACACATCTACAGAAAAGATTAACCATACATTTTTCCTACGATTACACTGTCTAACAATTGGAAGTCAAGGTAACGTGTTCGAAACCTTGATATAATCTGTTTAACACTTTCCCACTTGAGCTAAAGTGGTTGTAGGGAACATTTTTGGTTTCAGTTTTTCAAATGAAAAACAGAATAAACGACTGCTGTTGATGTAGAATTTTGTCAAGGAAAAAAGGAAACCTTTTGAAGAAGAACCATACTGGTGCCGTTGGATTTTAATAAATAGTTGTTCGGTGACAAGCTATGAACCATCAAGGCTCAAACCCACCAATTGCTTGAACCCCAGCCTCACTGTTAAAAGTAAAGTAGTTTCCTTCCGAATAAAAAAAAAAAAGAAGCTGATTTTCAAATGTGAAGACGGGCTCAGTATGACTTAAAGGTCCATTGAACACTATTACAAAAAAAAAGCCACACATTTTCGACAAATTTACTGTGACATTGGAGCCAATCTTTGAAATTGTATAAAAGTGTTATGCTGATCTGTTTTAAGTGTTCAGGTTCAGTTTTTCCAATGTCCTACAGGATACAGGACTGCTGTTGACGTTGTCTTTCGGGTAGCAGAAAATTAGCTTTTGCTGGAAGATAATGAGAATTACCGCCTGAACAGGGACTTGAACCCTGGACCCTCAGATTAAAAGTCTGATGCTCTACCGACTGAGCTATCCAGGCTCTTTTAACAGGAGGTTTACCCATGGTTGGAGACAACAACATTACTGGCACCCTCATCTAGAAGTAAATTATTTAGGATGTTCAGCGAATAGCTGGAAACTGTCAAAGCTCAAGCTTGCCAATTGCTTGAACTAGAGCTATTGACGGTTAAACCAGTTTTAAATCATTGGACAGAGAGAGTGCAGACAAAGAAAGAAGTCCCTGAGTTTCTGGAATTTAAGTCTCTCTTCTGCTGACCAAAAATATGCTGTGACAATCTTCTGCGAAGGCCTCTTTTTTGCATTCAAATGTCAGCAACAGGTAAGTCCTTGGGTGTATTTCAAAGAGTGGATCCAGGTGGGTGGGTTTCAGCTGAAGTGGAGTTCACCTCAGCTGAAGTAGCTCAGTTGGGAGAGCGTTAGACTGAAGATCTAAAGGTCCCTGGTTCAATCCCAGGTTTCAGCATAGTAGTGTGGTCTCTTGAACTAGTGTCATTACTGAGGAGACTTGTATGGCATTTACTCCATTAAAAGGATGTCCATGACCTGCTTGTCTTGCTGGCGCAGTCTAAAAACAGTTGTCGTGGATAACCTTTATGGTGTATTGTACTTTTGCCAATGTTTTTTCTTAATTTGACTATTAAATCATGCTGTTTCACATACAAATACAGAACTGCTGTTGATGTTGTCTTTCGGTAGCTGAAAATAAGCTTAAGCTGGAACGTAAAGAGATAAACCGCCTGAACAGGGACTTGAACCCTGGACCCTCAGATTAAAAGTCTGATGCTCTACCGACTGAGCTATCCAGGCTCTTTTAATTAGTGGTCTGCCCATGGTTGGAGACAATAACATTACTTGTACCATCATCTAGAAGTAAATTAGTTAGGATGTTCAGCGAATAGCTGGGAACTGTCAAAGCTCAAGCTTGCCAATTGCTTGAACTAGAGCTACCGACGGTTGAACCAGTTTTAAATCATCATAGACAGAGAGGCTGCAGACAAAGAAATAAGTCCCTGTCCCAAAGTTGCCAGCTCTAAGATGGATTTAACTTTGGGACAATTTAAATGATTTCAGCTGAAATAGCTCAGTTGGGAGAGCGTTAGACTGAAGATCTAAAGGTCCCTGGTTCAATCCCGGGTTTCAGCATCATCCTGTAGGCTATTGACATGGTGTCATCACAGAGGAAGCTTTTGTGGCACGTACAGCAGCAAAAAATATGCCCCTGACCTGCTAATCTTGCTGGTGCAGCTTTAAAATCAGTTGTCATAAACCTTTTCGTCATGTTTAACCTGGATAGCCAGTATGTTGTTTGATGGTGTATTGTCCTTTTTCAATGTTTTTTCTTAAAATGACTATTAAATTGTGCTGTTACAAACACACATAATTGTGTTGCCTTGGGGTGTTGCATTAGACTGTATCACTTGAAACCAACATTAAAACAGCTGTGCTCATTGTGAGGGTGCATCAAACACATCTACAGAAATTATTAACCATACATTTTTTCTATGATTACACTGTCTAACAATTGGAAGTCAAGGTAATGCGTTTGAAACCTTGATATAATCTGTTTAACACTTATCCACTTGAGCTAAAGTGGTCGTAAGGAACATTTTTGGTTTCAGTTTTTCAAATGAAAAACAGAATAAACCACGGCTGTTGATGTAGAATTTTGTCAAGGAAAAAAGGAAACTTTTTGAAGAAGAACCATATTGGTGCCCTCGGATAAAAATAAATCAGTTTAGTTGTTCAGTGACAAGCTGTGAACCATCAAGGCTCAAGCCCACCAATTGCTTGAACCCCAGCCTCACTGTTGACAGTAAAGTAGTTTCCTTCCCAAATCCTTCAAAAAAGCAGTTTGTCAAATGTAAAGCCAGGCTCAGTGTGACTTGATGGTGTATTGTCCTTTTTTCAATGTTTTTTCTTAAAATGACCAATAAATCGTGCTGTTACAAACACACATAATTGTGTTCCCTTGGGGTGTTGCATTAGACTGTATCACTTGAAACCAACATTAATACAGCTGTGCTCATTGTAATGTGAGGGTGCATCAAACACATCTACAGAAAAGATTAACCGTGGCGAAGTTGGTAGAGTGGCCGTGCCAGCAATCGGAGGGTTGCTGGTTACTGGGGTTCAATCCCCACCTTCTACCTTCCTAGTCATGTCCGTTGTGTCCTTGGGCAAGACACTTCACCCTTGCTCCTGATGGATGCTGGTTAGCGCCTTGCATGGCAGCTCCCGCCATCAGTGTGTGAATGGGTGAATGTGGAAATACTGTCAAAGCGCTTTGAGTACCTTGAAGGTAGAAAAGTGCTATACAAGTATAACCCATTTATTATTTATCATTTACTTAAAGGTCCATTGAACGCTATTACAGAAAAAAAAGCCACAAATTTACTGTAACATTGGAACCAACATTTGAAATTGTATTAAAGGATTCTGCTGATCCATCTAACGTTCTGCAAACTGAGCTGTTTTAAGTGTTGGACAAGTTTTCAGGTTCAATTTTTCCAATGTCCAGCAGGTTTCAGGACTGCTGTTGACGTTGTCTTTTGGGTAGCAGAAAATTAGCTTTTGCTGGAAGATAATGAGACTTATCGCCTGAACAGGGACTTGAACCCTGGACCCTCAGATTAAAAGTCTGATGCTCTACCGACTGAGCTATCCAGGCTCTTTTAACAGGAGGTTTGCCCATGGTTGGAGACAACAACATTACTGGCACCCTCATCTAGAAGTAAATTAGTTAGGATGTCCAGCGAATAGCTGGGAACTGTCAAAGCTCAAGTTTGCAAATTGCTTGAACTAGAGCTACCGACGGTTAAACCAGTTTTAAATCGTCATAGACAGAGAGGCTGCAGACAAATAAATAAGTCCCTGTCCCAAAGTTGCCAGCTCTAAGATGGATTTAACTTTGGGACAAATCTCATATGGCCAGATGAGACAAATATTGAACTACTTTGCTTCACTACCAATCAACAGCGAAAAGACTGAACTTTGTACACAACCTGGTGTTCCAACAAGACAATATCAAAGACATAAAAACTGGTTTTAAAGGGTTTCAGGAAATTTAGTTTCTGGAATGTCTGTTCCAGAGATTGTACCTTAACCCTACTAAACTTTTGTGAACAATGCTTAGAAGATGAATCTGTGCCAAGAACGCAACACACTAATATCAAACCTACCAGTTTTGCCAAGAAGAGGGGTTAAATATGCAACAAGAATGTTGCCATAAGCATTTAGTTTAATTTGTATGTGTTTTTCTACAATGGTAAGAGATCCCGAATTGTTCAGTTGTAGAACATAACACTTTCATTTGACAGTTTCTGGGATACGAGTCCCTGTTCTGCTGACCAAAAACATGTTCTGATAATCCCCTGCGAAGTCCTCCTTTTTGCATTCAGAATTCAACAAGTAATTCCTTGGGTATATTTCAAAGAGTAGATCCAAATTAAAGGATTTCACCTGAAATAGCTCAGTTGGGAGAGCGTAAAACTGAAGATCTAAAGGTCCCTGGTTCAATCCCGGGTTTCAGCATCATGCTGTGAGCTATTGACATAGTGTCTCACTGAGGAAGCTTTTGTGGCATGTATAGCATCAAAAATATGTCCATGGCCTGCTAATCTTGCTGGTGCAGCCTTAAAATCAGTTGTCATAAATGTTTTCATCATGTTTAACCTGGATAGCCATTACGTTGTTTGAATGGTGTATTGTCCTTTTGCCAATGTGTTTTCTTAAAATGACTATTAAATCGTGCTGTTACAAACACACGTATTTGTGGTACCTTGGGGTGTTGTATTAGACTGTATCACTTGAAACTAACAGTAATAAAGCTGTTTTCAGTGTAATGTGAGGGTGCATCCAACACATCTACAGAAAAGATTAACCATACATTTTTCCTACGATTACACTGTCTAACAATTGGAAGTCAAGGTAACATGTTCGAAACCTTGATATAATCTGTTTAACACTTTCCCACTTGAGCTAAAGTGGTTGTAGGGAACATTTTTGGTTTCAGTTTTTCAAATGAAAAACAGAATAAACGACTGCTGTTGATGTAGAATTTTGTCAAGGAAAAAAGGAAACCTTTTGAAGAAGAACCATACTGGTGCCGTTGGATTTTAATAAATAGTTGTTCGGTGACAAGCTATGAACCATCAAGGCTCAAACCCACCAATTGCTTGAACCCCAGCCTCACTGTTTAAAGTAAAGTAGTTTCCTTCCGAATAAAAAAAAAAAAGAAGCTGATTTTCAAATGTGAAGACGGGCTCAGTATGACTTAAAGGTCCATTGAACACTATTACAAAAAAAAAGCCACACATTTTGGACTAATTTACTGTGACATTGGAGCCAATCTTTGAAATTGTATAAAAGTGTTATGCTGATCTGTTTTAAGTGTTCAGGTTCAGTTTTTCCAATGTCCTACAGGATACAGGACTGCTGTTGGCGTTGTCTTTTGGGTAGCAGAAAATGAGCTTTTGCTGAAAGATAATGAGAATTACCGCCTGAACAGGGACTTGAACCCTGGACCCTCAGATTAAAAGTCTGATGCTCTACCGACTGAGCTATCCAGGCTCTTTTAACAGGAGGTTTACCCATGGTTGGAGACAATAACATTACTGGCACCCTCATCTAGAAGTAAATTAGTTAGGATGTTCAGCGAATAGCTGGGAACTGTCAAAGCTCAAGCTTGCCAATTACTTAAACTAGAACTATTGACGGTTAAGCCAGTTTAAAATCATTGGACAGAGAGAGTGCAGACAAAGAAATAAGTCCCTGAGTTTCTGGAATTTAAGTCTCTCTTCTGCTGATCAAAAATATGCTGTGACAATCTTCTGCGAAGGCCTCTTTTTTGCATTCAAATGTCAGCAACAGGTAAGTCCTTGGGTGTATTTCAAAGAGTGGATCCAGGTTGGTGGGTTTCTGCTGAAGTGGAGTTCACCTCAGCTGAAGTGGAGTTCACCTCAGCTGAAGTAGCTCAGTTGGGAGAGCGTTAGACTGAAGATCTAAAAGTCCCTGGTTCAATCCCGGGTTTCAGCAAAGTAGTCTGGTCTCTTGAACTAGTGTCATTACTGAGGAGACTTATATGGCATGTACTCCATTAGAAGGATGTCCGTGACCTGCTTGTCTTGCTGGCGCAGTCTAAAAATCAGTTGTCGTGGATAACCTTTATGGTGTATTGTACTTTTGCCAATGTGTTTTCTTAATTTGACTATTAAATCATGCTGTTTCACATACAAATACAGAACTGCTGTTGATGTTGTCTTTCGGTAGCTGAAAATAAGCTTAAGCTGGAACGTAAAGAGATAAACCGCCTGAACAGGGACTTGAACCCTGGACCCTCAGATTAAAAGTCTGATGCTCTACCGACTGAGCTATCCAGGCTCTTTTAATTAGTGGTCTGCCCATGGTTGGAGACAATAACATTACTTGTACGATCATCTAGAAGTAAATTAGTTAGGATGTTCAGCGAATAGCTGGGAAGTGTCAAAGCTAAAGCTTGCCAATTGCTTGAACTAGAGCTACCGACGGTTAAACCAGTTTTAAATCATCATAGACAGAGAGGCTGCAGACAAAGAAATAAGTCCCTGTCCCAGAGTTGCCAGCTCTAAGATGGATTTAACTTTGGGACAATTTAAAGGATTTCAGCTGAAATAGCTCAGTTGGGAGAGCGTTAGACTGAAGATCTAAAGGTCCCTTGTTCAATCCCGGGTTTCAGCATCATGATTTAGGCTATTGACATGGTGTCATCACTGAGGAAGCTTTTGTGGCATGTACAGCACCAAAAAATATGCCCCTAGCCTGCTAATCTTGCTGGTGCAGCTTTAAAATCAGTTGTCATAAACCTTTTCGTACTGGATAGCCAGTATGTTGTTTGATTGTGTATTGTCCTTTTTTCAATATACTATTAAATTGTGCTGTTACAAACATACATAATTGTGTTGCCTTGGGGTGTTGCATTAGACTCTATCACTTGAAACCAACATTAAAACAGCTGTGCTCATTGTGAGGGTGCATCAAACACATCTACAGAAATGATTAACCATACATTTTTTCTATGATTACACTGTCTAACAATTGGAAGTCAAGGTAATGTGTTTGAAACCTTGATATAATCTGTTTAAGACTTTCCCACTTGAGCTAAAGTGGTCGTAAGGAACATTTTTGGTTTCAGTTTTTCAAATGAAAAACAGAATAAACCACTGCTGTTGATGTAGAATTTTGTCAAGGAAAAAAGGAAAGCTTTTGAAGAAGAACCATACTGGTGCCCTCAGATAGAAATAAATCAGTTTAGTTGTTCAGTGACAAGCTGTGAATCATAAAGGCTCAAGCCCACCAATTGCTTGAAGCCCAGCCTCACTGTTGACAGTAAAGTAGTTTCCTTCCCAAATCCTTTAAAAAAGCAGTTTGTCAAATGTAAAGCCAGGCTCAGTAGGACTTAGAGGTCCATTGAACGCTATTACAGAAAAGAAAAGCTACACATTTTCAACAAATTGTCTGTGACATCGGAGCCAACATTTGAAATTGTTTAAAGGATTCTGCTGATCCGTCTAACGTTCTGCAAACTGAGCTGTTTTAAGTGTTGGACAAGTTTTCAGGTTCAGTTTTTCCAATGTCCAGCAGGATTCAGGACTGCTGTTGATGTTATCTTTTGGGTATCAGAAAATTTGCTTTTGCTGGAAGATAATGAGACTTATCACCTGAACAGGGACTTGAACCCTGGACCCTCAGATTAAAAGTCTGATGCTCTACCGACTGAGCTATCCAGGCTCTTCTAAACATAGGTTTGCCCATGGTTTTAGACACAACCTTACTGGCACTCTCATCTAGAAGTAAATTAGTTAGGATGTTACTGTAAGCGAATAGCTGGGAACTGTCAAAGCTCAAGCTTGCAAATTGCTTGAACTAGAGCTACTGACGGTTAAACCAGTTTTAAATCATCATAGACAGAGAGGCTGCAGACAAAGAAAGAAGTCCCTGTCCCAAAGTTGCCAGCTCTAAGATGGATTTACCCTTGGTACCAAAGTTTTATGGCCAGATGAGACAAATATTGAGCTACTTTGCTTCACTACCAATCAACAGCGAAAAGACTGAACTTTGTACACAACCGGGTGTTCCAACAAGATATATCAAAGACATAAAAACTGGATTTAAAGGGTTTCAGGAAATTGAGTTTCTGGAATGTCTGTTCCAGAGATTGTACCTTAACCCTACTAAACTTTTGTGAACAATGCTTAGAAGCCGAATCTGTGCCAAGAATGCAACCCACTAATTTCAAACCTACCAGTATTGCCAGGAAGAGGGGTTAAATATGCAACCAGAACGTTGCCATAAGCATTTTGTTTAATTTGTATGTGTTTTTCTACAATGGTAAGAGATCCCGAATTGTTCAGTTGTAGAACATAAGACTTTCATTTGACAGTTTCTGTCAAAGTTGCTGACCAAAAACATGTTCTGACAATCCCCTGCGAAGTCCTCCTTTTTGCATTCAGAATTCAACAAGTAATTCCTTGGGTATATTTCAAAGAGTAGATCCAAATTAGAAGATTTCAGCTGAAATAGCTCAGTTGGGAGAGCGTTAGACTGAAGATCTAAAGGTCCCTGGTTCAATCCCGGGTTTCAGCATCATGCTGTGGGCTTGAATTCTGCTGAAATAGCTTATTTGGGAGAGCATTAGACTGAAGATCTAAAGGTCCCTGGTTCAATCCTGTGTTTCAGCATCATGTTTTGGGCTATTGACATATGTCATCACTGAGGAGGCTTTTGTGGCATGTATAGCATCAAAAAGATGTCCCTGGCCTGCTAATCTTGCTGGCGCAGTCTTAAAATCAGTTAGCATAGACCTTTTCGTCATGTTTAACCTGGATAGCCATTACGTTGTTTGATTGTGTATTGTCCTTTTGCCAATGTTTTTTCTTAAAATGACTATTAAATTGTGCTGTTACAAACACACGTAATTGTGTTGCCTTGGGGTGTTGTATTAGACTGTATTACTTGAAACCAACAGTAATAAAGCTGTGCTCAGTGTAATGTGAGGGTAAATCTAACACATCTACAGAAAAGATTAACCGTACATTTTTCCTACGATTACACTGTCTAACAATTGGAAGTCAAGGTAACGCATTTGAAACCTTGATATAATCTGTTTAACACTTATCCACTTGAGCTAAAGTGGTCGTAGAGAACATTTTTGGTTTCAGTTTTTAAAAAGAAAAACAGAATAAACGACTGCTGTTGATGTAAAATTTTGTCAAGGAAAAAAGGAAACTTTTTGAAGAAGAACCATATTGGTGCCCTCGGATAAAAATAAATCAGTTTAGATGTTCAGTGACAAGCTGTGAACCATCAAGGCTCACGCCCACCAATTGCTTGAACCCCAGCCTCACTGTTGACAGTAAAGTAGTTTCCTTCCCAAATCCCTCAAAAAAGCAGTTTGTCAAATGTAAAGCCAGGCTCAGTATGACTTAAAAGTCCATTTAACACTATTACAGAAAAAAAATAGCCACACATTTTCGACAAATTTACTGTGACATTGGATCCAACATTTGAAATTGTATAAAAGTATTCTGCGGATCCCTCTAACGATGTTCAAACTGAGCTGTTTTAAACATTGGACAACTTTTCAGGTTCAGTTTTTCCAATGTCATACAGGATACAGGACTGCTGTTGTCTTTTGGGTAGCAGAAAATTAGCTTTTGCTGTAAGATAATGAGTAAAACCGCCTGAACAGGGACTTGAACCCTGGACCCTCAGATTAAAAGTCTGATGCTCTACCGACTGAGCTATCCAGGCTCTTGTTACAGGATGTTTACCCATGGTTGGAGAGAATAACATTACTGGCACCCTCATCTAGAAGTAAATCAGTTAGGGTGTTCAGCAAATAGCTGTGAACTGTCAACGCTCAAGCTTGCCAATTGCTTGGAACAGAACTACTGACGGTTGAGCCCGTTTTTAAATCGTCATAGACAGAGAGGCTGCAGACAAAGAAAGAAGTCCCTGTCCCAAAGTTGCCATCTGTAAAATGGATTTACCTTGAATGCTGCCCACACTTTCAAACCAAATACCCTGGGGACAAAAGTTTTATGGCCAGATGAGACAAATATTGAGCTACTTTGCTTCACTACCAATCATTAGCGAAAAGACTGAACTTTGTACACAACCTTCCATCAAAACAATATCAAAGACACATAAAACAAAATGGTTCTAAAGGGTTTCAGGCAGGTTAAGTTGAGTATCTGGAATGTCTGTTCCAGAGATTGTACCTCAACACTACTAAACATTTGTGAACAATGCTTAGAAGCTGAGTCTCTGCCAGAACGCATTACATTCATATTAAATCTGCCAGTATTGCCAAGAACAGGGGTCAAATATGCAAGCAGAATTTTGCCAGAAGCATTTTGTTTAATTTTTATGTGTTTTTCCACAATGGGAAGAGACCCCGAATTGTTCAGTTGTAGAACACAAGACTTTCATTTGACAGATTGTACCCGTCCCTGAATGGCAGCCTTGCTCACCCGGTTGCAGTTGCCATTCAGGCTGCTATTAATGCCTGCCTCGCCCATCAGTCAGGGCTCAAGGATTCTGCCATGTTCTGTTGGTCTTGAACCCTAAAATGCAGAGATTGTAGGCGTAGCGCAGGTAAACAGGACTTTAATGTCAAAATGGAAATACTGCAACTGGTAAGTACACATGCAGGGAACACTGAAACAGGAAACAATCATAGAGCCCTGACTGGAGGGCGAGGCAGGCATAAATAGCAGCCAAATTGGCAACTGCAAGCAGGTGTGCCCGGCTGCCAACTAGGGACAGGAGAGAGAAACGAGAGCTCAGGGAGACATTTAGGAAGTGGAACTAAAATAAGAGCACTGACAGGAAACAAACACAAACTAAGGAAACATAACAAGCCGTGAATGTCACAGATCGACACATTTTATGTTCATTTCATAAATCAAGCCGATGACATGTGCCATTGCAGGGCCGGCCCGTGGCATAGGCCGTATAGGCAAATGCTAAGGGCGCCGTCCATCAGGGGGCGCAACGTAGGTGCCACAAATGTTGGAGAAAAAAAAAGAAAAAAAAAGTTGGTATTATTATTTCTAAATACAAAAAATAATCCCACGTGCAAAGTAAAGCCTATTTAATAGAAATATTATTTGTTACAACAGCTTTACACCAGGAAAACGAGGACGGTTCTCACTGGAGTCCCCCAAAGTCCCGGGTCGTGTGTTCGGATCACTTTGTTTCTGGTAAATATAAGGAACAAAAATCCACCTTCTTAACCACAACTTGGCTATACGTCTGTGCTAATGTTGTACTTGTTGAATTTTTACCTTATAACGTTCGACAGCTGAAGTTGTTGTTGTACAAAAATAACATGCGGTATATACTATATAGTCTATAGCCTAGCTAGCTATTTTCGAAAACCGGACAACGAGAGGATACCAAGGCAGCGTTAAGATGGACACCACCGGGAAAACGTAAGCCAGGGCGGCCAAAGAACACCTGGCGAAGAACAGTTGAAGGGGAGCTGAAAGAGATGAAGCTTACATGGGGCGAGGCACAGAGACTAGCACAGCAGCGAGATGAATGGCGTCGAGTTGTCGAAGCCTTATTTCCCATCCGGGAAGAAGAGGATTGAGTTAAGTAAGTAATATACTATATAGTCTATAGCCTAGCTAGCTATTTTCGAAAACCGGTTTCGTTTAAATTTGCACTTAACAGTTGGGTTTTTAAAAACCAATAAACCCTATAAATTTCATGTTCCCATTTAATCAACTTTTCAAGACAGTCGCAAAATGCGTCTCTTTCTTAGTAGCGCGCAGGCTAAGCTAACTAGCAAGCTAAGCTAAGCCGGAGAAGCTTTAAAGTTCACTGAGACGAGTCTGACGCAAATAATACATTTTCGTTTTTTCACACGATATGCGAAGAAGTAAACATGCGTAAATGAAGGAGTTAACGCCGACTTCCAAGCCACAACGCTCGTTAAATGCTTTTTCTGTCAATGCTGTGTTCGCTGTGAGCTGGTTTGTTTTCAACGAATTCCCGGTTGCTAGGGGATTGGTAGGCGGAAGTGACGTAGGTCCGCCCTCACCCGTTGGTTCGAGAATTTCTCCGAAGCTTCAATACATGCTTCGGCACAAGACTCCACCTGCTGGTCAAATGTATAATTCCAAACAGCTGCGCCTTAACCACATAATGTGTGACGCGTTGAAATGTTGCGTCTATTATGGCTGTTAGAAATGACAATGAATCACAATAAATGTTTGACAAAATGGTTTCGCTAGGTAAATCAACAACTTATAATACAATGTTTGATGTGTTATATATGTATGTATATTGTGTGTTTGTATTATGCCAACATGGGTATAGAATCATATTAATTGATTAACGTGGACCCCGACTTAAACAAGTTGAAAAACGTATTCGGGTGTTACCATTTAGTGGTCAATTGTACGGAATATGTACTGCTGTGCAGTCTACTAATTAAAGTCTCAATCAAAAAATTATAGGGCAGGTTGTGTAATATTTTTCTGTCACCTTGAGGAAATGGCACGAAGAGGAAGATGACAATATAATGTAACTTGGACAATGATCTCTACAACAGAGGAGATTGAGTTAATTTTTATTTTGGGGTTTCAGCCAATTTTTATTTATTTTATTTTTTGGGGGTAACAAAAGCTCTCCATTATCCAGCTAATGATTTCTGGTAGCTGGTTTAAAAAAAATACACAATGCTTTACTTGAACAATTGTGATATACACATTTAAGAACTGACGTTGCCAAAATTCAAACCCACGTCGTGTAGAGTAAAAGGTGAATGCGGCAACCATTGTGCTACCAAAGAAATCCAACAATTTGGTGCATTTGCAAACAGCTAAAATGATGTACAAAGCAAACTATAACCTGCTACTCAAGAATGTGCAACAATTCTTCTCAACAAAAGAGGAGAAATACAACCTAACATTTGTATGCTCGTACAACACTTAAAACCTTTATTATATCAGCATGTGGAATTAAATTATGGAACGGATTAACCAAATAAATCAAACAAATATCATTCAGTTTAAGAGACGGTTCAAACTACAAGTGTTCACAAAGTACACAGAACAAGAATTATGATGAACATCTTGAACCCCTTTTTTTATTGCGACGATTATTTATGTATTTAATATTTGTATGCTTACTATGATATATTATTTATTTATTATTTATTTGTTCACTGTTCTGTTACAGAGAACAAGGAAATTGGATGAAATTGCTGTGGTATGAAAAGGGGTAGGATTAAATAAACTCAGCTTCTTCCTACTCCTTTTCGGACGTGCTGAAATGAAACAACTGCAAGCGTGTGATGCATTACATTGTATCGTATGCATGTTCGAAATCAACTGAACTAAACTGAAAGTACTGATGACGTAATCGATACAATGTGGTCATTTAATATTTATTAAATGGATATCATGTTTGTCGTTTGGATTCAGTTTGTGGTCCTTCTTTGATTCTAGCAGCATTTTATTTTGATAACTTCCGCGTCTGGTTGTTAGGAGGAATAGGAGCCAACAAGCTAAGAGCGTCAAAGTGATACAAACAAATATTACCAACTCTTGCTCTATCAAACCACATATATGTTTGTACATGTACAACAATTTCAACAACGCCTTCTCCGTCAAACGCCATGTTATTTTCCTTTCTTCTGTTTGGGGGTCTTCGAGGTGGAACGGATTTTCGCCAAACGCGTGTTTCCCGGGCACAATAGTGAACGGTGCACACTTGCTCCGCCAAGCCACAGAACAAAACGTCACATTTAAGAGTTGCTGGTGTAACAATTGGAAAAATATATTTGACTCCTCTTTAGTGCAAGCGGCTAATGAGGTAATGTAAATTATATTTATTTTACATTATTTCAGTTAGTTACCTGAGATGTTGTTCGAAGCTAACATGCTATCGTTAGCATGCTAGCAGGCCCTATCTAGCAAATGCAAGCGCTTTTTGAGCAATGACTGTACATAGTTATCTATGAGAATTATAATGTGTTATTTAACACTTTAACTGTGTTTTCTATATATTACAGTCACGCTTAACATTATTAAATATATGTTGCTTGAAGGGATCATCTTGGTCTCGTAATTTTAGACTGGAAGGAGTAACATTGTGTTGCACATACATTGTAGTAGTCTACTTTGTGTTGGTGGTTACTTTATTAGCAGTAAATGCAAATTATATTTTGTCTGCACGCACTGGAATCTATTTAAATGGTGTTATTTAAAAAAAATCCACTATTTGCACAATTGCAAGTTATTAATGCTTATTAGGTGAGACAGAAATAACTTTAATCCATCCATCCATCTTCTTCCGTTTATCCGAGGTTGGGTCGCGGGGGCAGCAGCCTAAGCAGGGAAGCCCAGACTTCCCTCTCCCCAGCCACTTCGTCCAGCTCCTCCCGGGGGATCCCGAGGCGTTCCCAGGCCAGCCGGGAGAGATAGTCTTCCCAACGTGTCCTGGGTCTTCCCCGTGGCCTCCTACCAATCGGACGTGCCCGAAACACCTCCCCAGGGAGGCGTTCGGGTGGCATCCTGACCAGATGCCCGAACCACCTCATCTGGCTCCTCGATGTGGAGGAGCAGCGGCTTTACTCTGAGCTCCTCCCAGATGGCAGAGCTTCTCACCCTATCTCTAAGGGAGAGAACCGCCACCCGGCGGAGGAAGCTCATTTCGGCTGCTTGTACCCGTGATCTTGTCCTTTCGGTCATAACCCAAAACTCATGAGCATAGGTGAGGATGGGAACGTAGCTCGACCGGTAAATTGAGAGCTTTGCCCTCCGGCTCAGCTCCTTCTTCACCACAACGGATCGATACAGCGTCCGCATTACTGAAGACGCCGCACCGATCCGCCTGTCGATCTCACCATCCACTCTTCCCTCACTCGTGAACAAGACTCCGAGGTACTTGAACTCCTCCACTTGGGGCAAGATCTCCTCCCCAACTTGGAGATGGCACGCCACCCTTTCCCGGGCGAGAACCATGGACTCGGACTTGGAGGTGCTGATTCTCATCCCAGTCGCTTCACACTCACAGATCCCGTGAGAGCTGAAGATCCTGGCCAGATGAAACCATCAGGACCACATCATCTGCAAAAAGCAGAGACCTAATCTTGCAGCCACCAAACCGGATCACCTCAACGCCTTGACTGCGCCTAGAAATTCTGTCCATAAAAGTTATGAACAGAATCGGTGACAAAGGGCAACCCTAACTGGAAACGGGTCCGACTTACTGCCGGCAATGTGGACCAAGCTCTGACACTGATCATACAGGGGGCGGACCGCCACAATCAGACAGTCCGATACCCCATACTCTCTGAGCACTCCCCACAGGACTTCCCGGGAGACACGGTCGAATGCCTTCTCTAAGTCCACAAAGCACATGTAGACTGGTTGGGCAAACTCCCATGCACCCTCAAGGACCCTGCTGAGAGTATAGAGCTGGTCTACCGTTCCACAACCAGGACGAAAAACCACACGGTTCCTCCTGGATCCGAGGTTCGATTATCCGCCGTAGCCTCCTCTCCAGTACACTTGAATAGACCTTACCGGGAAGGCTGAGGAGTGTGATCTTACAATAGTTGGAACACACCCTCCGGTTCCCCTTCTTAAAGAGAGGCACCACCACCCCGGTCTGCCAATATATGTTAAATGTGAAAACGTGCTTTAGTATACTGAACATAAAATGAACATGCACCAATATTTTTTTATTATCGAAACATGAGGTGCTCAATGTTTCTCACCCAAGTACATTTCTTAAGCTTTGAGTGAGGTTGAACCAACATAGTATCGCACAGCCACATTAGCTGGCACTCGTTACACAAGCACACTGCTCTTCTCTTGGTTTTCTGTTGGTTTAAAATTGTTGCTTTCGCAGAAGGAAGAAACAAGAAAGGAAATTACGTACAATAAAAGCCAACCAATCACATATCTGCCAACCAATCACATATCTGCAGTCCTCGTTAGAATAAAATTTTTTGGAGGTGCACATCAAGCTTTGCTGGAAGGTTAGGAGTGGAAGGAGCGAGTGGTCTTCACTTGTGACGCTGCAGCATAATTAAACTTTTATACGTGCAGACTGACTTAATGGAGTCATGAAGATATTACAATCCCAGCAGAATGTTTGTAAAAAGCTGCTCATCTTGTATCAATAATTAATGTAAACGTCCAACAGATGAACGCTCGTCAAGAAGAACGTCCCCTTCAGCAGCAAGGTGGGAACTTCTCTTTGAGGCGGGAGGATCCACTGCCCCCCCACTTTAAAGAGGAGGAGGAGGAACTCTGGATCACTCAGGAGGAAGAGTGTCTTCTAGGGCAGGAGGAGGCTGATCTCACCAAGTTTCCACTGACTGTTGTCTCTGTGAAGACTGAAGACCATGAAGACAAACCACCTGAGTCCTCACAGCTTCATCACAGTCCAAGTAAGCACAACATCCACATATCATAATTAGGGGTGGGCAAGTTAATGCGTTAATTTTGAGTTAACCCATCAATCTATTAACGCCGACAAATATTTTATCGCACGTTGTTGCGTATGTTTTTTTTACATGCTTTTATTTTATTAACGCCTAATTGCTGGCTCCTGCGGAAAAGGAAGGAGAACGCGGAAGAAAACAAAACATGTATGGAGAAGAAGGGTAACTCAACAGAACTTTTACAGGGTCATTTTCATTATAAAGTACTTCTAGGCGGCGGAATTGATAGAAGCAAAGTGGTTTGTAGCCACTGCCTAGCTGAATTTTCAATCAATCAATCAATCAATCAATGTTTATTTATATAGCCCTAAATCACAAGTGTCTCAAAGGGCTGTACAAGCCACAACGACATCCTCGGTACAGAGCCCACATACGGGCAAGGAAAAACTCACCCCAGTGGGACGTCGGTGAATGACTATGAGAAACCTTGGAGAGGACCGAATATGTGGGTAACCCCCCCCTCTTGGGGAGACCGAAAGCAATGGATGTCGAGTGGGTCTGACATAACATTGTGAAAGTCCAGTCCACAGTGGATCCAACACATCAGCGGGAGTCCAGTCCACAGCGGGGCCAACAGGAAACCATCCCGAGCGGAGACGGGTCAGCAGCGCAGAGATGTCCCCAACCGATGCACAGGCTAGTGGTCCACCCGGGGTCCCGACTCTGGACAGCCAGCACTTCATCCATGGCCACCGGACCTATGCAACTCCCCCTCGCAAGGGACAGGGGAGAAGAGGAGAGAAGAAAAGAAACGGCAGATCAACTGGTCTAAAAAAGAGGGGTCTATTTAAAGGCTAGATTATACAAATGAGTTTTAAGATGGGACTTAAATGCTTCTACTGAGGTAGCATCTCTAACTGTTACCGGGAGGGCATTCCAGAGTACTGGAGCCCGAATAGAAAACGCTCTATAGCCCGCAGACTTTTTTTTGGCTCTGGGAATCACTAATAAGCCGGAGTTCTTTGAACGCAGATTTCTTGTCGGGACATATGGTACAATACAATCGGCGAGATAGGCTGGAGCTAAACCGTGTAGTATTTTATACGTAAGTAGTAAAACCTTAAAGTCGCATCTTAAGTGCACAGGAAGCCAGTGCAAGTGAGCCAGTATAGGCGTAATATGATCAAACTTTCTTGTTTTTGTCAAAAGCCTTGCAGCCGCATTTTGTACCAACTATAACCTTTTAATGCTAGGCATAGGGAGACCCGAAAATAAAACGTTACAGTAATCGAGACGAGACGTAACGAACGCATGAATAATGATCTCAGCGTCGCTAGTGGACAAGATGGAACGAATTTTAGCGATATTACGGAGATGAAAGAAGGCCGTTTTAGTAACACTCTTAATGTGTGACTCAAACGAGAGAGTTGGGTCGAAGATAATACCCAGATTCTTTACAGAGTCGCCTTGTTTAATTGTTTGGTTGTCAAATGTTAAGGTGGTATTATTAAATAGATGTCGGTGTCTAGCAGGACCGATAATCAGCATTTCCGTTTTCTTAGCGTTGAGTTGCAAAAAGTTTTCTTATCACAGGAGTACTTCCAGTGTAAAATATCACCTTAACGCGAAGCACACTGTTGATGCTAGCAAACCATTCAACAAAGCAGAAAGTGGAGCCAGGCTTCGGCAGACTACGTTAAATGCAGCGTGCGGGAGAAATATAGATAAACCAGAGCAAGAGAAGCTAACAAATGCCATAGCGAAGTGGATAGTTACAGACTGTAGGCCCATTAGTGTTGTGGAAAACGCCCGCCATCGCAACAAGTGACAGCACGTATGAGCCGCCATCAAGACGGACCAAGAATACACGAGTTGTATGAAAAGGCGAGGACTGTGAAAGTGACAACTTTACAAAGTGCAGCTGTAGTTGCTCTCAGTGGGGACTACTGGACATCAATCGGTAAGCATAATTACCTCGGAGTTACAGTGCATTATATTGATGAAAGGTGGGTGCTGCATTCACATGTTCAGTCTATAATGAAAACAGAGGAGAGGCATTATGGAAAGGAAAATTAGAGGAAAATGTTTCTGCTGTTACCTCAG
The DNA here is from genome assembly GCF_033978785.1 of Entelurus aequoreus. NCBI lineage: Eukaryota > Metazoa > Chordata > Actinopteri > Syngnathiformes > Syngnathidae > Entelurus > Entelurus aequoreus. Next base: position 37,588,662 of record NC_084753.1, read on the forward strand.
AAATTGCCTGTTCGGATGTTATGATTGTGGCTCAGGGATTTGTATGTAGATTATATTTATTTTCCATAACAAACAGGATAACTTCAATACCCTGGCAGTGGCAATAAACTTGAATGTTTGTATTGACATTTTTTGAGTTGATTTTCATAAAATATGCTATTTAACTGCTACTGTTTAACAAGTACTGATTTAAATTGTGTTTGCACAACAAATGTTTTGGCGCTTTTGTTCATATGGGAGAATATTCCAATAAAGGTGCACTACACACTACTTTTTAATTCATTATTGGGTTTTGCGTATACAATGCCGTTAATCGTGATTAATCAGAGAAATAGTGCGATTAACTATGATTACAATTTTTAATCGTTGCCCAGCCCTAATCATAATACAATGTTTGTAACACATGTTCATCCAGGATCCAACATTCTCTGTCACGTTGGAGATATACTTGCTTTTTAACACGACCATTTCCAAAAATATGCTTTAATAAAAAAGGAACTGAACTCTTGGGAATATTTTTAGCCATTTTTCACATTCCTTTTGTGAGATAAGATGATGTTTTTCTCTGTTTTCTGTGCATTCTAAATAGTAAAAAACTGCTGGTACAAGGCAGTAAATAAAATGCAATGGGAGTCCTCTATTGTGCCCATAAAGTCCTCTAAAGACATCCTAAAACTACCAAAAATACTCCATTTACTTGTAGTGACCCGAATATTAACCAAGTATTAGCAGCATTGTAATTGTAAGAGCAAACACAGAGGAACAACATTTAGTCAATTGACTCCTTGCTTGCAGAGAGGTAAGATAGCTACTGAGCTGATGCTGCTGCGATATCATCTCCGAGTTGGTAAAAGTTTGTGCTAGTTTAAAAATCTCGTCTCACACTTATATCCTAGAAGGTCGTGGACATAAACCATAAAGTTGGTCAAAAATAGTTGTATTATATATTTATTTTTAGTCACCCTTACAGTAAATCTAGATCAACTTCAGGTCTATCTGCCGATATAAATTAAACAAAAAAATATTTGTTTTATGCTCTTTTTGACAAAGACAATTAGGGCTGCAACAACTAATCGATTACAATCGATTATAAAAATAGTTAATTTAATTTAGTCATCGATTCGTTGGATCTATGCTATGCGTATGCGCAGAGGCTACTTTTTATTCTATTTTATTTTTTTATAAACCTTTATTTATAAACTGCAACATTTACAAACAGCTGAGAAACAATCATCAAAATAAGTATGGTGCCAGTATGCTGGTTTTTTTCAATAAAATACTGGAAAGGATAGAAATGTAGTTTGTCTCTTTTATCCGATCATTAATCGATTAATCAAAGTAATAATTGACAGATTAATCGATTATCAAATTAGTTGTTAGTTGCAGCCCTAAAGACAACCTTGTTTTTGTGTTTATATTTTTATTAATTATTTTCCAAAAATAACACCAGCCAAAACATATAACAGAGGAAAAACAAAACACACAAGACAAAGTAAATAAAACCAAACAAAACAAAACAAAACAATCCCCCCTCCCACTCACACACACATTCACACATCCATTGAGAGAAGCCTACATGAACTAGAGACAATCCAAAATAAAAATAGATAATAATAACAATAATTCATACATTAACCATCTGACCAAACCAGCCTATTGACTTTTGCAGTCAAGGTATTTCATCACCGGGCAACCAGGAGTCCTCCTATTTTCTTTGAGTGGATTGTCGCTGTATCGTAGTTTCTCCATATGTATAACTGAAACAAGTTCATACAGCCAATATTGAATGGTGGAGGAGTTGGTGTCTTCCATTCTGCCAGTATAAGTTTCTTGGCCAGCACTGTACCCATTAAGAGTGCATATTGGGTGTAGAGGGGAAGAGTTAATGAGTCTGCTGAACATCCAAACTGGGCTAAGTCTCGGTCAGAAATAATTTTAAACCCAAATACATCACAAGTAACTTAGGAAGACTTTGCAAGATGCTTGTTTCTGCTCAGTATTTTTGTACCTAAGGAATGGGGATTGTGCTGAGTTTACCAGCTACATGGAGAGTACAAGTCTGAAAGATATAAACATCCCATCATTTGATATCCCAGTGGGAGCAGACATTGTGCAGTAAGTGATTGTTTTATTATGCTCGTAGTTTGAATTTCTTGTTTAGCATATAGCAATACATGATGCTTAGTGTTTCACTAAAGCTGCATCTGTTCAGCACACAGCTTTTAAAACTTGTAGATCATCCTCCTTATGTTCAGGATCAATATATGAGGTTCTGGATCATATTGTGTTTCAAAGTAGTCTTTGTTGTCTTTCAGGGGATCTGTCATAATGGGAAATGGTGAATGTTGAGTTATGTTATCTATTGTGTTTTATGGGCGGAATAGAGGGTTTCCCGTTGGCTCCATTGTAAGCTGACTTGTTTATTTACGAGTAGGGCTGCAACTAACGATTAATTTGATAATCGATTAATCTGTCGATCATTACTTTGATTAATCGATTAATAATTGGATAAAAGAGACACTACATTTCTATCCTTTCACGTATTTTATTGGGGAAAAAACAGCATACCGGCACCATACTTATTTTGATTATTGTTTCTCAGCTGTTTGTACATGTTGCAGTTTATAAATAAAGGTTCATAAAAAAATAAATAAATATATATATATATATATATACACTACCGTTCAAAAGTTTGGGGTCACATTGAAATGTCCTTATTTTTGAAGGAAAAGCACTGTACTTTTCAATGAAGATAACTTTAAACTAGTCTTAACTTTAAAGAAATACACTCTATACATTGCTAATGTGGTAAATGACTATTCTAGCTGCAAATGTCTGGTTTTTGGTGCAATATCTACATAGGTGTATAGAGGCCCATTTCCAGCAACTATCACTCCAGTGTTCTAATGGTACAATGTGTTTGCTCATTGGCTCAGAAGGCTAATTGATGATTGGAAAACCCTTGTGCAATCATGTTCACACATCTGAAAACAGTTTAGCTCGTTACAGAAGCTACAAAACTGACCTTCCTTTGAGCAGATTGAGTTTCTGGAGCATCACATTTGTGGGGTCATTTAAACACTCAAAATGGCCAGAAAAAGAGAACTTTCATCTGAAACTCGACAGTCTATTCTTGTTCTTAGAAATGAAGGCTATTCCACTAAATTGTTTGGGTGACCCTAAACTTTTAAACGGTAGTGTATATATATATATATATGTATATATATATATGTATATATATATATATATATATATATATATACATATATATATATATATATATATACATATATATATATATATATATACATATATATATATATATATATATATATATATATATATATATATATATATATATATATATATATATATATATATATATATATATATATATATATATATATATAAATAATGCCTCTGCGCATGCGCATAGCATAGATCCAACGATGACTAAATTAATCGCCAACTATTTTTGTAATCGATTTAATCGATTAGTTGTTGCAGCCCTATTTACGAGTTAGAATGCATTAAAAAAATACATCCGTCTCACATGATGATAGTAAACGATAAGCAATATGCTTGTTGGTGTAAACCAGGGCTCTTCAACTAAATTGTTCTGGGGGGGCCACATTTTAAATTCATCAAAGCAGGTTCTGGATCACAAATCACTCCACATTCTTTACTGTTCATTAGTTTTACCATATTTAACCTACTGTGTGGAAGTCTGGGGGAATAATTATAAAAGCTCATTAAATTCAATAACTATACTTCAGAAAAGAGCTGTACGGATCATCAACAAGGTTGGATATCTGGACCATACTCACTCACTATTCTTACAGTCAAAAATATTGAAATTTAATGATATTATTTTGTATCAAACTGCACAAATAATGTATAAAGCCAAAATAAATAAACTCCCAGGAAGCATTCAAAAATTGTTCAGCACACAAGAGGGCGGTTATAATTTAAGGGGGAATTTAAATTTCAAAATGCTTAGTTATAGAACAACCATTAAAAGTTTTTGTATTTCAATTTGTGGAGTGAAATTGTGGAATGGTTTGAATGATGAGTTAAAGCAATGTCCAAACATAAACCAGTTTAAAAAGAAGTATAAGTACATGGTATTCTAGAGGTACAGAGATGAAGAAGGGCTTTGATATTGGGTTGTTTGTGTTACAGAAGAGTGTGGGGCTGCCCATTGAGGCAGTGGTGTTGTTGTGGTGGCATGATACCATTTCCATCATCACTAGTGGTAATGATGTGGCTATGTATGTGTGTGGTGTGCATATGTATGTATATATCTATGATGTATGTACAGTATATACAATAAGGCTGCAGCTAACGACTATTTTTCTATCGATTAATCTATAGATTATTTTTTCGATTAATCGGTTAATCCATAATTTTTTTCCGATTAATCTATAGATTATTTTTCCTTTTACCGATTATTTTTTTTATTCAAAATGAAAATGACAAAATAAATGTAGGCCTGTTTTTTCAAAAGGCAAGGCTTTTATTTACAAAAAAAAAGAAGTATGGCCACTCAGTCAACATTGACAACAACATGACTAAATATTCTGTAACAATGTAAACATTTAAAATTTTAACCTTTAACAAAATTAAAAGTAGCTTATTTGCTTTTTAATGTGCAAATATAAAAGTCAACATCCAGTGCAAATCTTAATATTCTGCAATAGTATAAGCATTTCAAAAGTAAAAGTATTGCTTATTTTGCTTTAAAATGTGCAAAAATAAAGATAAACATCCAATACAAAAAAGTGTAAAACGAAATATTCTGTAACAACAGTGTAAACATTTCAACAAAAGTGAAAATATTGCTTATTTGCTGAAATGTGCAAAAATAAAGATAAACATCCAATACAAAAAAGTGCCAATCTAAATATTCTGGAGCACTGTAAACATTAAGTATTGCTTTTAAAATGTGCAAAATAAACATCCAGTCCAACACAGTACACAATAACCAATTCTACTCATTCCAGTGAGTGACTAACAGTTGTAACGAAGAAAGGTTAGCATGTCTACATGCTCTGGTTCTTTTCTTGTTTACAATATTCCCAGCATCTGAAAATAGGCGCTCAGAAGGGGTCGATGTGGCTGGAACTGAGAGCTAATTAGCCTTCACCTCAAGCCAGGACTGCGAGTGAGCTGAGCTGCAGTTTAAGTTTCTAAAAGGTCAACAGGCTCATAGTGATGTTACTAGTAGTTGACTGGGAGGTGTTTATTATCATTTGGGGAGAGTCCGCTGCCTGATGCTCACCTGCTAAACACCTATCTGCTCCACGCTGAAGCGCTGACTACATGCGCTCTGAATACACACTGCTGATTGGCTGGTAACGCTCTGAATACGCACTGCTGATTGGCTGATAATGCTTCGTGTGTACCAATCAGATGGTTGTGTGGGTGGGACAATGCTGCGTGCTGAGACAGGCAGAAGGAGCGAAGCAGCTTGTTAAGACTTTAGCAGCTAAAGTTAGCTTTAGCTTAGAAACTCGTTCGGTACACCCCCGTACCGAACCGAAAGCCCCGTACCGAAACGGTTCAATACAAAACACGTACCGTTACACCCCGGGCAGATACAAATGATACATTCATGTTTTTGTGTAATGATGACAACGTATACTCGCGCGGACGATTGACTAGTTGATGGTTTTCTTTTCAAATGTTCGTTCATAGCCGTTGTGCTGCTATGATAGGCCATTTCCGCTCGACACAGCGTGCATACAACAACATTATTAGGCCGTTTATTGAAATACTTACACACTTTTGACGACTTTTGGCGTGATTTTTCCCCCTCGCTCGCACCGCTCGCATCGTCTGCTTTGATCGTCTGCTTTGCGCTTCGCCATGACGGTAGTGTGACGTAAATATGCGACGCGTCGACGCACAAAAACGGCGTCGACGTATTTACGTAACCGATGACGTCGACTACGTCGACGCGTCGTTTCAGCCTTAATATACAAGTTCATTAAGTTTGTACATTGAGTGAATAGGTAGTTCTAGCTCAGAGTAATTTATGATTTAAAGAAAAGGGGTGGGATTAAATAAGTGTAAACTTCTTCTCACTCCTTTTCAAATATGTAAAAAAAAAGAAAAAAAAGAAAAAGAAAGTCCAATGCTCATTTGTTTTTGTTTTTTATTCTCCATTGTTTTCATTTTGTTATAATGGCTGTTAAGGCTATAGCACTGTATTGGATCAGGCTTGCTCTTGTTTTTATGCATATTTGAAATAAAAATATATCAATCAAAAAAAAAAAATCAATTATTATTCTTATTTTGAGAACCGGCGTCCTCTGCAGTGGACATTTGTTTTTAGTCTATTTCTTTTGTCAGTTACACATTACTGAAGAAAATAGTACTCTTATACAAAATACAAGTGTCCTCTATAGTGAACGTTAAGATGTAAACACAAGGATCTGCTGATGTGTTTACATGGTCCAAGATCCTCTGTACAACAGGAGCACTCTAGTGTTTTTAGGAAGTTGCTGCAAAAATGTTTGTCCCCCAAGTTTTGAACTGAAGATTTCGGGCCGGTTCTTGCGATAACTTAGTTCTATTTAGTACATGTAAATGTACTGAATGCCTCATATGACAAAGCAAAGCTGGATGTTTCCAAATCATGTGTTTGTTTTCTTGTGTACAGCAGATGTGTGTGTAGAACATCTCCCTGAACAACCGGAGTGCAGCTTCAGGATGATGAAAGAGGAGCCACAGCCCTCCCACATTAAAGAGGAAGGTGAGGCGCCACAGACCCCTCACTTCAAAAAGGAGGTGGAGGAACACAGCATCAGTCAGGAGAGAGAGCAGCTTGAATGGTTGGAGGAGTTCCCAGTGATTGGTGTGATTGTGAAGAGTGAAGATGATGAGGTCATTGGTGAAAGTGAGGAGGAGAGAGAGGCGGAGCCTCCAAGCAGCAGCTCAACTCAACACATGACAACAGAAGCTGATGGAGACCACTGTGGAGGATCACAAGCAGACAAGCTCTTAGCTCCACTATCAGATAGTGAGGACACAACGTCACACTCTCCTGACACTGATGATGAACACTCTAAAGATGATAAGACATGTCACACTGACAACACACAAGTCACATGTTCTTTCTGTGACAAAACCTTTAAATACCCTTGTTATCTGAAGGTACACATGAGAACACACACTGGCGAAAAACCCTTTTCTTGCTCAGTTTGTGGTAATGGATTTGCACGGAAAAATGTGTTGAAAGAACACATGAGAACACACACTGGGGAAAAACATTTCTTCTGCTCAGTCTGTGGTAGAGATTTTGGACGAAGACAACATTTGAAAATACACATGCAAATACACACTGGTGAAAAACCATATTGCTGTTCGAGCTGCAAAAAAAGCTTCAGTGACCGATCATCACTTGGATTACACATGAGGATACACAGTGGAGAAAAACCTTTTTCCTGCTCAGTCTGTGGTAAAGGTTTTGCACAAAATGGTAATTTGAAAAAACACATGAGAACGCACACCGGTGAAAAACCGTTTTCCTGTTCAAGCTGCGACAAAAGCTTTGGCGACCAATCAGCACTCGCTAAACACACGAGAACACACACTGGTAAAAAACCTATTTCTGTTAATTTTGCAATAGAAGTTTCACACCAAGTTGACTTTTGAAAAAAAACTAAAAGCATGAGAGAACACACAGGAGAGAAAGTGTTGAGTCGCAGTGTGTGTGGTGAAAGATTCCCTTATACTATTTGATTAGATCATGTCTTAAGGTAAATCTCCATTCAGGCAAACAAACAATAACAATTAGAGATGTCCGATAATATCGGCCGATAAATGCTTTAAAATGTAATATCAGAAATTATCTGTATCGGTTCGGAAATTACCGGTATCTGTTTCAAAAGGTAAAATGTATGACTTTTTAAAACGCCGCTGTACGTAGTGGTACACGGACGTAGGGAGAAGTACAGAGCGACAATAAACCTTAAAGGCACTGCCTTTGCGTGCCGGTCCAATCACATAATACCTACGGCTTTTCACACACACAAGTGAATGCAATGCATACTTGGTCAACAGCCATACAGGTCACACTGAGGGTGACCGTATAAACAAGTTTAACACTGTTACAAATATGCGCCACACTGTGAACCCACACCAAACAAGAATGACAAACACATTTCGGGAGAACATCCGCACCGTAACACAACAGAACAAATACCCAGAACCCCTTGCAGCACTAACTCTTCCGGGACGCTACAATATATACCCCCCGCTACCCCCTACCAAAACCTGTTCCCCCCAACCCCACCCACCTCAACCTCCTCATGCTCTCTCAGGGATGTCCCAAATTCCAAGATGCTGTTTTGAGGCGTGTAAAAAAAAATCATGCACTTTGTGACTTCAATAATAAATATGGCAGTGCCATGTTGCCATTTTTTCTCCGTAACTTGAGTTGATTTATTTTGGAAAACCTTGTTACGTTGTTTAATGCATCCAGCGGGGCATCGCAAAAAAATTAGTTAAGTTAAAGTTAAAGTTAAAGTAACAATGATTGTCACACACACACTAGGTGTGGTGAAATTTGTCCTCTGCATTTGACCCATCCCCTTGTTCACCCCCTGGGAGGTGAGGGGAGCAGTGGGCAGCAGCGGTGCCGCGCCCGGGAATCATTTTTGGTGATTTAACCCCCAATTCCAACCCTTGATGCTGAGTGCCAAGCAGGGAGGTAATGGGTCCCATTTTTATAGTATTTGGTATGACTCGGCCGGGGTTTGAACTCACAACCTACCGATCTCAGGGCGGACACTCTAACCCAGGGGTCACCAACGCGGTGCCCGCGGGCACCAGGTCGCCCGTAAGGACCAGATGAGTCGCCCGTGGGCCTGTTCTAAAAAAAAAAAAAAAAAAAAAAAAAAAAAATTTTTTTTTTTTTTAAATTAAATCTACATAGAAAAAACACAATATACACTTTCAATCAGTGCATCAACCCAAACAACCTCCCCCATGCACACTCATCCACACAAAAGGGGTTATTTCTTTCTGCTACCAATATTCTGGTTCCCACAACATAGACAACACATCTGCAAGGGACACAGTCCCTGAAGCACACATGATTGTATAGGCTGCTGGTCCACTAACATTTTCCTTAATTACTATTTTTTATGTAATTATTTTTATATTGTTTTACTTTCTTTTTTATCCAAGAAAATGTTTTTTATTTATTTATCTTATTTTATTTTATTTTTTTTAAAATGGCCTTATCTTCAACAGACCAGGTTGTCAATGAAGTTAGATTTGTTTAAAGGGTTTTTCAAACCAGGCCCAGTCCAGATAATGTCCAAATCGGACTCAGCAACACACACCTTCATTCATGTACACAGAAAAAAATTAGGGAACACAACAGATTGCATATAATTTATAAACAAAATTAAATTTTCAAAATAAGCATTTATGTACAGTCCAGATTATGTCCAGGTCACTCAAATTAGGGAACACAACAACAGATATCATATAATCTATAAACATAATTATACTTTCAAAATAAGCCTTTGAGGACTTCTCATCTTTTTTTTAAATGTTTTTTGGCATCATTATCGTTTTCAACCATGTAACTTTCTAAAATTAGAAAATACTGAATAAATGTTTTGAAGAAAGTAATACTAAGTGAATATCTGTTTTTGGCCTTAAAAATAAACATTTTACCGAGTACTATAATTAAATTGACATGATTGTCAATGAACTCTCCTAAAATAACAGAAACCACATTAAGCTTCATAAACAAACCAATCCTTAAACACATTTTTTCAACTTCCACCCAAAACAAAGACACAATATGACAATACCAAAACAAATGCAGGGTGGATTCAGGCTCCTGACAACAAAATCGGCAATCATCTGACTCTGTCATATTCCATAATTTTAACATTTCCCTGTGGGTAAGAAGTTATAATTTTAATTTGAAAATAACGATTTTGCACATCAATAGTGGTTTTATAGATTAGTTTGAATATGGCATCCCATGGCAACGGGCAGTCAAAAAAGTCCTCCCATTTTCCATTTGTGTTGTATGAGGCAGCCTTCAAAGATTTCTTTATTAAATAAAAATTATATCTTTTTATATTTATTTTAGTTCCTTTTTGCCAACTACAATTTCTTATTAGAGGTTTACAAACTAATAATTTAGTAGTTCCATAATTAATTATTTGTTTCCATCTTTTCCCAATTACTCCAGTTAGTTGATAAAATGAAAAGCTTGAGCAAGCATCACCATACATAGCTCTAAATTCATCATACTTCATAATTTTACCATTCTCATTGATAATATCATTGACAAAAATGATTCCTCTTTCAAACATATTTTTCCAAAAGAAAGGCTTTCCATCTATTACAATATTAGAGTTCATCCATATTAACTGCTGCAAAATACCGTCTCTTTTTTCTGGCACATATAATTGAAAACACCACTATGAGTGGATTGTTTCCTTTATGAACCCCGCCATGTTTCCCAGCAGACTCTCTGGGAGGGGATCACTTGTAAAAAAGGATACAATTTATTTTGATACAGTACATGTTTTTTGTCCAACAGGACATTTGTGTACCACTCAATGTTTAAATACATCTTTGGAACAATTGATGCTTTTAAAGACAGACACATAGCTTCAAGGTTGAGAAGTTTCAGGCCCCCATATTCATACTCTTTGTACAAAACCTTTCTTTTAATCTTTTCTGGTTTGCCGTTCCAGACAAAATCGAAGACCCTCCGCTCATAAATCTTAAAGTTTTGTGATGGAGCTGGTAATGACAAAAACAAATAAATAAATTGAGGAATAATTAACGAGTTGGCAATAGACATTTTACCATACAAGGTTAGGGATTTCCCTTTCCATAATTGCATAATTTTGTCCAGCTTTCTTAGTCGATTATCATAATTTACTGAGCCTAGATCTTCCAGATTTTCTGGGACAACAACACCAAGTATGTTAACTGGTCCATCTGTCCACAAAACAGGCACTTTGCATTCCATTCGAAAGGACGTTCCCTTTAGATTTCCGATCCTTAACATTTTACATTTATCATAATTAAGCATAAGGCCAGAAAGCTGTGAAAATATGTCCAAAAGATTAAGAAGGCTCTGCAAACAATGAGGAAAAATCTTATCTTTGTGAATCAGCCTTTTCTGACATGAACTTCATCAAGAACAAACACAGAACACGTCTCACTGATGCACATCTGCAAGACTCACTCAGAGTTGCAGTGTCAAGTTACACACCAGAGTACAACACACTAGTTAACAGCATGCAATGCCAGGCTTCCCACTAACTGACAAAGAAACAGATAACCGATTTGGTGTCCAGTTCAAAGTGTGACATGATTTAAAAATTTGAGAGTTTACTTTTGTATTTTACATGAGTTATTTGTACAAACATGGTGCAAAGTAATTCATGATTTGTTAAAAAATGTTAGTGGCTAGCTAGTTAAAATGGGATATTGTGATTTCACAAGACTGTCTTAGAAGTGATCATTTGAAAATGTTCAATTTGAAAAATGTGCACTTAGAGAAAATATAAAAATAAAGTGTTGCATATTGATATTTATCTGTTTCTATATATATTTATTGTGAGAAATCATTAAGATGATCAGTGTTTCCACAAAGATAAATATCATTGATTATTAATAATAACAGAGTTAAAGGTAAATTGAGCAAATTGGCTACTTCTGGCAATTTATTTAAGTGTGTATCTAACTGGTAGCCCTTCGCATTAATCAGTACCCAAGAAGTAGCCCTTGGTTTCAAAAAGGTTGGTGACCCCTGCTCTAACCACTAGGCATAACAATGTGTTAATTCCACGACTGTATATATCGGTATCGGTTGATATAGGAATCGGTAATTAAGAGTTGGACAATATCGGAATATCGGCAAAAAGCCATTATCGGACATCTCTAATAACAATATACTTTATACATTTGATCAAGACACGTTGTTTTAAATCCCTACAATGTATTTTTCTCGTCATTACCACCCAAAGTGAAACTAAGTCCCTTAAACAGCATAAACAATTTTTATTATATAAAACGTTGAGGCGTGGATCAACATGGAGGGCAATTTGTGTACATTTTGTTGTCATGACATAGAAACTAGCGACCATGTACTTTTTCATGTTGAGTCATTGTGGAACCTTGTCTGAACTGACACCACGTTTCATCTGATATTGTATTTGATGTGCTTCTCCCACACAAAAAAGGACCCTCGTGTAACGCTGTATCCTGCCTTGCAGAATGGCATGTCCATAAATGTTAACTAAAACTCCCCAAAACACAATTGCATTAATAGTACTTTCAATTGTATCTCAAATCCATTAAAGATGTGCACACATCATTTTTTTTGTGAAGCTCTTTTGTGAAAAAGCTTAAAACTTTTGTGGTTTCTTTTGTCTTCCACTTTTTCATTCTCACATATTCTCTTTTTTGTGTATTGTGCAACCATTTTTGATTGCACTGTTTTACTACAAACTGTATTGTTATGTGTGCCGCCCTCGATATGTAGAAATATCTTGGCTTTACCCTAACACCTTTTCTTGATCAAACACTCTGAAAAACGTCTTCTTGTCCACAGGTTTATTGACCCTAAAAAGGGTAAAACTGAAAGCATACAAGCAGAAAGGATGCTTACATTACAGACATGCACACACAGCCTTATTACACACACACAATCCCATTACGATAAAACGTGCATTATGCTGTTTATTGAACATAAATGGACAAATAAATGCCACAAAATATGTAATATAAGTGCTTTATAGCAAACTAGCTTACTATGCTAACATTCACTTCACTGTATGAATTCCGAAAATTAGCATGACTGACTTTTGGCCATAAAACGTCCCAAATTACATCACAACCAACAAATAATACAACTCAATCAAATATTAGCATACTACTCAACAATACATACCGACGATACTTTGTTTGGCATGAGATTCGAGCAGATGAAAACGTTTGCGATCGTCACTGAACTAGCTTAAAGTCTACTTGAAAGGAACTCCTTGTTGTGCCCTGCTATCATGGACATTACTGTAAACTAGGCAATGCTGCCTCCTGCTGTCTAAAGGAGGAAGTGCACCTCACTGTTGAATTCCAAGGTGAACTTAAACACTGGTTTTACATATATTATTAATACATTCAACAAACAAGGCAGAACATTATGGTTGTATGCAAACAAAGTCAATTCAGTAAAAAAAAAAAATTTGCTAGGGCAGGAGATTTAGAGCTGCCAGCCGGGGTAGGCTGATTGACAGTTTGAGCTAAATGGCTTGGAGGGAACATACAAGGAGAAGAAGAGACAGAAGCATTACTGCTCTGACCGACCGCTCTGGGTCAGAGATCGTAGGTAAGGTACTCCACTATCATTTTGCACCACAATAGAGTAAAAGCATCCTGTCGGGGCTCTGCTGGCGGGGACCAAGATGGGGCAGCTTTGGATAATTGAATAGGCAGGAATAGGAAGAGGGGCGGGATATTTTTTGGATGAAAGAGTCCATGATCGCGCCATGTTCAGAGTAAGGGGAATCATTTTAATCTCTGATTTCACCGAGCTTTCAAGAGGGTCGGGAAGTCTCATGGGTGACGGTGAAGAGGGGAAAGGCAGTGAAGCATCTCTGGAGGGTGTAGATGCAGCAGGTGGGATCCAAGTTTGTGGTGAGGGCCGTGATGAAGGTGGTGATGAGAGAGTTGCTGCATCAGAATCCTGTATTAGGGATACTGGAGGTGCTGCTGTGGATGAGTCCATTGCTGGGTTCTTAGGTTCCTCTTCTCTCTCCTCTGCGACAGCGCCGGATCCCAGTGTTTCCCACACATTCATTTATTTGTGGCGGTCCGCCACGAAAGAATTACGTCCGCCACAAATAACAATTGTTTTTTTTTTGTCCTGTCTAGCTTCTCAGGCAAATCATATAGTTGATGTAGATGCCCATATAGGCTGTTCCGATTTACTTTACAAAAGAGAAGTACTTCTCTTGTTGCCTTATTTGTATTTGACCACTACTGTTTTCTGTTTATTTGTTACTGACTGTGGCAGGACACCTCTGCCTCTGTTTCACTTTATGTTGCTGGTAAATAATATGGTTGTAGTTGTAGGCTAAAGTTAAATTATTTAGTATGCACTAATTAAAGGGGCAGAGCTTTAAGAGACATTTTAGCTTTTATATTTTATAAGATATATTTTTTGTAAGAACCACAATTAATAAATATATTTCAGTGAATAACTTATTGTTCAAATCTGTATATAAATATGTACATAAAGTGTTGTAATTATATTGTAAAATGGATGGACGTTTAAAACAAAACTGTTATTATTGAATAGTAAGTATACATTTTTTGAGCCTTTTTAGAGAAAATCATATCATTGTAGTAAATTATGCAAATTACTCGATGATATCATGGTGATCACGCCCATAGCCACGCCCCCACCGCCACAGGTATCTTGGCAGTTTATGGGAAACACTGGATCCGGTCCAGACCTACGATGCCTCAGAACGTGGAAGAGGTTATCCGTCAGTCGTCAAGCAAAGTCTTATCCTTGACCTTGGCACCTGGCACAGTTGCTTTGTCTGTTTGACGTTTCGAGCTACGGTAACTTCTTTTTGTTTGTGATACTCGGCCACGTTTATCTGGCACAGTGGCAAAAATCTGTTTGTTAAATTTATTCTGGGTGACAATTACATGTCGGCCGTGGATACTAACATTATGACTTGGCTTCGGTTTATCAAACAATCAATCAAAGTTGACTTATATAGCCCTAAATCACGAGTGTCTCAAAGGGCTGCACAAGCCACAACGACATCCTTGGCTCAGATCCCACATCAGGGCAAGAAAAAACTCAACCCAATGGGATGACAATGAGAAACCTTGGAGGGGACCGCAGATGTGGGGACCCCCGCCCCCCGGGTGACCGGTGCAATGGACGTCGAGTGGATCTAGCATAATAGTGTGAGAGTCAAGTCCATAGTGGATCTAGTTAATAGTGTGAGAGTCCAGTCCATAGTGAGACCAGCAGGAGATCATCTTGAGTGGAGACAAGTCAGAGACGTCCCCAGCTGATGCACAGATGAGTGGTGAACCCTGGGTCCCGATTTTGGACAGCTAGCGCCTCATCTGTGGTCACAGAATTTGTGCCCCCCCCCCCCTCCTTCGTGGAGAGGGGGGCAGAGCAGAAAAGAAACGGCAGATCAACTGGTCTAAAAAGGGGGGTCTATTTAAAGGCTCGAGTATACAATGAGTTTTAAGATGGGACTTAAATGCTTCTACTGAGGTAGCATCTCTAACTGTTACCGGAAGGGCATTCCAGAGTACTGGAGCCTGAATAGAAAACGCTCTATAGCCCGCAGACTTTTTTTGGGGCTCTTGGAATCACCAATAAGCCGGAGTTCTTGGAACGCAGATTTCTTGCCGGGACTTCTGATTCTGATTTACAGAGTATCCTTTAGCTTCAGGCTTTGTGTAACAGTTTTTTCACCCTTTGATACGGAGGTAACTCATGACTACAGGAGGAAGGGCAAGTGATCTGAAACGAGAGGGAGAGTCAGCATTTCAAAATAAAACAGGAAATGACAAAACAACATGAAACCAGACGAAAGCCAGACAAAACTTCAATGATGTAATTAACTTCACTAAACTAAAGCACGTTCTACTATTCAACATTCATTTAATTAAATATTATTTATTTCACCCCGAATTAGCATTAATGATCTCGCTAAATAAGCCTGCCAGCGGGCTAACGATAGCATGTTAGCTTCGTACATTATACAGAAATACTGTTAAAAAATATATAATTTACATTACCTCATTAGTCGCATGCACTAGAGATGAGTCAAGTGTATTTTTCCAATTGTTACACCAGCAACTCTTAAATGTGCGAAACGAGTGTGCGCCACTAATTATTGTCCCAGGGAAACACGTGTTTGGCGAACATTAGTTCCACGGTTGAGAACACCTCGAAGACGTCAAAACAGGAGGACAAAACAAGGTGGTGTTTGACGGAGAAGGCGTTGTTGTTTGTTATTATATAGTTCATTGGTCTGAATCAGAACGTACATAAATTACGTTTAATAGAGCAAACGCCGGTTTGTATCCGGATACATTAGTCTGAGTGGACTTTGATGCTTCTCGTGCTAGCCTAGCCTGCTAGTTAGCTTAGCTTGTTAGCCGCTAACGAAGAGAGGCGGAAGTGATCAAAACACATCGCTAAGCAGACATCAAGTGTGAGTGTCAAGTGTTGTGATTGTGGGAAAATGCGTAAGTTACAAATGCTGCGAGCGCTGGTGAATCAGCGACTATCTGCTGCTGTTGAAGAAATATTTGTGATGTTCGAAAGAACGATAGCAGAGTACGAGGAGGAACTTTCTCGAACGAAAGAGGAGAAGGAGCGACAACATCAACTACTGGACGCTGTTTTCAAGACACATCAAGTTGAGTTACACAGAACAGGTTTGTTTACTTCTTACTCTCACATGTCAATGTTAGCTACCTCCCTTTGTAATATACAAACCCCGTTTCCATATGAGCTCATCTAAGATGGACTGATACAAAGTGGAAAAGTGTTCTGTGGTCTGACGAGTCCACATTTCAAATTGTTTTTGGAAACTGTGGACGTCGTGTCCTCCGGACCAAAGAGGAAAAGAACCATCCAGGATTGTTATAGGCGCAAAGTTGAAAAGCCAGCATGTGTGATGGTATGGGGGTGTATTAGTGCCCAAGACATGGGCAACTTACACATCTGTGAAGGCGCCATTAATGCTGAAAGGTACATACAGGTTTTGGAGCAACATATGTTGCCATCCAAGCAACGTTACCATGGACGCCCCTGCTTATTTCAGCAAGACAATGCCAAGCCACGTGTTACATCAACGTGGCTTCTAGTAAAAGAGTGCGCGTACTAGACTGGCCTGCCTGTAGTCCAGACCTGTCTCCCATTGAAAATGTGTGGCGCATTATGAAGCCTAAAATACCACAACGGAGACCCCCGGACTGTTGAACAACTTAAGCTGTACATCAAGCAAGAATGGGAAAGAATTCCACCTGAGAAGCTTCAAAAATGTGTCTCCTCAGTTCCCAAACCTTTACTGAGTGTTGTTAAAAGGAAAGGCCATGTAACACAGTGGTGAACATGCCCTTTCCAAACTACTTTGGCATGTGTTGCAGCCATGAAATTCCAAGTTAATTATTATTTGCAAAAAAAATAAAGTTTATGAGTTTGAACATCAAATGTCTTGTCTTTATAGTGCATTCAATTGAATATGGGTTGAAAAGGATTTGCAAATCTTTGTATTCCGTTTATATTTACATCTAACACAATTTCCATATGGGAACGGGGTTTGTATATTTTCTGCTGGATCTACTCTCTATTTTATGCTGCAGCTGTTACATATACTGTAATATTGTACATGGTAATTGTTATATATTGTATACATTATATAATAATATAATATACCAGTATATAACATTTATTGTATATATAATATGTAAATATTACATTTGTTATATTTATATTGCTACTACGGTACATTTTTAGTCTACTTTATACCTGCATTATCCTTTCCATCCTTGCACTTTCCATCTTTTGTAACTGAGCTACTGTGTGGAACAATGTCCCTTGTGGGTCATTAAAGTTTGTCTAAGTCTTACTAACGTTATATTTATTAATAAGCCTCTTCTAAGACAAACCAAACTGTCCAGTTGCGATCGATTGAATGCCCTGAGATGACAATGACCTGGATGACCAAAAGTTGCGAACTTTATCGTCGATGTTCTCTACTAAATCCTTTCAGCAAAAATATGGCAATATCGCGAAATGATCAAGTATGACACATAGAATGGATCTGCTATCCCCGTTTAAATAAGAACATTTAATTTCAGTAGGCCTTTAAATAGATTGTTTATAAGAAGGTGAAATGTCATATGAGGATGATGCACTGCTTTGGTTTTATATTGTTCATGAAAACAAGACAGTTTCAGACACACAATATTTATGAGAGATTGATGTTCCTCTCAGTGTGTAACAATGTGTATCAACATGTTTACACAAAACTCACAGTCAACAAATATATTTTACACTGTAATCAATATAATTCATAGTTTCATGGCTAATTTCACTTCCTGATTCTGACCTACATGCATTAATAAGTGAAAGTAAACATTTATTGTCAATCATCTGTCAGTAGGTAAAGTAGTCAACACTTGATGTATTAAAAGAACATAAAGGTGAGTGACTTTCCTTCAGCGTGTCGTAGATGGTCTCCAAGTGAATGTGGGAGCTGTGCTCTAAAGAGTTGATGGAGATACTCCATAAAAACACCACATATTAAAACAACCCCCCGCAACCCCGAAAGGGACAAGCGGTAGAAAATGGATGGATGGATAGTAAAACATGTTTTGGTAAGAGTTCCTTCTGGCCCAGCTACCAAAATGGCAATAAAGAAAAATAATTTATATGATGACAAAAACATAGTATGAATTGTATAAGTAGTTTTGCAATGAGAATTGTTTTATTTCCATTTTATTTACTTTATGTTTAAGACAATGCCTTACAAGGTTAAGGTTAGAGATAAGGTTAAGGTGTTTACAGAAAAAAATTGTTACACACTTCACACCAGTGAATATGAAGTTAAAAATGCCTCGATCAATGCTGGCTTGTACTTATAAGACTTTGTAAATTGCACCCCCTCAAATTTTCCAAACCTTTCTTTTACTCACTGTACCTCTTTTGAAGTAAATGTAGTGGCTGGGACAAAATGAAGTCTTTCCCGTGTTTTTATTGGTTGCTGAGGCACACACTTTTGACACATGAGAACACAAATAATGTCATTGTGTTAACGGTGTCAGTCAAAAACTATTTCTCTTCTCTCTTAATCTTTATCTGTTTCTTTACCCAACAGGCGTCCAGCAGCCCCCCCACATTAAAGAGGAAGAGGAGGAAGTGTGGATCACTCAGGAGGAAGAGTGTCTTCTAGGGCAGGAGGAGGCTGATCCCACCAAGTTTCCACTGACTGTTGTCTCTGTGAAGACTGAAGAGCATGAAGACAAACCACCTGAGTCCTCACAGCTTCATCACAGTCCAAGTAAGCACAACATCCACATATCATTTTATTCTCAGGGCATTCAGTCCATCACAACTGGACTGTTCACTTTGTCTTAGACGACGTTTGGCCTCTCATCCAAGTAGTCTTCATCAGTTCATGCTCATAGACTTAAAATCTTAAATCTTTTCGTCTTCTATTCTATTCTAATGTATCAACACTTTGTAAAAAGTCCATCCATCCATCCATCCATTTTCTACCGCTTATTCCCTTCGGGGTCGCGGGGGGCGCTGGAGCCTATCTCAGCTACAATCGGGCGGAAGGCAGGGTGCACCCTGGACAAGTCGCCACCTCATTGCACGGCCAACACAGATAGACAGACAACATTCACACTCACATTCACACACTAGGGCCAAATTTTAGTGTTGCCAATCAACCTATCCCCAGGTGCATGTCTTTGGAGGTGGGAGGATACATAATCGAAAACTCTAAAAAATGATGTTTAATATTTTTAAGCTTATTATTTGTGCAGCCCGGTCACAATTTCTGGAGCATGACAAATGTGCGGTGCTGTGTATGTTACAGCAGAGTTTAGCTAGCAGCGGATATTACGAAAGCCCACAGCAAAGCAGAGTTATTTGTGTAAGATGGTAAGTGCAAGTTCAACCATTTGTGGCTGTAGAACAAATCATTCCATGTGTGATTGAAGCCAGTTAACAGGAACATATAAAAAAATGTCACCAGTTTTAAAACTCAAGCCAACATGGAGGACAGCATTTGTAAACATTATGGTGAAAGGGAATGGAAAGATAATGAATATTGGGAAAATTGTGGACAACCTACTCAGTGGCCTAGTGGTTAGAGTGTCCACCCTGAGATCGATAGGTTGTGAGTTCAAGTCCCGGCCGAGGCATACCATTTAAATGCAAAAATGAGGCCTTTGCAGAAGATTGTCATAACATATTTTTGGTCAGCAGAACAGAGACTTAAATTCCAGAAACTCAGTGACTTCTTTCTTTGTCTGCATCCTCTCTGTCTATGATGATTTAAAACTGGCTTAACCGTCAAAAGTTCTAGTTCAAGCAATTGGCAAGCTTGAGCTTTGACAGTTCGCAGCTATTCGCTGAACATCCTAACTAATTTACTTCTAGATGAGGGTGCCAGTATTGTTCTTCTCTCCAACCATGGGCAATGGTTAAGTAAAAAGAGCCTGGATAGCTCAGTCGGTAGAGCATCAGACTTTTAATCTGAGGGTCCAGGGTTCAAGTCCCTGTTCAGGCGGTTTATCTCTTTACCTTCCAGCATAAGCTTATTTTCTGATCCCGAAAAGACAACATCAACAGCAGTCCTGTATTTGTATGTGAAACAGCATGATTTAATAGTCAAATTAAGAAAAAACATTGGCAAAAGTACAATACACCATAAAACAACGTAACGGTTATCCAGGTCAAACAAGACAACTGATTTTAAGACTGCGCCAGCAAGACAAGCAGGTCACGGACATCCTTTTAATGGAGTACATGCCATACAAGTCTCCTTAGTAATGACACTAGGTCAAGAAATCACACTACTATGCTGTAGCCCGGGATTGAACCAGGGACCTTTGGATCTTCAGTCTAAGGCTCTCCCAACCGAGCTACTTCAGCTGAGGTGAACACCACTTCAGCAGAAACCCACCCACCTCGATCCACTCTTTAAAATACACCCAAGGACTTACCTGTTGCTGACATTTGAATGCAAAAAAGAGGCCTTCGCAGACGATTGTCATAACATATTTTTGATCAGCAGAAGAAAGACTTGAATTCCAGAAACTCAGGGACTTCTTTCTTTGTCTGCACCCTCTGTCTATGATTTAAAACTGGCTTAACCGTCAATAGTTCTAGTTCAAGCAATTGGCAAGCTTGAGCTTTGACAGTTCCCAGCTATTCGCTGAACATCCTAAATAATTTACTTTTTGATGAGGGTGCCATTATTGTTCTTCTCTCCAACCATGGGCAACGATGAAGTAAAAAGAGCCTGGATAGCTCAGTCGGTAGAGCATCAGACTTTTAATCTGAGGGTCCAGGGTTCAAGTCCCTGTTCAGGCGGTTTATCTTTTTACCTTCCAGTTTAAGCTTATTTTCAACTACCGAAAGACAACATCGACAGCAGTTCTGTATTTGTATGTGAAACAGCATGATTTAATAGTCAAATTAAGAAAAAAACATTAGCAAAAGTACAATACCCCATAAAACAAAATAATGGTTATCCAGGTCAAACATGACAGCTGATTTTAAGACTGCGCCAACAAGACAAGCAGGTCACGGACATCCTTTTAATGGAGTACATGCCTTAAAAGTCTCCTCAGTAATGACACTAGTTCAAGAGACTAGACTACTATGCTGAAACCCGGGATTGAACCAGGGACCTTTAGATCTTCAGTCTAACGCTCTCCCAACTGAGCTATTTCAGCTTTGGTGAATAACCACTTCAGCAGAAACCCACCCACTTGGACCCACTCTTTGCAATACACCCAAGGACTTACCTGTTGCTGACATTTGAATGCAAAAAAGAGGTCTTCGCAGAAGATTGTGACAGCATATTTTTGGTCAGCAGAACAGAGAATTGAATTCCAAAAACTCAGGGACTTCTTTCTTTGTCTGCACCCTCTGTCTATGATGATTTAAAACTGTCTTAACCGTCAAAAGTTCTAGTTCAAGCAATTGGCAAGCTTGAGCTTTGACAGTTCCCAGCTATTCGCTGAACATCCTAAATAATTTACTTCTCGATGAGGGTGCCAGTATTGTTCTTCTCTCCAACCATGGGCACTGATTAAGTAAAAAGAGCCTGGATAGCTCAGTCGGTAGAGCATCAGACTTTTAATCTGAGGGTCCAGGGTTCAAGTCCCTGTTCAGGCGGTTTATCTCTTTACCTTCCAGTTTAAGCTTATTTTCAGCTACCGAAAGGCAACATCGACAGCAGTTCTGTATTTGTATGTGAAACAGCATGATTTAATAGTCAAATTGAGAAAAAAACATTAGCAAAAGTACAATACACCATAAAACGAAATAATGGTTATCCAGGTCAAACATGACAACTGATTTTAAGACTGTGCCAGCAAGACAAGCAGGTCACGGACATCCTTTTAATGGAGTACATGCCTTAAAAGCCTCCTCAGTAATGACACTAGTTCAAGAAACCGGACTACTATGCTGAAACCCGGGATTGAACCAGGGACCTTTAGATCTTCAGTCTAACGCTCTCTCAACTGAGCTATTTCAGCTTTGGTAAATAACCACTTTAGCAGAAACCCACCCACTTGGACCCACTCTTTGAAATACACCCAAGGACTTACCTGTTGCTGACATTTGAATGCAAAAAAGAGGCCTTCGCAGAAGATTGTCACAGCATATTTTTGGTCAGCAGAACAGAGAATTGAATTCCAAAAACTCAGGGACTTCTTTCTTTGTCTGCACCCTCTGTCTATGATGATTTAAAACTGTCTTAACCGTCAAAAGTTCTAGTTCAAGCAATTGGCAAGCTTGAGCTTTGACAGTTCCCAGCTATTCGCTGAACATCCTAAAGAATTTACTTCTCGATGAGGGTGCCAGTATTGTTCTTCTCTCCAACCACGGGCAACGACGAAGTAAAAAGAGCCTGGATAGCTCAGTCGGTAGAGCATCAGACTTTTAATCTGAGGGTCCAGGGTTCAAGTCCCTGTTCAGGCGGTTTATCTCTTTACCTTCCAGTTTTATCTTATTTTCAGCTACCGAAAGACAACATCAACAGCAGTTCTGTATTTGTATGTGAAACAGCACGATTTAATAGTCAAATTAAGAAAAAAACATTGGCAAAAGTACAATACACCATAAAACTAAATAATGGTTATCCAGGTCAAACATGACAACTGATTTTAAGACTGTGCCAGCAAGACAAGCAGGTCACGGACATCCTTTTAAAGGAGTACATGCCATAAAAGTCTCCTCAGTAATGACATTAGTTCAAGAGACTAGACTACTATGCTGAAACCCGGGATTGAACCAGGGACCTTTAGATCTTCAGTCTAACGCTCTCCCAACTGAGCTATTTCAGCTGAGGTGAATAGCCACTTCAGCAGAAACCCACCCACCTGGATCCACTCTTTGAAATACACCCAAGGACTTACCTGTTGCTTACATTTGAATGCAAAAAAGAGGCCTTCGCAGAAGATTGTCACAGCATATTTTTGGTCAGCAGAACAGAGATTTGAATTCTAAAAACTCAGGGACTTCTTTCTTTGTCTGCACCCTCTGTCTATGATGATTTAAAACTGGCTTAACCGTCAAAAGTTCTAGTTCAAGCAATTGGCAAGCTTGAGCTTTGACAGTTCCCAGCTATTCGCTGAACATCCTAAATAATTTACTTCTCGATGAGGGTGCCAGTATTGTTCTTCTCTCCAACCATGGGCACTGATTAAGTAAAAAGAGCCTGGATAGCTCAGTCGGTAGAGCATCAGACTTTTAATCTGAGGGTCCAGGGTTCAAGTCCCTGTTCAGGCGGTTTATCTCTTTACCTTCCAGTTTAAGCTTATTTTCAGCTACCGAAAGGCAACATCGACAGCAGTTCTGTATTTGTATGTGAAACAGCATGATTTAATAGTCAAATTAAGAAAAAAACATTAGCAAAAGTACAATACACCATAAAACAAAATAATGGTTATCCAGGTCAAACATGACAGCTGATTTTAAGACTGCGCCAACAAGACAAGCAGGTCACGGACATCCTTTTAATGGAGTACATGCCTTAAAAGCCTCCTCAGTAATGACACTAGTTCAAGAAACCGGACTACTATGCTGAAACCCGGGACTGAACCAGGGACCTTTAGATCTTCAGTCTAACGCTCTCCCAACTGAGCTATTTCAGCTTTGGTTAAATAACCACTTTAGCAGAAACCCACCCACTTGGACCCACTCTTTGAAATACACCCAAGGACTTACCTGTTGCTGACATTTGAATGCAAAAAAGAGGCCTTCGCAGACGATTGTCACAGCATATTTTTGGTCAGCAGAACAGAGATTTGAATTCCTAGAACTCAGGGACTTCTTTCTTTGTCTGCACCCTCTGTCTATGATGATTTAAAACTGGCTTAACCGTCAAAAGTTCTAGTTCAAGCAATTGGCAAGCTTGAGCTTTGACAGTTCCCAGCTATTCGCTGAACATCCTAAAGAATTTACTTCTCGATGAGGGTGCCAGTATTGTTCTTCTCTCCAACCATGGGCAACGACGAAGTAAAAAGAGCCTGGATAGCTCAGTCGGTAGAGCATCAGACTTTTAATCTGAGGGTCCAGGGTTCAAGTCCCTGTTCAGGCGGTTTATCTCTTTACCTTCCAGTTTTATCTTATTTTCAGCTACCGAAAGACAACATCAACAGCAGTTCTGTATTTGTATGTGAAACAGCACGATTTAATAGTCAAATTAAGAAAAAAACATTAGCAAAAGTACAATACACCATAAAACTAAATAATGGTTACCGGTATCCAGGTCAAACATGACAACTGATTTTAAGACTGCGCCAACAAGACAAGCAGGTCACGGACATCCTTTTAATGGAGTACATGCCTTAAAAGCCTCCTCAGCAATGACACTAGTTCAAAAAACCGGACTACTAGGCTGAACCCCGGGATTGAACCAGGGACCTTTATATCTTCAGTCTAACGCTCTCCCAACTGAGCTATTTCAGCTTTGGTGAATAACCACTTCAGCAGAAACCCACCCACCTGGATCCACTCTTTGAAATACACCCAAGGACTTACCTGTTGCTGACATTTGAATGCAAAAAAGAGGCCTTCGCAGAAGATTGTCTCAGCATATTTTTGGTCAGCAGAACAGAGATTTGAATTCCAAAAACTCAGGGACTTCTTTCTTTGTCTGCACCCTCTGTCTATGATGATTTAAAACTGGCTTAACCGTCAAAAGTTCTAGTTCAAGCAATTGGCAAGCTTGAGCTTTGACAGTTCCCAGCTATTCGCTGAACATCCTAAATGATTTACTTCTCGATGAGGGTGCCAGTATTGTTCTTCTCTCCAACCATGGGCACTGATTAAGTAAAAAGAGCCTGGATAGCTCAGTCGGTAGAGCATCAGACTTTTAATCTGAGGGTCCAGGGTTCAAGTCCCTGTTCAGGCGGTTTATCTCTTTACGTTCCAGCTTAAGCTTATTTTCAGCTACCGAAAGACAACATCAACAGCAGTTCTGTATTTGTATGTGAAACAGCATGATTTAATAGTCAAATTAAGAAAAAAACATTAGCAAAAGGACAATACACCATAAAACAAAATAATGGTTATCCAGGTCAAACATGACAGCTGATTTTAACTGCGCCAACAAGACAAGCAGGTCACGGACATCCTTTTAATGGAGTACATGCCTTAAAAGCCTCCTCAGCAATGACACTAGTTCAAGAAACCGGACTACTATGCTGAAACCCGGGATTGAACAAGGGACCTTTAGATCTTCAGTCTAACGCTCTCCCAACTGAGCTATTTCAGCTGAGGTGAATAACCACTTCAGCAGAAACCCACCCACCTGGATCCACTCTTTGAAATACACCCAAGGACTTACCTGTTGCTTACATTTGAATGCAAAAAAGAGGCCTTCGCAGAAGATTGTCACAGCATATTTTTGGTCAGCAGAACAGAGATCTGAATTCCAGAAACTCAGGGACTTCTTTCTTTGTCTGCACCCTCTGTCTATGATGATTCAAAACTGGCTTAACCGTCAAAAGTTCTAGTTCAAGCAATTGGCAAGCTTGAGCTTTGACAGTTCCCAGCTGTTCGCTGAACATCCTAAATAATTTACTTCTCGATGAGGGTGCCAGTATTGTTCTTCTCTCCAACCATGGGCACTGATTAAGTAAAAAGAGCCTGGATAGCTCAGTCGGTGGAGCATCAGACTTTTAAACTGAGGGTCCAGGGTTCAAGTCCCTGTTCAGGCGGTTTATCTCTTTACCTTCCAGTTTAAGCTTATTTTCAGCTACCGAAAGACAACATCGACAGCAGTTCTGTATTTGTATGTGAAACAGCATGATTTAAAGGCCTACTGAAATGAAATTTTTTTATTTAAACGGGGATAGCAGATCTATTCTATGTGTCATACTTGATCATTTCGCGATATTGCCATATTTTTGCTGAAAGGATTTAGAATAGAAAAACGACGATAAAGATAGCAACTTTTGGTATCTGACAAAAAAAAGCCTTGCCCCTACCGGAAGTAGCGTGACGTGGACAATTGAACATATCCGCAAAGCTCCCTATTGTTTGCAATGATGGCCGCCAGATCTGAGAGCGATTCTGACCGAGATAGCGACGATTTCTCCATTAATTTGAGCGAGGATGAAAGATTTGTGGATGAGGAAAGTGCAAGTGAAGGACTAGTGGGGAGTGGAAGCGATTCAGATAGGGAAGAAGCTGTGAGAGGGATAGAGCCATATCGCTTTGAACCCGACGCTGATGAAGACGGTCAGGAGGACGCTGCTGCTATTGATGCTGGAGGAGCACACGACATAGATCGCCTTGAGAATACAGAATGGTAATATGTTATTTATTTATAGACTAGTTTTAGTTTGTGGCCTAGTCTTGCACTGTTACTGTTAGTGTTACAACTTACACCCCAGGCCTATCTATACACTAAGTATCTATCATTGACACAATGTGTTACTGTTAGTGTTACAACTTACACCCCAGGCCTATCTATACACTAAGTATCTATCATTGACACAATGTGTTACTGTTAGTGTTACAACTTACACCCCAGGCCTATCTATACACTAAGTATCTATCATTGACACAATGTCAAACCTAATTAATTACCCATTATTTCTATGGGCCACAGCTCCATATACCGGCAATACTAAAAATATGCATGCAGATTAATAAGATCCACAACAAGACAATGATAATATTAATTATTCCACATGTTTGCAGATTGCAGGTGTCAATAATATGAATTGATTTACAAATATTATGAACATTTCTATTTCCAGGTGTACATGCAAAACTGTGTGAACATGGAGACAGTGGCTGAGTGTGTCTGCTGTAGTGAAATAGAGGCAGTGACCAGAACGATGGAGGAGGAGGGGGTGAAGACGTGCATCATAGACCACCATGGCTTTCCATCTGTGTGTCTGGATGAATGGGTGCTGCAGACAGCGTATAACGCCTACAAACAGCAATATGGCATGCTGCAGCAACAGCAAAATGAGTGAGGCACTAATAAGTTTAAATAATTCTTTATTCTATCAACCTTTGGAAGATAAGTCAGAATGAGCACTTTCTTATCTTATTCTTATTCTGTGAAATGTACTGTGCTACAATGCACATGACATTATATATCATAGAAGTATTACATAGATGGACCGTAGATGTCAACAATATTTACAATTTACTGCAACAGTAAATGACAAATGAATAGAATGCATGACAATGTCTTTTGAATCTCAGAGAACAGTGAGTCACTGTGTATCCATGTCCGGATAATAACAGCTGCCATCATTTGCTACTTGCAGGCGGAGACGACACACAGCCTATCGACAGTTTGTCCGCTTCTGCTGGGGATATCTGGGAAAGGACATAAGGGTGGTACTACCAGCTTGTGTAGTACATAAGATTAGGACAACATTCCCATCGATGGACTACACGGGGTTCCAAGACGTGCAGTGACTGCAACAGAATCTACATGGCCACTGTACTTAATCAATAAAATCAATCAATCAATCAATCAGTCAATCAATCAATGTTTATTTATATAGCACTAAATCACAAATGTCTCAAAGGGCCGCACAAGCCACAACGACATCCTCGGTACAGAGCCCACACACGGGCAAGGAAAACTCACCCCAGTAGGACGTCGATGTGAATGACTATGAGAAACCTTGGAGAGGACCGCATATGTGGGTAACCCCCCCCCCTCTAGGGGAGACCGAAAGCAATGGATGTCGAGTGGGTCTAACATATTAGTGAGGGTCCAGTGGAGCCAGCAGGAGGCCACCCCGAGCGGAGACGGGTCAGCAGCGCAGATGTCCCCAACCGATGCACAGGCGAGCGGTATACCCCGGGTCCCAACTCTGGACAGCCAGCACTTTATCCATGGTCACCGGAATAACCCCTCCACGTGGGGGGGGGGGGCAGAGGAGAAAAGAAAAGAAACGGCAGATCAACTGGTCTAAAAAGGGGGTCTATTTAAAGGCTAGAGTATACAAATGAGTTTTAAGATGGGACTTAAATGCTTCTACTGAGGTAGCATCTCTAACTGTTACCGGGAGGGCATTTCACACTTACCGAAGCGACTCCTGTGCTTGGCGATGGCTTCCTCCTTGTCTGGCTTCTCCAGTTCATCGCAGAGGAAGGGAGGCACATCCACAGTGACGCTGAGTGGTGTTCTCTCGTCAGGGGTCTGTCTGCAGCCAGCAACAACCTCCCTGATCAAGTCATCTACGTAGCCTGCAAAATACAATTGTACATGTTCCTGCTCACAACATAATATACTCATGGAGAGTGAAACTTGACAGTATTATTATCATGATACAAAGTGTCAAGTGTTTACATGTTTTGTGTCCTCTACACTTACGGTATGTTGGCTCTGTCGCGATTTTCTTGACCACATGGCCCCCTGCTTTATACTTCGGGTAGCGTACTGCATAGCGCTCAGCACCCGCTTGTGTAGTGGCTATAGGGCGGCTCGAATTTTCGTTCCAGTGCAGCCCAGCAAGCAGGTTCCTAGGTGTGGTAACAGAATAATGTAATAATTAGTACTAAAGTATGGCACACACTAGTGACACTTAGATTAGTGTGGAAACATACCTGCACAGCATTCCGATGTATGAGAAGACATACATTTTCGGTGCGAACTGTATAAGATAAAAGACACTTTATTCAGTCATGCGTCCATACAATGTGTGTGTAAATTTATAAATTGTTTGTAAATTTGAATACAAATGTTTGTGTATTAAACTGTTAATAGTCAGCTATTAAAGCTTGATCTCCTGCAGTAATGAAGCTGTTTTGTTTTCAATGTTAACACCACGCCAGAATTGTTTGCAATCTTTCTCACCAAGATGCCAGCCACTATGTTGGACCTCCAACATTCTCTTGCTTACACTGACTGTATCAAGGCTTCATTTAGTATGCTCTAGTATTTTGCTCCCTGGCCACCAAAGTCCTAGTGGCAGGTGGTAACCACCGACACCACCTACAGGCGATCAGTCTAATTCTCACCTGTATGATAAGGCTATGGAACGCCTCCACCTTGGAAGTCTGGTGTTCACCCGACAGCATGGCGATATCTTTTAGCAGGGACTTGTTGTTGACCACCTCCTCCAGTTTCACTGCTGAGCGTGAACCTAAACATAAATTTAAAATAGAACAACGTTTCTACAAAAATGTTCCAGTCAACTTAAACTGGTTATTTACTTACAAGTTTATCTGAATTTTTTGACTTTCAAAAGATGTGCAGGAAAATACTGCTAGTCCCTCACTGCTTTCGGGCAACTTATTTGCCTACTCACTTTGTTTGAGCCATTTCTTTTGCCGTTGCAGTTGTCCATGAGTACAAATTGGGAAGAGGTCGCCATGGTCCTTGTGGATGTTCTGAATGTGTCGCTCCACAGACTTCCACTTGGCAACCAGAAGTTCCCCCTCTCCAGGCGGTGTAGACACTGCTGCCCAGTAGAGGTGGTTGATTATACTTTGCACCCAGGGCTTCAGGTCTTCACAGTCCTTATGCTTGGCGATGGCCTTCAGTTTCTTTCCGATGGCTACAAACAGAAAAAAACAGAAATTTGTGGATTAAATACAATATCACATTCATCTGATCACTGATATGTACACACTACTTCACAACTTGTCATGCATACAAATAATCCAACTAACATTTTGCAACATGCCAGATGTCATAGCAGTGCCGTGTATTGGGCATGTTTTCACGAATCCATTTAGCGATCTGTCTGTGTCGGTCTGTCACCAGCACCCCGACATCCAGGTCCCAGCTGATCAGCAGTTCCACCATCCTCTTCAGTCCTTCCATCTCCATATGGTAGCTGCCAAGACATTCGTTGCTCTGAAATATATATAACAGAAAAGGAATGAGCAAAGAAAAAAATGAAAAAGGGGCTTAGTATACATTGAAATGGTTAATGTTATTAGACAAATTTACTAGGATAATTCTGGAAAATCCCTTATCTGCTTATTGTGTTACTAGTGTTTTAGTGAGATTATATGGTCGTACCTGTACAACCTGAAGGTCGAGAACCACATTGGCCACAAGCTCCATTGTGGTGTAGGTACCGAACTTGGCGCTGTGTCCCGGACTGTCTGCTCGCCCATCACCACCAAGGACGAGGGGTCGGCCTTCCACCTGCAGCATGGTGAGGTGCGTCCGTTGCTGTTCCTCCCACACCTTTTTGATGGCTGGCTGCAGGATGAGCTCCTGGTGGTTGAAAAATGTCCTCTTCACATACGTGACCACTCCGATGCTGTTCAGCACTTGCAACACCTTGCCAGAAGATGCCCCAGCGAAGAGGATGCCAGCAGACAGCAGGATGTTGCCCGCGGCATAAGGGCCAATGTTTGGCTGGC